>NW_020824850.1:600000-925000 GCF_003285875.2 Drosophila novamexicana | reverse complement strand
CGGGCTGAGAGCTCTCTGTGTTTTGTCGAGTGGATTTGAGAGTTGAGCTGAGTTTTGGGTTTGCTTTGTTGGTTACGTTTATTTACTCAACTGATTTTGATAACACATTCGTGTACATGCAACGATTTTGAAATCGCAATTAAATGTTGCTCCCGCGCGCTCTGCAGCTGCCACGGTGGGCGGCTGCCACGCCCACGCTGGCACAGCACACAAATGCGTCCGGCATAAATTCAGTCATGAGCATTTTGTCCTTTATAAAGTCTAATCCGCATTTATTTTATGCGCGGCTACAAATCGTCGCTTTAATAGTGTCACCATGAGTTATTGGAGCACAGCACCAGTGCAGAGCCTCAGCCAGAGCCAGGTCCAGCTCCATGGGCCATGGCCGGTGGCTTGGGCACAACAAAAAATAAATGCATGCATTAGTTAATGTCCAGTCGTTGTCCGGCGCAGGGGCAACCGTTTGGAGTGCGCCCAGCAGGATGCAGTTTATAAGCGCGCCGAATCGCAACTCGAGAACAGTCGACGGATCCGATCCACGGTCCGCGGTCGGCGGCGTCGCTTAAGCCAATTCAAAGTGTCTGCCCAAAACGGTGGCCGGTGATCTTGCTGAGCGGACGACGACGGCCGGAACAGCCGGACAACTTTCCTGCACTGCACTAAAACTCAACTCAGCTCAACTAAGCTGAACTGAACTGAAATGGACGGGCTGGGATGGGACAGGACGGGACGGGACGGGACATTGCTCGCGTATTACATTTCGCGCTCGATAAATCTCCGCTGCCTGCCGACCGACACATATTTCATATCAACGCAGATAGCCAGCAGCACAGTGGGGCAAAAGTTGCTGTGAGAAAATATGAAAGGTTCTAGTTACAATATACTTTAAATTGGGAATAAGAGTCAGGTCTGCTTATGAAAAGAGCTGAGCAAGGTTTGAACCAGACAAGTTCGAACCCGGAATTTTAATTAATTTTTAAATAGGAAGCGAACCAAAAAACAAACCAGTTAGCTAGCTGAGACAAACCTTAAACTAATCAATCTTATCATCAAATACTTTTGAGGGAGACTTGCTCCAGCTTTGGTCCCAATCATGGCATTTATCTAACTATATATGCTAGATGCCAATTCTGGGTGGTGATCGAATCTAGCCCGTATTTTGTTTACGAAAATATCTACGCTTTTCAATATTTTCGGCACAACGGGCAATTGTAAATTATAAATTATATGAATTCTATAAAAAAAAGTTTGTAGTTTTGTAAGTAAGGACTTAATTAGTTAGTTATTTTAATAATAATTATACATATTTAAAAAAAAATTAATGTATCTTGCAAAATTTTTAACATTATCTGAAATAGGCAAAATATATTTTATCTGAATGCGGCCTAATTTATGAGCCTTTCTCTTTTTCATATTAAATAGGAATACATTTTTATTTGTTTTGACATTTGAATGAGCAGCAAAAAAACCAAACAAAGAACATAAAATAAAGTTCGAAATGCTTTAAATCGCATAGTTATCTGGAACACAATCTCTAACGTTAAACAGGTTAATTAATATTATTTTCGAGCTTTTAATTTTCAGCTCTGATTATGTAGAAAAACGTTTTATACGAAATAAATAATTGTTTATATAAATCAAAGTGTTTGAAATATAGTTAAATTTTTGCATTCATTTCGAACGTGTTTGTCACACTGTGCGTAGGCATGTCGCCCGGTTGCGCATCATAAAGCAAATTTCATTTTGAATTATTTTCGTATACATTTTGTTGCTGTTGCTGATGTTGTTGTTGTTGCTGTTGCAGTTGCTGCCTTTTGGCATGGGACACTCGTATGTTGTTGGGGCGTATTGTGCCGCTGTGCTCTCTGTGCGGCAAAAGGTGTTAATGATTATCATCATTATCGTCATCAGCTGAGGCGGAGCTGTTGCCGTGGCAATGTGGCAATGTGGCAGCCACAATGGCAGCCCCCATTGATGGCGTTGAACGCACATGTTCTTAAGTAAAATTTAGGAGCTTTTTGCACTGTGATGTTGTTGCCCTGTCCAGTTATTGTTGTTGTTGTCGTTGTTGCTGTTGCTGTGCACTTTAAGTTGATTTGCTGTGGCGAACATATAATTCATATCATGTGGACAGCACTGTGAATAGGCAGCGATAACTTAGGGATTTCAATGATCAATGTCAGCGACCGGCGAGCAAAATTGTCATAATTTATGAAATTAAACCATGAAAATATTTACCCAGCAATAGTTGCAGCTCGGCGTGGCAAGAGCACGAGTCGCGCAAGCTGAAGTCAGCGACTCATTAAAGCAAAAACTAAAACAAAGCCAAAGTCCATGTTTTTATTGCCGTTGCTGCTGCTGCTGTTGCTGCTGTGTGGCATGTTGCTGCGGATATGCAGCCACCACCCGAAAGTGGCTAATAAAGCAAATCTTGTTGACAACGCTCAAGGCGACAACAGCAGCAGCAGCAGCAGCGGCAGCAAAGTTCTGCTTCCTTTTGGTTAGGCTCTACATGGAAATTTCGCCAATTAACACCTTTTAGCATGTTGGGCAAAGACGACAACAGCAGCAGCAAGCCGGCGACAACAACAGCAGCAGCAGCAGCACCAACAGTCGCAGTCGCAGCAACAACAACAGCGAATGCGTTAATTAAAATTATAAAAAGCGGCAGCTGCGGCTGCCCGAATGAGAAATGAGGCAACATATCGACAACATACGCAGTTCTTCATATATATTGTTGTCATTGTTGTTGCTGCTGCTGCAGTTGTTGCTGTTGCTGTTGTTGTTGTTGCTACTCCGCTATTAATATAAAACTGCAAAAATACGATTAGCCAGCAAAATGTTTTATATACAGGCAAAGCAGCCTTGGCAACATGTTGCTCATGCGGCGCATAGTAAATATGGATAACAACAGCAACTGGCTAACTGGCAGCAACTGCAACTGGCAACGGCAGCAACATTGCAGCGCAGCAACATGAATATCGCACCTTGTAAACTCATTTGCGCGTACGTGTTGAAACAAATGTTTGTAACAGCCAATGGGCAACTGCCGAACAGCAACAGCTGAACAGCAACAACAACTGGCAACAAATGTTGCATTGGCAATTGCCATAAGTCAGCAGCTCAGCTCGGTAGCAATAGCAACATTGACCACGCCACAGGAGCACTGCCCAGTTGCATGCAGTTTATGTGCGGCCTAATGGGGTTGTTGTTGCTGCTGCTGCTGTTGCTGTTGCTGTTGATGTGAAGCCACCAGCAACACGTCCATCTTCATCATGGCCAGCAAAGCTGCTGCCGTTGATGCTGTTGCTGCTGCTGCTGCTGCTGTTTGCC
Source organism: Drosophila novamexicana (assembly GCF_003285875.2). Classification (NCBI taxonomy): domain Eukaryota; kingdom Metazoa; phylum Arthropoda; class Insecta; order Diptera; family Drosophilidae; genus Drosophila; species Drosophila novamexicana. Next base: position 921,667 of record NW_020824850.1, on the reverse strand, counting down.
ATGCTGTGCACTTTGCGTTTGTCTGGTTTTTTTGGCACCATGACACCAGCAGAGCAACGGTGGAAGCCTCCACAACACTTCAGTAGCCGCTCCCTCCCCTCCCTCTGCTGCTCAGCTTTATGCAAATGCGTCTCGACTGCTGCGGCGGCGGTGGCTGTTGCTGCTGCTGCTGCGTGTCAATGCAAACTTTGCTGACTTGCATGCGAATGTTGCTTGGACAAACATTGAGGCGAACTGCAAAGTTGTCGTCGTCAGTCGTTGTTCTTGTTGCTGTTGTTGCTGTTGTTGTTGTCTTGTCTTTGCTGCTGCAACACAAACAACAACAGCAGCAACTGCAATGGCTCCGGCTGTGGCAGCAACCGCTTGGCTTGTTGGCCTGTGCGACCACAGCTGGGTGTCCTGTGCGCGCACAGTTAAGCAAACTTTGAGGGCAAAGGAATGGGGCTGAGGACAGCGCCACAACGCCCTGAACAACAGCAATATCTGGCAGTGCTGCTACCTGGCGGAAATCTAGCTGAGGCGTTGATGAAAAGTCGAAAATATTATGCTCTGATAATATAGACAGAGTTTTGGATGGTGAGTTTTTTTTTACTGCCTTTAAAGTTTCGCGTAGATTCTATAAATCTAAAATTTATTTAGGTGTTACAATTTCTAGCTAAAAAACGCAAAAAGTAAGTGTCAACATTATTATTCAAGAAATACACCTTAATATGGCTATAAAATGGCCAATTATAAAAGCATCGCTAGCAGGAAAGCTCCAAACGGTTGGCATAAACACACATATTTAAAGAACATAGCTAAATCTGGCTATATAATGGCTAACTAGCCAGCACTGCTACGTAACCTATTATTGTTTATCTTTAATTCCTCATCTAATTTTAAGTTTAAATTTCTAGCAGAAAAGAGCCAAAATCTATTGTTGACATATATCGCTAAGGACTTTAGCTACGTCTAACTATAAAATGGCCAGTTTGACAGGATTGCTGCGTACATTAAAGTTTGTTACAGTTTAAGCTTTAATTTCTAGCTAAATAAAGACAAAAGAAAAAAGCTAACTGGGTAACTAACTTATTCTGCTGCTTCAAATAATAAAATAATTTAATTTAATTAATTTCTGGCAGAAAAAGCCTGAAGACTGAGGCTATAAACTGGCTAATTAGAAGTTGTCAGTTTCACAGTTGGTGTGACAGTTTCAGTGTTCATTTCTAGCAGAAAAAAGGCAAAAGTAAGCGTTAAAAGTGATTAATCTGGCTATAAAATGGCCGAGTAGACAGCACTGCCTGCGTAAGTTGTCAGTTTTGCAGTTGGTGTTACATTTTTACGTGCTCCAACGCCCAATGATGGCACGCACACACACAGCTGCACAATCAAACACACACGCACACACACACACACACACACACACACACGCACACACGGAGTCGGTGGTCAACGGACAACGCCTACGCAGAGTCACAGTCAGAGGCCGCGGCAGGCAATGGCCATGCCGCATGATAAATGTCCAATCTCTGGCACAGCCTAGGTGAGCCGCAGACTGAGTAGCTGGGAGAGGGAGCTGTGTACGTGCTCGCCAGGAGCAGGACGTGTGCCAGTGAGTTATGCGGCATTTGGCACATGGCGCAGCAGCAGCAACAACAACCGGAGCCCTGCTTCAGTCATGGCACAAGATTATTCGGACAAAATCAATTAAAATGCCAGGCGGCATGACTCACAGAGGCGACCCAAACGATGAACGGTGAACGGTGAGCGGCACAGATATTGTGATGGAAGAGTTGCGTCCAAAATAACAAGAAGAAGACACGCACATCTGCGCTGAGGTTGGTCTTCAAAAAAGCTGTTGAAAGCTTTTGGCTTTTGTGTCTGTGTGCTCGGGCGTTGATGGGCCCAATAGTGTGGAAATTACAACGCTTATGCAAAAGGGTAGATGAATTTGCATAACCAATCATCGACAGCAGGCGGCAACAACAACAGCAACAGCAGCAGCAACAACATGGGGGCAACAGTCCTCACACTTGACCCCATTTTCGTGGAGCTGGAGGAGCAGGAGGCAGCACGTTCTGTAATCGATCATCAATGCCAAAAGTGGCCGCATGTCAGCGGCTCATCCGCATCAACAAAGTGCAGACATTGTGGCGATTGCAGGCGTGCAGCAACAACAACAGCCAACAGCAACACCATCAGCAACAGCCAACGGACAACAGTCAACGGCCAATGCATTGGGGCAATAACAATGCGCATACCACAGATATCAATTAATTTCAGCGACGTGAAAAGGCCAACAAATCGTAATAAGTCAATGCCGGGGGTTCGAACCCCGACATTGGCGGCTCTTTCAACGGCCAAGAATCTATTGATAAACACAAATAAATTTGTGTGCATGCGTGTGTGTGTGTCGAGTGTGTGTACGCGAGTGTGTGTGTCGAGTGGCAGGATGAATGTCTATATGTCGATATGTCCGCATGTCTGTTGAGAATCCAGCACAGCTTCGATGCAAAGTCACAATCATCATCAATCGGTTAAGAAAATATTTAACAAGTGTTTGAATGATTTTGAAAAATGATGTGCAGCATGTGCAGCAGCAGCAGCAGCAGCCGCAGCAGCAGCAGCAGCACATGGATACGAGCGCAATTCCGGCACTGACAAGCCGGCTACGATTCTGGGCAGGCAGCTCTGCTCGAGCTCTACAAATTATTGCACGCGATCGCTCATTTCCAGCAGAAATAACACAAACACGGCAGCAGCAACAACAGCCAAGATTCGATCATAAACCAGCCAAGCAGTCGAGCAGGCAACGTTCCGTCCAGTGGCTGTTCCAGTGCCCATGCCGCATGCCACATGCCCCTGCCCCTGCCCCTGCCCCTGCCCCACACACATAACCGTATCCGAATGCGATGTCGAGAGATATAGCAAATAAGATATGGCTGGGGCATGTCATGCGCCCGCGACTGTGAAAACATCTCAATGGCAAAAGTATCACATCATTCATAATTTCATTGCCGGGCAAGTGGGAATTGGGGAATTGGTAAATGGGAGAATCGAGTCGGCTGGGCCCAGGGGGAGGGGCAGCGAGCGGGGCGGGCATTGGGGAATTGAGTTGTTGTAGCTGGCCACGAAAATCTCTTGCCTCAAGTGTTGAATGTTTGCTCAAATAACAACAACAGCAACAACATCGGCAACAGCTACATCGAGCCACAGATCTTGAGCTCTCGATCTTGTTGTCGATCTCAGAGGCGCGGTGAAATTTGACAAATGAACCACCAAAAAAAATACATATATACACATATATATAGATATAGATACTGATAGCATGTGTGCCTGGCCTGAAGTGATCATTATTAATGATGACGATTTGTTGATATTTTTGTAACGTGTTGTGGCAATGGCTACGTCTGCTACTCACCCGAACCCGTTCAAATGAAATTACAAACAAGTGCAGTCCTGGCCACAAATGCCAAGTCATGCCAACCACCCGCCTGACGACGACGACGACGACGACGACGATGATGATGATGATGCACACAAATTGCTGTCCAGCTGCTCGGTGTGATCGCAGTCTGCTCCGAGTGCTGCTGGCCGGAAATCTTTGCATAATCTAGGCTTATAATTCAATTAATACGATGCCTTGTGCACTTAACGCCGAGCCTGAAGTGCAACACTAGAATGCTGCCACATGACTGGCAACTTGAGTGTCGAGTGGATCGCGATCTCGGAGCAAGGTCCCATCCTCCCTCTGGGCTCTGGGCTGCCAACGCAAACGCCGTCACACTGTCTGCTGCGGATGCCTTCAGCTACAGCCTCGACTTCGACTTCGTCTTCGTCTCTGACTGTGGATCTGTGTTCATGTGCACCGGAAATCGATTTCGAGTGTTGCCAAAGATCAGTTGTGGCATTAGCAAGTGTCACATTAGCGTTCAATTGCGCCATGCTCAAACGGTCTGAACACTTGGCTTAAAAGCTTGCATTCTGGCTAAGTAACAATCTTGATAAGCTTTGGCAAATATTTGATCCATTAATGAGTGGTAAAAACATGTCACGTCTCTAACTGATTGCAGCTGGAATATTGGAAACTACGATCTCTAGTCCTTAACAATTGCAGCTACTAGATTTTAAATAATGTATAATATTGCTATAGATTTAAACTAATCTTCCTTATTTAGGTGAAGATCACTATTTAATTGTCGAAAATAATAATCCATCTAATATTGTAATATATCAAATCTGTTCTTCCTGCTCCAGCTAACGATGATTACTTTAAATGCATTAATAATAATCTTCACCTATTTGTTATATTATTTCTACGATAATTTTCTAAGTTTTCCTTCCTTATATTAAACTATCGATATCGATAGCATACAGACACGTAATCGATATCGATAGTTAAATAATAGACTACCTTCAGGCTGATCTGTAATACTATAATAGCTTGCCTATTATTTTATTTATTTTCATCGATTCCAAGCTATGCTAATCTAGACAATTGTAATATGCAAATCAAATATGTGTTATCGGAATCGATATTCAATAATCGAACAGAAAAAATGTTACCACTTAATCAAATCGATAATCGAATCTATTTTGAATAAGAGTCTCAACTAGCTCCTGTTTTAAATGGTTTGAGCTCAAGATATAGATAGTTTAAAAAGTTATCCACACGTTTTATGCGCATCGATAAATTAATAACACATTAATCGATTGTTTTTAAAAAGTGTGTTTTTCTTTGCATTTTAATTGATTTCGATTCATCATTAATTGTAGTTGTTTATAATTTGTGTTAACTAAATGTTTTAGTTTAGTTTCATTTTCATTTAATCAATCTGCGTTGCTTATCAATTTCGGCTATTAGAACTATGTACAAAATGCCTGGCCAGTTACATATGTATATCTGTATATCATATATGTCTATATTTATATATAGGTATTCTTTTTTTATACATTTAAAAAACAAGAAAATAAACAATAACAACATTTCTCATGATAGGCATATATATACTATAAATATTTTACAAAAGCCTTGGCAAGCAGCTGCATTTTTTTTTTGTATACCCTAACAACTAAAAGTTAGTTTGAAAGCAAGAGAGCGAGAGAGAGAGAGAGAGAGCAAGAGAGAGAGAGATGGATAGTTGCTTGGATAGTTAGAGAGCAAAACACTTAACGATTAGGCATTAAACTAAATTAAATTTAAATTTCATTTAAATTAAATTAACTAAACTATGCTTAGGTTTTTTTGTTTTATGTTTTATAGGCTATGCAGGAATGTATGTGTTGTAGTATTCTGAGATGAGATATTGGATGTTGCCGATTCTATGTGGACTGGGGCGCGTTTCCGGATGCTCAAAGCATCAAACAGCTGATGGATTGTTGACGATCCTCGACGATGTGTTGAAATACTCGTAATGTTTTAACCACTTTTTTTATATATTTTATTTTATGTTTTTTTGTTTTTAGTATTTGTTTTTCATTTCATATGAGCGTTTGCTGTCTGCTACGACGCTTTACATAAAATTTTGACTAGGAAAGGACGTTTTTTTCGTTTTATTTTTGTTGTTGCTGTTGTTTTTGTTGTTGCTTAAGAGCAGCCCACAGCCAGCTGATGCACATAGCTTTAACTGAGCATTGTGTTCAGTTTTTTGTTAGTTTTCTTTTATTGAAGCTAACGATGAGCACGCGCTGGCGAGGACTGCTGCAGTCACACCTCGCTGGGCATACAGTGAACGCTCGAGTCCTGCGACAATTCATCCATGGAGGATTCTAAAAAGAGACACAGAGAGAGGGAGAGGGAGAGAGAGAGCGCAAGAGAGAGTAATTGATTAGAACCAGCGACTTGGTTAGATTTGTTTTAAAGGTCGGCTCACCATGCGCTGGATATAGAGCCCCTTTGGTGCCATTCATATGCATGGGATTCTGTGGGTTATTCTGAAACGAGTACGTTAACTGCAGGTTAATATGACGCGCAAATGAGCTTCCTTCCGGTTCGCGTACTGCAATCAGAAATCGTTTGTCGAATAGAACTTGATTAGCAACATGGCATGGCATATTCTTTATATATATGATATGTCTATATTTATATATATATATATATATATGTATAAGTAGGAACTAGTTAGTAGAGCTACTTAGTTGTTTATGTCTACTTTGGGTTCGGCATGCTGCACTAATCCACTACTTACTTTTATTCTTACCAGCATGTATGTGTTTTTTCTGACGCGCACGCGAATTCTGAAACCAAACTTGCGTCACACGCTTGCTCAGACCAGTTACTGAGGCGATGCGCTCCAAATCCTGGCCATCCGGATTACTGTCAATCTGAAAGTTGGCCTGCAGCACTTGCAATTGCTCCTCGGTGAAGGTGGTGCGCACGCGTTTCGTTTTACTCTTGTGATAACCATCACCATCACAGCCATCTATGGAAATCGAATCAAAGTGGAATTTCGTTTAGCTAGCTGAAGATTTAACATGGAACAACTATAGTACGGCTCGGTACGTGCCTAAGCCGCGCCGCGTCTGTCTAAAAGCATTTTGACAGTGCACCAAATTGAAAATGTCAAATGTGTTTATAGTTTATAGCCGTGCGGCTTTATGGCCTCCACTTCTTGGTGGTCCGCGGCGCAGGGGCACCAACAACAACAACAACAACAACAACAACAACAACAACAATGAGAACAACAACGAGAACGACAACGAGGAGCAGAACGTGCACAGCGACATTCTGAAGCCGATCACGTCGTCTGGCGCGTCGCGGCTTTGACTCTTTATGCCTCAGTTATGACACGATTTCATCAAGAGCTCGCACAGGAGCTGACTTGGTCAACGACTTTGCGACTACCTGGCGCTTAGTTTCCACCAAGCGTTCCAAATTGCCAACCGATTCGCTTGCAACCAAAGCGTGCTACATGTTGTTCTCGTGCTTGTTGTTGTTATTGTCGCCAATGCAACATGTACTTATTTGTGGTTTGGCTTTTGTTTTTTATACACTTGCATAGGGTATTCTGATTGGGACATGCAAAGTGTAACGCATGGAAGAAGATATATCAGATATATATCTTTATGATCAGGATCAACAGGTGTAAGGGCTACAATATTGGCCTGTTTGTCGTCCGCATTAAAGCTCTACATCACAGATCATATATCTTCCATAGAACCAATCGCTGGAAAAGTGAATATTTGAAAGCTTTTCCCTTTTTCAACATATTCGGATCAGACTCAGCTATTGTGGGCTTCACTCTTCAGGTCACATATCTGCCAAGCCACAAGCTTGCAAGGGTATTCAATCTTCGAACTTGCCTTCCTCTTATTTTCTTGGCTATTTTATTATATTTGATTTTGGCTACGCTTACCGTCACTTGATGTGGTGCCACCCTCGACCGTTTCAAGATAATGAGCCTTGCAGAGCACACGGTCATCCATGAGCGCAAACTGTTCGCCGGTGGACAACTGGCGTCCACACTGATCGCAGGCAAAGCACGCCAAATGGAAGACCAAATCGCGCGCTCGTCGCACCCAGTCGGAGGCGGAGATGCCGCGACAGCATTTCGAGCACTTGGCGCCGAAATTTCTGCAATAATCATAAAGAAAATAAATTGCATGAAAAGAGAACGGAAGTTGTTGTTAATGTTTGTAAAGTTGTATTTTAAGCAGGACAATTATTTCTTTATTTATTGGGCGCGTTTTGCTAGCGTTTTGCTTGCGATTGTTGCATTTTTTGTTGTGCATTTATTTAATAACTTTTAGGGTGTACCTAAGAAATATATTTCGAAATGTGGTTGAACATTTTATACCAAGCAGCTTTTGCCAGCGTTTTGCAAGCGTTTTGCTTGGAGCTTCCGCGCGTTTATGCTGCGTTTGGTCAATTTCAAGCGTTTTACTTGCGTTTCACAGGCGGCTTGCTAGCGTGTTGTATGCGTTAATGCGATTCTGCAATATATGTTGACGTGCGTTTTTCTCGCGTTTTGTGTGCGATTCAGATGCGTTTTTTAAATTGCAGTGAAATTATAAATTGTTTTAAAATTAAGCATTGCTTTACTTATATGTCTTCACATGCTTTTTGCTCACGTTTCACTTGCGTTTTGTGTGCGTTTTGGATGCGTTTTCAGTGGACGTTTTCTAAGCGGAAGTTGTCGCTCTCTCGCGCCTGCGTTTTTCCAAATGAGTTGGCATCTTTGGCAACGGCTTATTGTTAGCTTTTAAGCTTATTTTTACAAGCACAACATTGTACGGCCGTTTGGCTGGGATGACTGGACCTCAGGCTCTATGACTCTGATGTCTCCATCTTCAACGCCAACACCAACACCAACACCAACAGCCCACCCCACCCCACCCCGTTTGGCCCAGCGCCCAATGCACACTTAAAATTCTTAACTTGAAAAATAAATATTTTTACAGCATCTCACGGCGCGTTTGTTTGTTTATTTTCATTTCGTTGGCCGTCGACACCGTTTTCCGCCTGTGTGGACAGCCCAGACAGACCAAGCGACAGCCAGTACGTGTATCTGTATCTTTGTGTGTTTGTGTGCATCTGTAAGATACTTTGCTTGCAACTTGCATTTAAAGTCTGTCTGAAAGTTGCTTTCGAAGCGTTTTGGCCGCATCTTTCGACTGGTCTGTTTATCTTAGGGATTAAGTCGCAACGTTGTCGAATTGTTACAATTAACCTCAGACTCTTCTTTTATTTTTGTGATCATGTACCCCATGTACTCAAACGTGTGGGAAAATATGTGGAAAACACTTGTGCACACACACACAGCAGTGTTTGGGGGAAAATGCTTTGGAAATCGAACAATGATCGCATCGATTACGACATGGGAAGATCTGTCGAGAAAGTGCCCAATAAAACATTAAATTAATGCCAAAATTAATGCAGAGAATTGACTATGATATCGGCTATACTATAAATATAGATATATGTCGAAGCTAAGCCAAATGTTTACCATAAAATGCGCATAAAATGCGAGCAACAAATCTGGTTTGATAATGATTTTTCGTTTTGTTTTTGGCATTTGTTTAAAATATGCGTTAAATTCTTCAATTTGTTATAGATAGATATGGATAGATATAGCTATGACGACTCACTTGCTGTAATCGGCCTTGCAGTAGACCTGGCGTTCCCTGATGAAGCACGACTGTTGCCGGTCCAGCGGGCACATGCACATGCAACATCTGAGGCAATGGGCGTGCCACGAGCAGCCGCCAACCTCGAGAAAAAATCGATCCGAGATTGGTTCGCCGCACGCTGCGCAGGAACGCAGCTCAGTCTGAAAAAAATAGCAAATAACAAGTAAGATACATATTAGATAAATGTTTTGGCATCTATATATACAGAGGAGTATGCTCTGGCTGAGCATCGGACTAGCAGGCGTGCGGTCGCTGGTTCAAATGCACCAACATGAGCTGGTTTGTTACAATTTCTTCTAGCATATAATGAACATGTATATTATAAGGTTAATTGATAGATACAAATTGGATAAAGGAGTTTCTCCTCACTCTGCGTCGAACTAACCAGCGTGAGGTCACCGGTTCAAATATACCAACTGAAGCGGCTTTGAGTCACTTGCATTCATTTAAGCCGGGCGTCACCGCTTAATATCTTCTAGCACATATTATACATACATATCTCAAAGAACATTGAAAGATCAGTGCACTCTGGCGCTTGACTAGCCTTAAATGTAAATTGTTTCACAGCTACAACCAACAAAGAGAAAGAAATTCAAAGAGCCAAATTTATTTGCTCGTTTGATGTGTGCTCGAAAAGCCGAACCGGTTCGATGCTGTATTATTATTTTATTTTATTTTTATTTTTTTTTTGGAACACTGATCTTAACTCTTATAGCAGCAGCTGGTTGGCATCTTTTGTTATGCTTTCAGCTGAAATCGCTCAATAAATCTATCGAATGTGCCGTCGGCTTCTGTTTTATTTCTCGGCTGCAACATTTAACTTATTAATGTATATTAAAATTCGAAAAAGCAACAACAATCAATAACAAATAATACTAGGAAACGCCATCGTCTATTGAGGCAGACGAGTTTCTTTTGTTTTTGTTCGTATCGTAGCATAAATTTAAAAATCTTATGCTAATTGTTATCATTTCAATGTAGCTGAAACTGCTTTACTAATCACATTCACATACCAAGTCGCAGTCACGATCACAGTTTGTGTCACAGTCTAAGAGAAAAACGAAACACACAAAACTTGGCCAAAAACGAAACAATATTTATCCAATTTATTAGCCATCAATTGTGCCCCTTATACATATTCATTTTAAACAGCATGTTACTCCGCTTTAAAAGTGTTTCAAACAAATTTGATCACATTTCATATATATATATATACAAATATATCTATATATAAACCTGGCTACCCGTATTGTTTATTTTAAATGGATTTTCTGTGTTCGCGTAATATATCAATTTCAAAAATTATCAGCTGCAACAACATATTTTAATTTAATTTACTGCTGGGCGCGCTTAATCATTATATGGGGCAATATTTTGCAAGGTTCGATCGAAATTTAACAAAAATATTTTATGAAATTCTATATGTGTTTTGCCAAAGTTCTTATTTCTAAATAATATTCCACTTTAATAATATATTAGGCACGTTTACTGTATAAATACATAAATAACATGGACTTAAGATAAGCAGAATAATATATAATAAATAATTGATCTTTTAAGCTAAATCCATCTAAATGGGTATAAATTTGTAATACTTTGAGCAAATTATAAATTAGAGAGCATTGAGTATGGGTTATGGAATATATATTGAGAATAAATATATTAAAAATAAAAAAGTTGTTTTTTTTATAGAACGCATTTCGACTATATTTATTTAACAACAAAAAAACAAATTAGTGAAGACGAGTAAATACTTTTGTTTTTTTACATAATCTTCGTGCGCCGTCACTTTGAGCAAAAGTTTTTGTTAGACAATTACCAACTTCTCTTGATTGTTTATACTTAATTAAATCGTCTTATGGCTTAATTCTTGACAAAGTTTCAAACTTCAAATGCAATTAAATTTCGATTAATTTTCGTCTTTTGTCTACTTTAAAACGTTTTAATTTCTCTTGTTTTTGCTGAGCAATTTTATATATAGCATAAAATACGCAGTGTTTGGCTTAAAGGCATTTAATTAATGGCCAGCGTTTTGCATATTCACAAATTCATTAAAAACAAAAAAAAAAAAATAGATTGTCAACGGGGAAAAAAAAGCCAACAGCGACTTCAAAATTGTTTTTCCATTAATCAAAGCGGCAAAAAGCGGCAGTGAAAATAAATTTACCGCTTTTTACAAATTAATTGCTGGCGTTGGCGATGAGTTGTTGTTGCTGTTGTTGTTGTTGTTGTTAGAGCAACAACTGATTGTTGAGCGTTTTTTTTTGCAGCAACGGCAGCGTCTGGCAGCTTGTTATTAAACTTTAGCTGACAAATTTTCAGTTAAAAGCGGCCGCCGACAAAAAGTTGCCATTGACAAAATACACAAAATAAATACAAATAGGCGCGAGACATTAACAACAATAACAACAGCAAATACAAATACAAATAATACAAAATATATAAATATATAAACAATAACTCGGCCGTGACTAGGCCGCAGGAGGCGGCACGAGATCAAAGTTTGTCGCTCGACAGCAACTAAACCAATTAATAAAACAATAAAGTATGGCATCAAGTCGCTGAAACTAAGCGCATGTGACGCAGTTGAGGAAAACCAACAAAACAACAACAACAACAGTAAAACGAAAACAAACCAAAATAGTTATTCATGACAATTTGTAGCTACAAGCTGGCAACCTATGAGATACCTCTGCCGCTTGGGTAGATTTGTGCCTGGGAAATATGCCCGCGTTATGGAAAATTAAATAGCCAAAAATGCCAATATGGCCACCATCAACAACAAGAAACACACACAAGCACACGCACACACACGGGCCTGAGCAACATGTAGCTGCGCCTGTGTATCTCACAGATACACGACTGCCTGAGTGTGCGTGTGTGTGCGTGTGTGTGTAGCTATAACTACATGCTAACATGGTGGCTGCTGCTCATTTTGCTGCCGCTGCCATTTAACTTTTCAACCGCGTCGCCCGTGTGACACGTTTAATCGCGCCCTCCCCTAGCTGCCCCCGGGGCCCATGGCCCACGGCCCACGGCTCCTGGCCCCTGGCCACAACGAGCCTGCGCGTTGACTGCCTGCCCTCCTGCCCGCCTGCCTGCCTGCCTGCCCGCCTGTCACTTTCGTTTAACTTTTCACATTGCTCGAGCGAGCGACCAGGAACCCAAAACCAAAAAACCCCAGAAGCTGCCAGACTCGAGCTCGGGGTGTTTTTTGGGCAATTTGTTTTCCCGACGCCCGTTATGACACACACGCACACACACACACACACACACATACAGCCAAGGCCAGACTTTGACTTGACTGGCGGTGTGTACTTCATGGATGCAGTTATTGTCGTGTTGCTGTTGTTGTCAATGTTGTTGTTCCTGCTGTTGTTGTTGTTGTTGTTCCTCCTGTTGTTGTTGTTGTCATGTCTATGCCCACTTTTGCAAAATATGTCTGCTGTCAGAGCGAAGTGGCATTTGGCTGGAATGTCATTTGACTGTAATTTACTTCATGCATGCTGAGGTTTTCACTGTGAGCTGCATAAATCTGTGGCCCAGCTTTGAATTTCAATTGAATGCCAATGCCGATAAGGACTTCACGTAAATATTATCATTTTGTTAAGAGTTCTATATTCAGTGGAATTTTATCAGTTTCGTTTATAAAGTATAAAGTTTACAGTTGATTTGGTTTGTCTTTGTTTTGGTTGCGTTACGCTTGCAATTCGCAACAAGTTAAAGCTACGGAAAGGCTACAAGGCATTCTTTGCAGCTGATAGAAAAGGGTGGTATCCTTAATAAAGAGAGAGGCAGCCTTTTGTTAACATTTATACTAAATTGGTCACTATGACTAACTTTAGCAAAACAATATTATCATTAGATGAGCTATGCGACCTACTCAGTTCTTTTGGTTTATCGATTGCATGCTCGAATCTCAGGCTAGAAACATTTGCTGATAACTTTAATTCATAAATACCTTAATTGATTATAAATTATTATTACTTAAAAACCAACATCTTACTTTTATATAGTATTTTAACCCTCAATAGACATCGCAACACACAAAGAAGCCTTCGATTCGAACCTTGCTCAGACTGCAGCACTTAGAACTAATCCAATCTGTCGCAACTTACTTAAAACATTCACATAATACTAAAAACTCAATAATTTAACATAATTCTAGAAAGTTTTTCCTATAAACAGCTTGAAATTGATAGCGACTGCAGCTCATTATGAGGATATAACATGATATCATCTACCACAAGGCGGCAATTGATTATCATAAGAACTGAATTAAGTTGGCTAAAATGCTAAAATGCCAGCTAAAAGATTTAAAGATCTGCACATAATGAGGCTTAATATGCATAAACAAAAGATAGTATTAGCAAATTTTATAGCTTACCAAACATACGCTCATCGAGAACAAAGAATGTGTAGCCGAGGGCAGCCAAAGGAACTGAAACCTAACAGAGTTCACGACGGCCATTTGATTATGAAGAACTAGATAAGCCGGGCAGTTTGTAGACATGTATTTCTCACATTTCTGCCATCCAGTTTTTTTTTTTCTGTGTTTTTTTTTTTTTAGCTGAAGTATATTATATAATGGGCATAGCTCTCGAGAGCCTTTAGATCGCTGTCTGCGCAGTCATAAAAATTCCATACACAAAACTTGCACCTTGCAACTTTTGCCTAAATGTCGTAAATAACAGGCACATAAAGAGCGAGACAAAAGGCCAGATAGAACTATAAAACAGAAATACAAATAAAACCGAAAGACATGACGCTGAAGAGTATGCAATAAAATTTACAAGCTGCCATTTAAAGCGCCCGCGAGGTGTGAGACTCGAAATAAATAATATAGATGCTAATATATCAAGGCTGCAAGCCGACTTTCCTCCGAACCAGTTCAAATACGGAATTCAAATTTATTTTACTCGTTGAACCGAACCTTAAACCAAGCCAAAGCGAAGCAAAACCGAAGCGAACCATAATTTAGTGAACAATTATTACTCTAACCAACAAATCTTTAAGATGAAATCTAGCCCGTAACTTGCATAGGAAAATATTTATGGCTTTCAATATTTTCAACGTACAACGGGCAACTGTTGAGTAAAAATTAAACTATTTCATTCAAGTTCTAAAAACCAAACAGAGCCCAAAACCTGGTTTCAAGGAGCGTATCTAGAGGGTGCTGGTTCGATTCCCAACATCCGCCGCCTTGCTAGATAGTTTTATTTGAATGTTAACAAGTTGCTCGCAACGAAACAATTGATGGGCTTTGCGACTCTTCAACACGGTAGCCAACTGAGGGGTAAACAAAGATCCCGATCAGACAATGGCAAAAATAACTATATCATCTACCGCGACCTGGCTGCACGCCCCGAAGATCGATTACCCAAAACGAAACACTCACAATTTTCACGTCATTGCGCAAATTGAGCGATCATCAATGGGAGCAGCAGCAGCGGCACAGTTCCCGACTGAGATTCGAGATCGATCGTAGAAGAAAACAAAAAACATATGACAAAAGCCCAGGGCTGAGGCTGAGCGATACTTTTGGTAGTTGACTTGTCATCTTGAGGGACAAATGCTTGGCAAGCCAAATAATGAAAATCAACAAATGTAAACAGCGTGAGAATGTTGCAGCCAGGCTCCATGACAAAGCCGCAAACAACAATCAAACCCAGACAATCAAAAATAGCTCTCTGTGTGTGCGTGTGTGTGTGTCGGACTTGGCCACTTGTTGCTGCGACAATTTTGGCATATGTTTTCTTAAGGCCCTTGGGCTCTATTTAAGGCGCTTTTAAAAATTGCCATCAACAGCGTTAAAAATAATAATATTAACAATCAAATAATAAACAACAAATGCAACGTCAAGCGCCAGCTAACAATGAAGGCTGTGCCAAAATATTTTATAAGAAAAATATCACGAAAAAAAAAGAGGCCAGTTTTTCGTTAAAATTATAAGCCTCAAAAACTAGCAACATAAATTTCTGCCAAACAAATATTTTTCTTAACTTTTAAATGAATAGATTTTTATATATTTATGTATATTTTTGATCAGAATTTCGAAATGGACGCTTTTAATTAGAGCTACTTTTTTTTGGGCGTCGCGTTGCGTGGGATTTTGTTAAACAAAAAATAAAATATAAATATATATTCAAAAAAATGATAAATATTATGCCAATTTACACGTCGGCGTTTGTTTGCCATTAAGATCAGCGACGTAGCTGATTGTTATTTAATGACTGCTCTTTATGAATGAATCTGTATCTGTATCTGGAACTGAATACGGCAGCGCGTTGGGCGGAGGGGCGCCCACGCCTTGCCATCCTCCAGATACATTTAGTATACAACACTAGTACACTCGCATGCATCCATAAATTGGTTAAATGCTTACAAATATTTCACGCTGCGAACGAGTCTTCGAGTGTGTGCGTGTGTGTGAGCTTGTGTCCATTGTCTGTGAGTATGAATATAGCTGTTGTCGCGCCCATTGATCCAATCAAATTAATGGCCGCTATAACAAGACAGACAAAAGCACAGAACAGCATCAAAAAAAATAAAAAGAAGAGCGCAATGCAGCCGCAGCGAAAGCTTTTCTATGGGAATACAGTGAATGCCGGCTAAAATGGAACTCGATTAAGTAACTAGCTCGAAGCGAATAGCGAGAAGCTGAGGGAACTCTAGGAACTTAGAAGTTTTATAGATAAGGGTGTACTTTCTAAGTTAAGATCAAATTCTGATTAGATCTGATCATTCGTTATGAAGGAATTGTTATTCGCATGAATGTTTATTCAAAATAGATGTCTACACTCACTGCAAAATGTATTCACACGGTTGTAAGGAAGTCTTCACAAGGGTCTCGGATTGAGGTGTACGTTTGCTCAAATCTAAACACTCGATTAATACTTTAAGAACAGAAATTTTTCAATAGGTATTATTATTTGCATATAAGTATTATTATTCAATACAAATTATATCTAGACGCACAGCAAAATGTAATAACAACCGAGTGTTAAATAGATAATTTTAAATTAATGACAGAACTTCTTTGAACATAGAGAAAAGTTTTGTAGCCAATAAGTTTTCTATGGATTCACTCTACTGGCGTCTTCACATAAGGACATAAATGAGAGAGATGGAAAGAGAGTGACACGTTAACATTCATAGAGAGAGGGAGAGAGAGAGAGAGAGACAAGGAGGTAAATGTGTGTGTAATATTACAGCTTGTAATTTAATATTTTATTATATATATTCATATTTTTCTTTAACATGTATTTTTCTTCTTAAATCGAATTTTCATATGTTTGCTGCTAGTCTTGGTTCATTTTGCCGGGTGTTCACTGTAGTTTGGATGGGCAGCACTTTGCGCTCGTTGTTGCAACGTTGGGACGTTGTCCTGCTGCGAGTCAGCAAACTTAATTACCGCTTTATGTCAATGGCCCAACATGTTTTTGCTAAATTTATCAGCGTTATTAAATTTTATCACTGGCGACAAAATGTGCATATGCCATTCAATTTTCACAACATATTCACACATCACACGCACACCCAACACACATAGATACACACACACATAGAGAGCTACATTTACAGTTGCCGGCTCGAGCACATCTCCCGGCAGGTTCGGCATTTGCGGCTGTGGACACAGGCACCGCGCGCTTTTGGCCTAGGCAAATATTATGATGGGGTTTCGAGGGAGCTTCATAAGGTACTCAACCACGGAGAGAAAGAGAGCGGCAGATAGAGAGGGGCAGAGTGTAGAGGTGTACAGGAGATGGCACGCACATGGCGGATTAGCTGGACGTCGCTTTTTGTTGGCGTAACATCGTAAAATATTTTACGGCCAATAGGCCCAGCGAGCTGCCAACGTTTTTATGGCCAAGTACGCTTTCTCAGCTGCCCGTGCATTGTGTCTGTCTGCTAAATAGCCCCCCAACCCCTCCCCAACCGCTCTCACAGCCAACCAACAAATTGGCAATTGCATGCCGCATGCATTTCCATTTCCAAAACAATTAAAACAACAATTTGTTAGCCAAATTTTCAGCCTGCCCCCTCAACAAGTGTTGTTCACAAATATTTATATATAAAGATGTTTTTTTTTTTTTGCAACAATAAATAAAGCAACATAATTAAAATGCCTGCGACTGAAACAAATGCTGTGCGCATATAGTATATTTAAATGGTTTTGGAGTTCGGAGTCGATGACGAAGTCCCTCTTGGCCGGGGTCCCACAATTTTTAATGGTCATATTGTTGGGTACGACGGTGTGTTGACAAGTTATTACCCCGATCAGTCGACGACTTAAAATGTCGCACTTTATTACACTACAAAACACAAAATTTAACTCAACGCGACTCAACTCAATTCCGCAGCAGCATCAACTGTGTGAGATCTCAACGATCTTTGTTCTGTGTGTGCCTGGGTGTGTGTGTATGTGTGTGTGTGTGCGAAGGGGTTTGGGGGCAAGATTCAACCGGCAACTGGCAACTGGCAACAGGCAACGCGGGGACCTGAAAGACCGTTGACTGCTTGTGTTTTACAGCCGCCATAAGCAATGTTGTTGTTGTTGTTGTTGTTCCTGTTGTTGTTTTTGTTGTTGGCAAACATTGGGCTTTGTGTGTGCGCTCCCAGACGCGTTTTATTATAACTGTGGCTCGCCCCATACGAAATAAATTTCATTTTAATACTTTCTTCGTTTTAGTTTTTGTATATTTTATTGGACTACGAGCGGCAACGAGTGGAACGTTTGCTGGTCGAAAAAGTCGAAAAAGTGATTTGCATACACGATCGTTCTCACGTTTTTCCCACCAAGATAATCCACAGCAGCCACACACACATACGCACACTTACAATAATCCCCCCTAAGAAAAACAAAATAAGAGAAGCCACTTGATAGATCGCTCGGATCGTATTGTATCGTATCGTATTGTATCGTATCGTATCGCTTGCAGCCAATACCGTTTTTGGGAGCTGCCGTTGGGGATGCTGCCATTTCCATTGCCCATAAACATAAACAGGTGGCAATATTCATTTGCATAGACAACGTTTTCATATTAAATTTCAAAGCGTTCGACAACGACATTCCGTGCTGTTCCCCCCGCCGCCGGTCAGCGCCCCCGCGCGCTCTCGGTGGCAACACCAACAAAAAAAAAATAAAAATAAATTGTTATTTCGATTTGACCATGTCTATATGTCTGAAATGTTGTTCTAGCCCACTTAAAGTAGCCCTACTTTTGGATTTGTTTTTTTTTTTTTTTTTTTTTCTTTCTCTCAAGTCACAAACGGATTCGAGAACTTGTTTTGATCATTTGCGACGGCAGCAGCTGCCGCTGGAGGGTTCCCGAAAATCATAAAAAAAATAAGAAGAAGTAAAAAAAACTGTGAGCTTATTAATCGATAAGCTACATTTTATGTTTATGTTTTACTCTTTGGTCTGCGCCAGGTTCAAAGTTCCAAGCTTTTAAATGAGCTATAATCTGCTTTATTTGCATAGAAAACTTGTCCATTAAAATCATATTTCTTAACGAAAGTTTCAATTTTCGTTTTGTTGCAATTTGTTTACAACAATAAGAAGAATACACATAAATTTACGCTAATATTTAAATATTATTTCATCATTTTTTTTTAGTGTATATTTTTTTTATTATACTTTTTTTATTGCTAATAAATTGTTGTATTTAAGAAACTTGCATTTAATATTTAAATTGCAAATGTATCTAGATAGCTGTCTCTCTCCCTCTCTCTCGCTTGCTCTACCCCCCTCTCTCTCTCTCTCTCGCTCTCTCTGCGTTTTATGATCAGCTTGAATAAAATTCTCAGCTCCATGGCAAGCACTTCAAGTGCCATTTTTTATTGCCTCTCATTACTTATTTTTTTATCGTTTATCTTGAGCAAACGTCAAACGGCAGTTGTGCAAACAGCTGAGAGAGCGAGAGAGAGAGAGAGTGAGATGGAGAGAAAAGGTGATAGAGAGAACGGGTACCGGTATAAGCCAGCTCTTGCTGTTCTGTCAGCCAGCACAATCGCTAATAAATCGCTTCTAAATCGCCCGCAAGTATCTAACAATTTCGACGCGCTTTTTACTTAAGCTGCGTTTCTATATATACCCTACACTGAGGTCATACCAACTGGCACGTTCAGTTTGTCTGGCAAAGGATGTATAACATTATACAATTTAGTTAATCAAAGCTAATTTACTTAATTAATTAGTTTAAGCCTTAACCAGGCATATGAAAAAACTTCATTTTAAAAATAGTTATAATAATGAATTATCATCATTAATATTTATTTTAACTTAGTTTTAACTTATATATATACTAAGATTAATAATGCTATAGGGTAGGCTTTTATATATTTCAAAACTATTTACCTGTCCGATAATTATGACCTTCACACGCGCCTGAACTTCAAAGCCTGATTATTCAGTTGCCTGCTTGACTGGGTCACTTAGCTAACTCAGCTACCCCATTCAGTGCTGCTACAGGGCATTCTCACCAGTCGATTTTTCGATTCCCTTTCTGACGCTCATCCTTAAACGTTTCAATTGCAATTAACACGCCGCTTAAAGAATCATTTGTTTTCATATGATGTGAGGGTGTCCAAGCATGTATTTAGCATATGAAAACAGAGCTCCGAGCAGATTTAAGAGTAAATTCGCTTCGGCTTATCGTATATTCCGGCTTTTTACACAGTAATATTATTATTCTTTTTTTTTATGATTCTCAAATTTTTGAGGCATTCATCATGCCGCACGATGAGTCGAGTCTCTGCGAATTGGCTGTAGCTGAAACTGAATCTGAATGCCCTTTTGTCTTTTCGTCAACATGTCGCAGCCACACAGAACATCAATAAGTCGACGATTGTCTCTTCTTTTTTACAGCTCAGCTTTTGCATTGTGTAAAGTTGAGTTTTTTGTATAATTTTTGTTTTTTATTGAGCAGCGACTACAATTAATTAGTTGAATCTGCATTTTGCATAAATTAATAATAATATTTTAATATTTGCTTTCGGTTTGGTGGTCGCTTTTGTTGCTGCTGTTGTTGTTGTTGTTGTTGCTCGGCACACAAAAATCGCGTCTTTTATTTTGAATGGAAATCTGAAGATCGTCTATGTTTATGTTTAAACAATAAATCAAGTTTGAAGTTCAGCAGCAAATGAATTTATGCTGCTGCTGCTGCTACTTCTGCTCTGTATGTTTAATTTATTTAGATTCTGGCTAAAACGACTTTGAAATATTTCTGGCGGCAATTTGAAATAAAAAACGAAACGAGTTCAATTTCTCATCGAGCTACTGTGCTAGATAATATCTATATATATAAAGAATCTAAGCGGCAAGTTCTAGAAAGCTGCAATTTGTACTAGCGAGCAAGAGGTCGCTGGTTCAAATCAAGCAGCAATTGCCAATTTTTGTATAATTTTAAACAATTTCTGATTATGCACAAGAAACTAAGCAACAGGTAGAAGAACTCGAGCAGAAGTTACTTTTAGTTGAAGCTCTGTTTGAGTATTTTTTGGCCTGTAAACGCTTTTGCCAAATTGTCAAACAATTAAATAGCAATATTTTCACACACACAGAGAGACGGCATAAAGGAAAAATGGCTATGGAAAACTAATGACAAAATCGACAAGAGGCAAACATTTATTTTGCCAAACGATGAAAGTTTGTCCAGAATGTAAAATCAAATCGAATAGTTTGTCGTTACGGATTGTTAGGAACAGGCACAGGCACAGGCACAGGGGCAGGGGCAGGGGCACAGAACAGTCAGAACGACGAGGGAGGAGAAGGGGCTGGCAGCAAAATTTAAGGGCGGATTTTCCTGGCTTTCCACTCGAGCCGCACATTGACAGGCGACAATGCGTAGATAGCAGTTGCAATGATTTGTGGCATTTTACAATTTTATTTGCCGCCGTTGGGCGTCGAGCCCCTTTTTATTTTATTTTATATATATATATAGAGAGAGAGAAGTGTGTTTGTGTGTGTTTTTCGTTGTGCCCATGCATCATTTGTAAGCCAACTAAGCGTCCTTTAAGGACTATTTTGCGGATGCACTCGAGAAACAATGCCGCAGAGACCTCAAGCACATGCACTTCGGGGCGATTCACATTTTTCTATTGTGCGGTCGCCCGTTTTGTTGCCTCTTGCCGGCTGGCGTCTGGCATTTGATTTTCATTTTGGGAATTTTCACATTTACCTGCTAAAAATGCAGCCCGTGACTTCGACACGTTGCGCACAGTAGAGAGAGAGAGAGAGGGAGAGAGAGGGAGAGCTATACAAATTGCAGGCGCGCATGCGCAACCCAGCGCAGGATCTGTAACTGACCACTGGATGCATGTTTGCCACTCGAGTTTCTGTTTCTGTTTCTTTTGTCTCTCGGATAAACAAAGGTGTGATATTTGTTTGTCTTTTGTGCCTGATCGGGGCAATTGGCTCAAGTCAAGATGCATTTTTGGCCTTTAGAGGCTTCTTCTCTTTTCTTCGCTTCTTTTTGGCTATTGTTCCGGTGCCGGGCGTAGACTTCTTGTCAGCATTGTCACGCCACGCCGCAGTTGTCAATTAGACATTAGTTTGCCGCCCGGACATTGTTGCCAATCCAATTATGAGCCACCAGAAATCTGTGGGCAAGCCGCTTGACCAAGCAGCTGCCAGCTCAAAGTTGTCATTCGAAACGTTCTCGAGAACGTGGCACGCGTTGTGCTGCATTTTCAGCCGAAGATCTGCGCACTGAATGCATCTTTTGTAGTTTAAGTAGATGTTGTAATAAGCACATAATGCACATTCAGGCCATAGGACAGTAGAATCTTATCACTGTAAGAAAATTATTGAGTCTTTTCTGACTGTTAGACTGTTAGTTAATCTGAAGATCTTGCTTTCTGTTTAAAGTTGACAACCCTGCAATCTTACTACGAGGTGAATTCCATGAAAACTCCACTTAACCCCTTAATTGTAAATACTTTAAAGTAACTACCATAGCAGCTACCAGAAGTTGTAAGTATAACCTTATCCCAGTATTTCACTTGGTAAGGATCAGAAGACGATGATCGCTTCCAGCGCATATTAAAATTAATACCTGTGATTAACAGGTCCTAATATACCTCTAAGCACACTAATGAAATCCCATTTAAACAATACCAAAACTCCTATTTAAGCATTACCTCATAACATTTTGAATCAGTCTTCAAGCAGTATCCCAATTCAATAGCTCATAGAATGTTTTAGCCTAGGTTTATATATGATTTGTGAGTCGTAGCATAGCCTTATTTAATCTAACCTAACTTAACCTAGCCTAACTCTAAGCCAAACCCAAACCAAGCGCACCTCTCAGTTTTTATTAGCTTATCAGGAATTTGCCGTATCCGGAATGCGTTAAGTGACAGCTTTAGTATCGTTAATATATATAACATATATATTTAAATAGGATTGCAGTAGGATTAAATCCATTTGAAAATCAATAACTTGCCTAATGCTGAGTCATGCCGAAATACCAGATTTTATAAGCCGAATATTAAATTTGATGCAGTGCAAAGAATTTGCCACAACTGGAAGCGCCCCAAGTGACATATTGAAGACAAATTGTTCAAGTTGAAGCCAAAGTCAAGATCGTTCAGATGCCAAGTTAATTATAACTTATCGCATAGTTCTCAATTAAGGAAAACATGCTGCGTGCTGTTGGGATTTTTTTATGTTCATCATTTTTTTTTTGGGAGGCGTTAACAACTTTTTAGTAGAAATTTTTTTTGTATACATTTTTGAATTTCCTAGTGAATTATTAATGAAAACTCATTTATTGAAATATGTATATTTTATAGTTGCTTTGCACACATTCGACATTTAAGCGCTTCAGTATTTATGCCTTTTCTCCAGCTCTTTCTCAGCTCGACAGAATAAAAAATAAAAAATATAAAAAACACATTTATTGAATATTCATAAGCTGCGCTCTGTGGCGTCATAGCTCTGGGGGGCTCTGAGCTCTCGTGTTGGCTTGGGCGGAGGGGAATCTATAGAACTGGGGCGGGACAAGATCGATGATGTCAAGTTAGAAAAGGGTCTTAGGCCCGACTTCATACTTGTCCAGTTGCGGCTTAGAACTGTTGACATTTGATTTGAAGCCGTGTTGTAAGCGCTGCTGCGGCTTTTTCTCTAAGATCTCCCGCTGTGCATATTGACAGTTATTAAAGGCCTGGCCAATAGAGCATATAGCATAGACTAAGCATAGTATTTATTTAGCCGCATGCGCTCATCTGCTCGAATTGGTTTTACGTGGGCTTCGCTTAGGCCTAGCTCAATTATTGGCTAAGCTGCGGCAGCTTGCCGCCAAAAATGTGTAAAAACTTTGCTCAAATTTATAACACATTTTGACCTTTTTTGTGGCGGCCCAATAAGCGTCAGCACCTTGTCTAATTTGCTATGGTAATGAAAATTATGTTTATGGACAAAGCCATGCAAAATACAAAAAAAAAACGAAAAAATATATAAAAAAATGTTGAAGCATAAATCATGTCGATCGGCGCTGCGGCTGCGAAAGAGCCAACTCATGGCTGTCCCATGTCCAATATTTAACATTTTACATTACATTATATTCCATTGAATCCTGTGGGTGGCTCAGCACTTGCGTCAGAGTTCACACAAAGCGCACAGCGGGTGGCATCCAAAAAACCAAAAACAAAAAACATAATATACAACACTTAAATACACTCAAAAAAAGGTTTCTTAAAGGCTCGCCAAGCCGTCATAGCATTTCTGAAACATTGAATATATCAAATTTATCAAATATATATTCTACTTTTTAATAAGTTTGATTTTTCAAAAATATTTTCTAATTTGTTAACAACTTTTTCTTTAAGAAAATACATATTCTACCTTTCGAACGAACTTTCGACGAACTTTCTGACTATATTTTGACTTTGATTCTGACTATATAGTCAAGAAAATCATTTTACATTTTAGAAAACTTAAGCCATTCAAAACAAAATCGTATTATTACGAATTGACATTTAGACATAATTTCTATAAGGAAAAAGGAAAGTTAAGTAGAAGAGCCTTAAATTCCTTTTGGAAATGAGATTTTATGAATTCCATGCAGATTTCAGGCTGTTTTTTTTTTTGTGTATAACTGAGTTACGGCAAATCTTCCACGTAAAATTCGATTAAATTTATAAAATAAATAAAAACTCGTTGCCGAGTTTTGAATGAACATTTGAATTCGAGCGATGTCATGAGCCTGAAAGGCCCACAAGATTTAGAAATTAAAAATTGTTAGCTAATGATAAACGCGCCTATGAAAAAATGCTCCAACTGCAGGCTGCCCGGCCCCTCTTTAGGCCTAAAGTAACCGCTTCCATAATTCAACGTGTGGGCTTGACATGGTCGTCATATTCGAATAGAAATCCGTGTTGCCATATCACAATGCCCCATGTTGCACCCCATGGCGCGATTTGTGGTGCTTTTAATATTCACCGACTCGCGGGCGTCTGTCGTCTCGTCTGTTTTGAAAACTCATCGTTTTCCAAAGTTATTAGTACGGTTTTGTCCAGCAAAGCTGTTTTGGCTCTGAATTGCCCCATTGCCCATTGTTTTAGATATAGCACAGATCGTATCCCCCCCTTTCCGAGCCCTGCGCGCCCCTTCTCATCCTGCCTGTTACTTTATGCCGCCTGTTGCGTCCCAGCGGGTTTTTGGTTCAATATCTATTCAGCACGTTTTGTAGGTCAACCGAAAAGGTCTTACATGTGCATCAATTAAAAGAGCTATAAGGAAAGGCATTATACATTTAACATTTACGTTGAATGTGCGTAGGCGTATTGGAAAATAATATGAAGGAAAATATTTCAAAACAATTTGATAACTACGAGATTTTACTTTAATCTTAGACAAATATCATCAGCCAAAAACATTTCATTTAATCTGAAATATGACGGGATTACAAATTAGTTATGCCCAAAATTTGATATTAAACTGCAAATATACCTAATGATATCTTAAACTACTTAATCGATTGTTTTTCAAAAGATCCATCAGCTAGATTTTCGACTAGATCGTTTAGTATGTTATATATCAGATCTAAGTAAGCTTTTTGTTTCGAATATTGAATTTTCTAAAAATATAGAGTTAAATATGGGCATTCCAAGGTTTCGAGTATAATCTCTCTTATCCAGTCAATCGGGTTCGAATCCCAGGTTACAGGGATGTGCTGTTATATCAGCCAAGCTTTATTGTAAGTAAGATTTTCAACCTTAGCCTACACAAATATTAAAGGATGTTTTATGTAAAAACTGATTTTATTTAGGATATTGCCTTTTGAAAAATAAATAAGGGGTATTCACTGGGTATTTTTCTGGCGAGCTGTCTCAGTGACCCAGTTAGGCAGGTTCGAATCCTAGCCAAGATCTACTGTCACTGATACTCTTATTCATATTACTTTTATATTATTTAAGATTTGCTAATAATATATTCAATTCAATTCAAATCCATTAAAATTATAATTTAACGTTAAGTATGTGATTTTTTTATTTAAGCAAATATCAAATCACTTTCAAACCCATTTAACAAATATTTTTGTTAATATTTAATTGTTCTACATATTTATCAAGGCAAAAGATGAAGAGATATCAGTAAACTTTGGTTAGGAAATTAAGCCCATAAGTAACTAGTTCAACAATTGCAAAAGTATCTCAAAAGTATCTATCTTTCTATCTTTCTATATATCTTTCGTATCTTTGAATTAAAGGTAGATTTTCGAAGTGAAAAATATATAGTATCCTATATATATCTAATTATGGGATTTTAATCAACTAATATTTCAATAAGATAGCCCAGCCCTTAGCTATATTATACCCTTTAAGGAGGGTATTATAGTAATATTATGAAATGTGTAATCAAATTCTTCTTCATGAGATAAATCTTAGCAAGATCGTACTACTATATCATCAAGAGGTATGGCTCAAAGGAAAGACTTTTTGTCTAGCAATTCTTCGCTTGAAATATCTTCAGCAAAGATGAGATTAATGCTCCTCGCATATCTACAAAGATCATCAATTCCCCGTATTCTGATAATCACTTAAATAAAGACTAAAGCTTACCTTCATTTTAATTGCCTCCACAATTTTGGCGATTTTTAATCCAAGTCTTTTGCACAAAAATTATTTAGCCAGCTTTTGGTTTTTGTTGTTTTGTTTTGTTTTGTTTTGTTTTTTTCGATCTATAAATGCAGATCGGAGCGAAAATGTTTTGACGACTTGATCAGTTGGTCAAGCGACCAACAAATGGCAACAAATGCATGCGAATTGATTGAGTATATAGATGAGTGTATAAATGTGAATATATATGATTATCTGAATACTGTTGTGCAAAAACCTAGGAGAATTTGCAAATAATTGACGGCAACACTTTTTTATTGATTTAGCACATATGAAATTTTGAAAAATTGTTCACTGGATTTGTAACTTCTTCTTTTCTCAATTTGAATTGCGATTTCCGTTTTGTTTCTTTACGATTTCAATATTTTAGATATTTTTGTATATTGTGAATAATTTGAACGCTTTATTTTTTGCCGACGCTAAAACTCGCAACGGGCCGCCTTATCAAACGGCGCGAACGCGTGGCGCGATAACAGACGCCAGTTGGGCTGCGGATTGTAAGACGGTGTACGAACTGCGGCTCTCAGTCGAGCTGTTGCTGCTTTAACTGTTGTTGTTGTTGTTGTTGTTGTTGTTCTTGCTGTTGTTGCTGACGGACAACGACGAGCGGCTGCGGCAGCTCACGAGCGACACACGTTGTTACAGCTGCGAGGCCAGTGCATAAACTGCCGGCGCTCTAGCCTCATGGGCCATGGCTCAGCATGGATGTGACGACGACGACGACGACGACGACGGCGACGGCGACCCGGTTTCGAGAGTGGTAGCAGCATAAAGCAAACACACACACACACACACACACATGCACGCACACACCACCAGCAGCAGCAAGTCGAGCAATAAAACCCGCTCAACTGGTTTGGCTCCGCTCGTCTCGCTGCTTGTCTGTTGATTGGTTGCCATGGCGGCCGCTCAATGGGCCACGCCCACCCGCTAGCTGAGCACACGCGGAACGAGTTTCGCCCAGCGTGTCCCCCATTTTGAGTGAGATTATTGCCGCACGCACCACCAGCCGGCCAATTGAGTGCGCCGGCGCGTGCCAGCCCAAGAGAGTCAACTGAGCTCAAATTAACGCTTGAGCCTCTTCATCTGGCGTTGAGTCCGTGCGGCTGTTGGCCATTGGATGATGTGGGTGGATGTGTTGCTGCCGTCTACGCGCTTCACTGCAGCAGCGGAAATGTAGCTGTTGCGGCAGCAGCGCACTTGACTTTTTTGGGGTCAAACCGCTTGACGGCATCAAAAAAGGCTGCCAGTTGACAGTTTTTGCCAACATATTTTCATCATTTGGGCGACGCTGGCATCTCGGGGCAACGTGTTGAGGCAGCTCTCCAGCTATGCGATATGGGCCGGAAGTGCCGGAAGAGCAGCGAGTAGCTATTTAAATTTTCAAGATTCAACGACACACATTTCAATTCTGTTGAATTTAGCGCCAACTTGAAGCTGAATTGGAATCTTAAATGCTATTGGAACAATTCTTATTGGAAAAACGTGGGCAGCAGCTGTTAGGAAAATTAACTATAAATTTGCTTTAACTTGAATATTCTTTGCATAAAAATACGAAAAAGGACTTATTAAAAAAAACGTATTTCCTTAAAGCCCCAAAAAATCACGTGAATAGATTTAAGCGTTCATTCACTTGGATTTTAACAATTCCTTCCTAATAGAGCCTCTATATTGTGCTAATAAAATTTGCAAAAAGCCTAGACATATAAAAATAAACATATTTTGAACTTGAATTAGATTGAAATGTCACGAAAAACTAAACTAAAATTAAATGCAAAAACTTAATTTTCACCTAAGTCGGCTCGGAACCAAATCGCTTTGAAGTCGAAATTCCAATTTAATTAGCCAAAATTAGCCGAAGCGAAAAACGAACGAGATCAATTTCAAATTTTTGACCATGGCTTGGCCTAAAATATAAGACATTGAAGCTTCCTTCAAGCCATCCTGAATGGGTGGAGCCAGAAAGCATCATGTTTGATATATGGGATAATTTAGCCCACATCTTGTATATGAAAATATATAGTGCTTACAATATTTTCAGTACAACGGGCAATGGCAAATTAAAAACTAAATTGTTGCATTAAAATTGAAAAAATACACGATAAACCAAGGCTTGAACCAAAAGCTAGCTACATGAACCGAATCTTCAGGTTGTTTTATGGTTCAAAATTTAAGCCGGAACAAGAGCTTTCGCGTTTGCAGCCCTGGTATAAATACATGCATTAATACATAAACATATTTTACCCTATCAATACCCAACACTGGCACAACTTATGTACATATAGACAGTTCCTAAAAGTGAAAAGTAACAGAAAATTAGCAAAAATAAAAGTAACTTAAACCAAAAAAAAAAAAAAAAAAAAAAAAAAAAAAAAAATAGACAGTTCGTTAAACATTCCCCATCTCATCTGTTCCACTAGCAGCGCCTCAAGCGCTCTGCCCCACACTCACTCTCTCGCCCTCTCTCTCTCTATCTGCCTCTCCCTGTGCACTTTGCTTTTTTCTGCCTATTGGTTTCACACTGTCCAACACTTAAAGCCGCTTCGCATTCAATTGGCATTTAGCTGTCGCCATCATCAGCCTCCGAACTCCATCAGCCTCCGCCTCCGCCTCCGCCTCCGCCTCCGCCTCCGCCGTCGCAGCCGCGCCCCTTCGCTGCCAGCGATCAACCTTCATGTTGCGCTCACGTTATTTAAGGATTATCATCATTTTATGCTGCCTTGCAATGCCTTTTTTGCAGGATTAAATGCTGCCTGCCTGCCGTCTGCTGACAGGCTCACAGACTTCCCCCCACACACACACTTGCTTCCCCTCTCCCTCTCTGTCTCCCTCTCTCTCTTTCTCTATTCATTTTGCCCGTGCGCTGGCAGCAGCTTTTGAATTGATTGCATTGCACTTTTTTTGTGTTGTTGTTGCCGCTGCTGCTGTTGTTGTTGTTGTTGTTGTTGTTGCTGTTGTTGCTGTTGTTGTTGCTGTTGTTGTTGTTGCATAGTTTGCGCTGCTGCGCTGCTGCCTTCATGTAGCTGCCGCCCCCTGCCCTAAAGCTCAAAGTACAAAGTGATTTTTATGGCTTTTCGCTGCATGCGAGTACGTGTGTGTGTGTGTGTAGTGTATGCAAATGTTTGACTATGTGTGTGTGTGTGTGTGTGTGTGTGTGTGCACTTTGATGTCTCCGCATTACAAAGGCGGCACTTTAATGCTGCCCATATATCACGAGCGCAAAGCTTGACAGCGACGTCAGCGTAGAAAGCTTTAACACGCATACGCCCCGTGGGGCAGACACACACACACGCATACATATATGCACACATTTATACACATATAGAGTTAGACGCTGCGCTTATCGGGCCAATGTCTTGGCCAACCTTTCACTGCGCCTTATCCTTTGGGCCATCTGCGCATCGCCGCACAAATAACTTCATTCGAAGCCACCAAATTGATTAACAGTAGCCCCCTGTCCAGCCCCTGGCCGTGTTTGGCTGTCAACGCGCTTCCCGGAATGCCTTCCATTTACATGCCATAATTTTTAAATGTCACCAGTTTACAAAAGCGTTGACCATTTGATTTTGGCCGCAATAGCAGCCGCAGCCGTCGCATCTTCTTCTGGGCCATTGTCTCGCTGGCTTGGTGAAACAGGTTGCCTAGTTGGCGGCTACCTGTACGCAATCGAACCCTAAATGAACTCATCCCTTTTTCTACAACTATTTTCTTTTTCGTTTAGGCCCCTTTAGACGATATCATATTTATTTGGCTCTTTATTGAGCTGCAACCTGTCGCTGCGTTTGGGTTGCGAGCTGGCAGATTTATGGGCCGCTCAGAATGTGGTCGTCTCCACTTGATGATGGCCCTGCCAAGATAGGAGCATGCGGTTCCATTCCTAGTTGCGTTTAACGAAAATTTCAGGCTAATTTGTTGTCCGAGTAGAAAAACTGTTGGTGGCATATAAACCATATTCGGGGTTTTCCTGCTGTTCTTTCTAGTCTCTCTCTGTTTTGTGGCTCACTCGCGCGTGTTATGAAGACCTCAAAGGTCCTGTGTAACTACCCTCAGGCCCTGTGGAACCTGCCCAAAATAATGCCCATAAATTCCCCTACATTTTGTCTGGCTTATTGGGTCGCAACAATGTTTGCATACGCATATCTACATTTATATATATATATATATATATATATATATATATTTATATTCTATTTGCTTGAACTGTTTTTATGGCCTCAATGTTAACATGTGCCCAGTGTGGACTCTATAAATGCCCGAGCCTCATAACCTTGAGGGCGTCCAATGCGTTTTCATTCACAATAAATCATGCAGACAAATTGTCCTGTTTACCCAGCCATAATTTATGCTTTTTGCTTAACTCTTAAGAGTTGCCATTCGAGCTGTTTACCAAAAGTCTACCCCATATTGGTGTCTGTACTTACCTTTACTAATATCCCATCTAGAGTCCAGTCAAAATACTTTTCTCCACGATTTCTGGCTAAGAGACAGCTGTTGGGTTTTGGTGACAGATTTCCAGTTTTTTTTCCAGCCCGAATACATACAAATAAAATGAAATAAAAATACAAAAAAAAAATATTTTAAGACCAAATACATTTTTGTGTTTCAATACTTTCAATATACAAAATTTTCCAAAATAAAGTTTTTGTTGAAAATATTAATTTGTAATCGAAAACTTTCGAATACAACAAAAATATAATTAATTGTCTTTTAGCTGCAATAAATTTATCAAAACTAAAACAAAAAGGAAATATGAATTTTGGAAAATCAAGTTTTTTTTAATATATAAATTTTGTATCAAAAATTTCAATAGAAAAAATTTCGTTTTTAGTTGATATTAAAATATTTTTAGCATAAAAATGAGTGTAAATTAAATTAAACAAATTAATTAAAATAATAAATACCTGAGTTTTTCCTGTAGAGGTCAGTTTAAGTCCTGCAAATTTCCATTGTTCCAACTTTCAGCTAATTAAACTCTTTTAGTTTTGTTGTTTTTTTTTTTTTTTGTTTTTGCCTTATACATTATGTATATATATATTTGTAATAACTCTCTAGTGTATATATATAAATTAAAATAAATAAATACATTTTATTTATTTTGTTTTATCATCATAATTATCATTATCGTAATGCTCGTCGGTAAAAACTCCGTTTGTCTTTATCTCATTTTATCAATATTACGAGTACTTTGCGTGCGATTTGTTGTTCGAATTTTGTTCTTTTGTTTTTTGTTTTTTTGTCGCATTTTTGTTGTAAAATTATAATTACGATGCGTTTTACCGTTAGATTAATCATGATGTAATAATAATATTGTATAACATATTCCCCTCGAGGGTTCTCATATCATTTTATTTTGTTTGTTTTTTTTTTCTGTTATTTCTTATTTCTCTGTTTTATTTCCCATATCTTGCATCTGGTTATTCCCGCGCTCTCAGCTCGCCCTCCCTCGCTCTCTCGTAGACCCTCTCCTCCTCTTCCCTCTCTCTCTCTCTCTCTTGGTATAACGACAACCTTCAACTTTACGCTCAACATGATTTTTGTTTTTGTTTCTTTTGATAACAAACAGAGCAACTAACAAAGAAATGCACAACAGGAGCAAACTGTTCCGTTTCCTCAGGATCCTCAGGACCATCCGATACCCTTCCACACACTGGCTAACTGTATCTCTCCGTCTCTGTCTAACTTTCTGGTTAGGGGACTTGCCAACAAAGCGTTTTCTGTGTTCTGTGTTACAATACGTTTTGTGCTCATTATACAATATTATATTATTTTCCTCTCATTGTTTTTGTTTTTCTTTTCTTTTTTCTTTTTGTTTCTTGAGCAGTTTTCACTAACTTACATATTTTTTGGTACGTTTTAGTTCAATTATTTTATCGTATTGCCTTTAGATATAGTACTATATGGTATGTATATGCTATGGTTATGTAAGCATTTATTTGTTTGTTTAGCGCACTTTCTGAAAGCTATTCCTTAGGTTTAGGTGTATGCGTGTGGTGAGTGTGTGTGCGTGTGTGTTCATAAGAATTGCAATGCTCGAAATGATAACTAACTGTGATAACTCTTTGAAATACGTGTTCTGCTTCTTTCACAATATATATATGCTAGAAATATCTGGCCATGTTATGGGCATATATATCCGGCATATGCTTAGTCCTTGCGTCCTGTCCTAAGCTACTTATATGCTAAAAGTTTAGTCGCGCTTTTAGGTTTGCATTTGTAAATTATTGTTATGTACATTTAGACATCGAGTTTTTCAAGTTGAGTTCAAGTTTGCCAATAGTCTGTTTTATCTTTTTTTAGGTTATGTTTCGTTGTACAAAGGCAGGAGATAAGTAAAAATCCAGCACAAAACTAAGAAAAATAGAAATTTCATGTGTGAAATGGAAAATGGAACATAGGTATAACAAAAATTATAGCAAACACAACTTAAACTAAACATATTTTTTTTTGTAATTTTTTTTTTTTTTTTTTTTATTTAGTTTTTCTGGTTTCAGTTGCCTATATATATTAAATGGTACATATACATATGTAATTTATACGCTAAGCTAATTATTTTGTTTAACAATAAATGTATAGCTGCTTGGCTCTTACGTACCGCAATTTCTTTCTCATTTCTCATTTCTGATGTGATTATATTTATATTTTTATATTTCAATATTACTCCTCTTATGATTAATAACGAAAATTAAAGTGTGTAATGTGTGTGTGTGTGTGTGTGTGTGTTTGCAGCTTCTTTGCCGTAAGGAACAGAAATTATAAAGAAAACATAAAGAATTCAATTCTAAACATAATAAGGAAATTCAAATTTAAAAGATTTCACAAAATTTATCATCATTTAATTGGTAATAGGCAAATATATATATATATATATTTATTTAATTTGACTCAATAACAAAATTATATTGATTTTGAAACAGAATTGATGTTTTTTTCGAGAGTTTTCGTTCTTATTTTTTTTTTCTTGTGAGATTAACTCGAAGAGCTTTACAAATTACAAATTTTGCCATACAAAATAGGTATATATATAGTACTAGCCACGCCCACAGTAAAATAGTGGCAGCAGTCTCGTTTCGAGCCAAGTGTAGGGTGTCTGTGCTGTCTGTCATTTCTGTTGGAGTTTTGCTTCACTTTTGGTTGAGATTTCTAACATAATTAAAACGCATTCAATTAAACACACCAAAGCAAAATGACAATTATTTCAATTATAATACATATTATTATGATATTTTACGATAACAGCTTTGGGGGACTTTCAAACGGAAGCTACTGTACGTCTGAGGTTTGCCTGTACGATCGGACACGACTGTCAGTCTTTAAGCGTAGCGGTCAACTGGCTATGCTGCATTTGCCAGCACTAAAGCAACATATAACGGTTTATTCTCTAGCTTAGTATAGTTCCTTTTTCGTCCGTCAGGAGCGCAGTCCGGGTTGGTTGTTCCGTTCCAGTTCGCCGTCGTTGTGTTCAATTATTGCTTCTTCGGTACTCGATTTGCTTTTTTCATATGTATATATATATTTTTAAAGACTATTTTTTAATGGCACAAAATATACAGCATTTTTTTTCTGGTTGTAGTTGTTCTTGTTGTTGTTTTTTTTTCTTCTTTCTTTTACTGTTTGTTTTTGTTCTACACAATTTCTTAACTCGAGCTAGTTTGCTAAGTTTTGCTTTTTTACCGGCTGATTTTTTTTTTTGTTTTTTTTTTTTAGTTGTTTGCGGAAGATTTTAACAATTGTTTTACACTTTGTTGCATTAACGCGCCTGTTCAGCTTGCAGTCCCGTTAGCTGCTAAACAGCAACCCCCTCTCCCCCCACTCCCCACCCCCTCACGCCAACCACCATAGTCTGCTCTGCTGCTACCATCCAACTCGCCGCGGCCTTTTGCTCCTATGCTCTGTACTCGCCCTCTGTTACATCAACTACTTTCTACTTCTTCACTCTTTCTCTCTTTCACTTTTATCTGTTTCCTCTTCATCTTCTTCTTGCTTTCTTTTGTTTTTGTCAACTACATTATGTTCCACTAGATTAGGTTGCTATTTATATTTATCTTAGGTATGCCGTTATGTTTATGTAGTACTTTTTTTCGTTTGTTTTTTTTTTGTGTTTTTTGTTTCTTTTGTTTTTTGTGTGTATTTTAAGGTGCGCGCATCCGCCAGTTGTTCAATGGGCGGCAGATTTACCGCGGACGCGAACCTTTGTAGTTCGGATTCGGATGACGACTTGGATGACGTGGAGGTGCTGTAAAGGAGACGAGAAAATTGATTAGATAACTTCACTTGATTCTATAAAAGTACATATACTATTTCTAGTTGTTAGTTAGAATCAAAATTGGCATGTCCTTCTGACTATGCCCTGTTCTGTAAGCTTTAATTTAAGATGTAAGAGTGTGACCCTTTATTTGGTCAATTATTTCCATTTATTGAAAATCTGGCAACGCAAAAGATGGCAACATTCGTTTAGCCTTCGTTTATATGAATCGAGGCAGTCCTTTTGGTAAAAATGATTTGGTCTAAAGTTGCTTACAACAATTGTTCACATATACGAGATACACTAGTGTGTAAGATTTTCCTGATAATAGTTTGCTCGTCATGCCAATTTTAAATATATTTTTTTCCTTTCGGGTTTCTTCTCTCACCTTGTATCATCATTGTGGCGGGATACATGCCGGCAACCTGTGCCATCTGCGGTCGGATATCGCTCGAGGGCGAACGTCGACTGTTGGGCAAGGCCACCGAGGGCTGAATAAAAAGAAAGGAAAGTTAATTAGCACACCTTTTCCGTAGAATATCAAATAAAGCCTTGCATCGAGTCAACAAAAACATCATTCGTATACTCCATACTCTTTTGACTCGAGCTCGCTCGCAACTGGATTAATTCTTTTATGTTTGAGCTATTTTTGGTTTGATTGTACATGTTAGCTGGAACATGTTGCCGATCGATGTTCGATCTGCTTGAGATCGAACTTCGTTTGTATGAAGGGTCTTCGGTTTTGGCACTTAGCTCGACAGTCGAAAGTTTGAGTCTCTCTTAGTTTGATTGAGTATTCGAGTATGATGCAAATGAATCCAAAACGATGCAGGACTCTAGTTTCAGACTCTACTCACATGCGCAAAGTACGTCTGGCCGTACTTGATGTAGACACCGGACGCGCCATTGGGATTGTAGCCGCCGAGTGCAGCCGCTGCAACGCCAACGCCGCTGAGCACCGCTGTGGCCTGTTGGCCGGCTGCGGCTGCTGCCGCCGCCGCAGCTGCTGCTGCTCCGGCGCTGTGATGCAGCTGGGCTGGAATGTGCGATGTACGCGGTCCGGCACCGCTGCCGCCAGCATTGCCGCCGCCGCCTCCGCCGCCACCACTCAGGTAAATGGATGGCGGCGAGGCGTTCATAGCGGTACCCGTCGAATGATCCACCACAATGTACTGTGTGCCCAGGCTGCCGGCGGGCGGTGCATTGGGTGCATTGGGCGTGTTGGCGGCGCTGTTGTTGTTGCTTCCGGCACCGCCGCCG
This sequence comes from Drosophila novamexicana, assembly GCF_003285875.2. Lineage (NCBI taxonomy): Eukaryota > Metazoa > Arthropoda > Insecta > Diptera > Drosophilidae > Drosophila > Drosophila novamexicana. The sequence goes on along the minus strand of NW_020824850.1, from coordinate 885,933 downwards.
CCGCCCGCAATACTGTTGGGCGAGTTGTTGCTGCTCTCGTGGCTGCTGTTGCCGCCGTTGCCACCAGCTCCATTGGCGCTTGGCGAGTTGCGCTGCGAGACGCTGCGTCGAAAGTCCGCATTTATCGACTTCTGGCTGCGAAAACTGGCGGCGCCCGCATTCAGCCGCATCGGAGGCTTGGCCTCGTAGCCACCGCCACCGCCGCCACCAGCTGGACTGCTCGATGTGGCATAGCTGGGCGGTGGTCCGCTGATTAATGGCATCTGTGTGGGCTTATTGTCGCGCTTGCCCAGCGCATGCGGCGGTCCGCGGTGCGCGGCATGATGATAGCTCGACGAGGTCGACGGTCCGCCTCCCAGGCTGATGCTGCTGGGCGAGGCGCGCGGCGTCGGCTCGTTGTTGGAGTTGAGCAACGGCGTCTTGGCGCCCGACGGCATGCCGCCCAGCGGCACCGAGTGACGCGGATTGTAGCCACCCGGATGGTAGGGCTTGCGACCGGTGGGTGCACTCGAGCCCAGGTTGCTGGCATTGTTGCGCTTCTCGTAGGGTGTGCCATAGCCGCCCTCGTTGCTGCTCTGGCTGTGATAGTAGTGCGGCGTCGAGCTGTTGCTGTGATAGCCCGCACCGCCCGCTCCGCCAGAGATGCCGCCGGCGCTGCTGCTGTTGTTGGCGCTGCCGCCAACATTGGGCGCTGGCGGTGTGCTGAACAGCGGCGCCTGACGTCCGGGCGCTGCTGGCGTGCTGGGCGCTGACTGTGACGCAGCTACATCCATGGAACCGCTGGCTGCCGTATAGAAGGGTGCGGCTGTGATCAGAGCATGATGTGGTGCCGTGTGCTGCGACGGCGGCGGCTGCGGTGGCTGCTGCTGTTGCTGCTGCTGCTGCTGGAGCAACGCATTATGCGGTCCCGCCTGCTGTGCGCCCGGCTGGCCCGTTGCATACGGGAATATATTGGTTGGTATCAATGCCGTGGCATGCTGGGCGGGCACCGCATAAACGTGAGCACCGGCAGCGGCTGCAGCAGCAGCAGCGGCGGCCGCATTGAGATCGGAATTGGCCCCCGCGCCGCCATGCGCCAATGTCAGCGTAGGCAGCGCATGATATGTTGTCGTTGTGCTGGCGCCGGGCGTGCTGATGAGCTGATGATGGGCAGTACCGGCGCCCGGATGATGTGTGACCTGTGCATTGGCATGTCCAGCCGCAGTTGGCGGATAGCTGGCATTGTAATGTATGGAGCCGCCACCGGGCGTACGCTTGACCCGTGCACCGCCCATATAGCCGCCGCCGCCGCCGCCAGCAGCGCTGTTGCCGGAGCTGTGTCCATTGCCGGACTGCTGGCCGCCAGCTACCGTTGGCGGACCAGCCGCTGTGGCAGTTGCGAGATTCAGCTGGGCGGCAGCCTGTGCCTGTGCTTGCGCCTGGGCCTGGATCGACGTCTGCCCCGTGGGCGGCTGTCCAGCTGCTGCAGTGGCTACCATGGGCGCTGCTGCGACCGCCTGCTGCGACACATAGTAGGGTATGGGCTGATAGTAATGATACGGATAGCCAATCGGATAGGTGGCCATCGGCAGCTGTTGCAGCTGTTGTAGCTGAGCGGCAGGCGGATCGCTGGAGTATATCAGCGGCGCCTGATAAATGGGCGCACCATTAGGAGCAGCGGCAGCGAATTGTGCTGTCGGATAGGTGGCGGTGGCCATCGGCATCACAGCCGTAGCTGGTCCAGCCGGCGTCTGGTATATGGCCTGGGCGGGTATCAAGCCATCGCGCTGCTGCTGGGCCGGTTCGTAGACAGGTATCATGTAGGTGCCGGGCAGCTCACCGGCTGCCTCCTGTGAGGCAAATAGCGCCTGTGCTGGCTGGCTGTTGCTCGCCAGCTGGAAGAGCGGCTGGGAGGCGGCGCCGCTGACAGTGGGCTGTGGATACGCTGTGTAGACCATGCCCTGGGGCACAGCATAGATGCTGCCATCGGGCTGTAAACGAAAAGAATTAGTTTTTTCATCAAGTTCATACTAGGATCTTCCCTACTCACCCCCTGCTGATATGTGTAGGGCGCCGCGCCATTGGGCGTGGTTGTGGTATGAAAAACGGTGGAACCATCCGGTGCCTGGTAGCTTTGCGTATATGCCCAGGTGGTGGTCTTCGGCTCCTCGGCAACTAACTGAGCTTGGCTCTGGCTGGCCGGCTTCACCACCTCGCACTGGCTGTAGGGCGTGCTGCTGGGCGACACCGATTGCGCATCACAATTCAATGGAGCCGACGAGGACGCCGCTGGCAACGGCGTTTGGCTGGCGGGCAGCTCCGTTGGCGCTGACACAACACTGGCTGTGGCCACCAATGTTTCCGTTTCCGGCTCCAGCAACTGTTGTTGCTGCTGCTGCTGTTGTTGCTGTTGCTGCTGTTGCAGCTGTGCCGCTGCCTCCAGCTCCTTGTCGCAGCTGCCGGGTATGTTGGGACTTGTTGCCTGATTCTTGTACTTTTGCACCTCGATGCGATCATAGTTCTTGGTGGAGGTCGAGGTCGTAATGCTCAGACAGGCCGTGGCACTGGACAGACTATCACATTCGTCGCCCTTGCCGCTGTTCGAATCGCACAGCTGCTGCTGCTGCTGCTGCTGCTGCTGCTGATGCTGCTGCTGCTGCTGCGGCTGTTGCTCGTTCTGGTAGCTCTCGTAGCTGTCGGAGCAGTCCATGCCCGGCGACTGCGCCTCCTCGGCATAGCTCTCCGTGGAGCTGCAGGACAGCTCATTGTTGTAGATCTGCTGCTGTTGCTGCTGCTGCTGCTGCATTGGCGACGGCGGCAGCGGTTGATGTGGCGAGGACTTGCGATAGTTGGGCGCATAGTTGCCGCTCGTCTGATAGTTGCCGCCATTGTTGCCACCGTGCTGCAGCGCCTGATTCGGCGGCAAATTGGACGGGTCGTAGTGGTAAATGGAGCTGCAAGCAGGCAAAATATAAAAATGTAGTTAAATACATTTTGGGCAACTCTTGGGTTTGGATGTGGTTTTGGATACTCGCTCGTGGCATGCAAAATTGTGGCGCGGTATTCGAATGTGAGTGTGAGGTTAAGTAAATAAAGGAAAGTACAGTTGTTGTCAGGATTGCTAGAAAGTTTTGCGAAAGAGCGCGCAGTGAAGGCGACGGCAGCGACAGACTTCTTTTTTATATATATATATATATTTTTTTTTGGTTACTTAAAGTTATGTAAAAACAACAACAACAAATGCGTTTTTGATGCAAGAGAGAAAGAGAGAGAGAGAGAAAGATGCAAATGCAATTAGAACGAACAACAATTAGACGACAACACTGACAGTCGACACATTTAACTGGCAGTTAACAGTTAACTGGTAGTTTGACAAGAGACAACGGCAGCGCAGGCGATCTGAACAAAGCTGGTGAACAGAGTATGAGAGCTGAGAGCTGAGAGCGAGAGCGAGAGAGCAACAGAGCTGCATGTGTGTGCGCGCATGTGAGAGTGTGTGGACGATGTACGGGTGAGAACGTGAGTACGTGAGCACGTGAGAGCGAAAGAGCGTAAGTGGCGGCTGAAGAGCTGAGAGAGTTGTTTGCGTGGACTCAGCACTCATACACATACTCATAATCATAAACATTTGAGAGAGCGAGCGAGCGATGTTTGATTTGATTTGATTTGGTTTGATTTAATTTTAAGGCAGATAATTTACAAAAACAACATCAACAAGTCGAAAGTAGCACATCGAAATGCCATTCATAATGTATGTATATAAATATATATAATAAATATTTATGCGAAAATAAATTAAATAATTTGCACGCGTTTGTTTGGATCAAATTCGATATTATGAAAAGGCATATCAATTGAAAACAATAAAGAAAAGCTAACATCGGCATGCCGAAGTGCGAATACCCTCACCGCGTAAGCGTATGTATATATATTAAATGCAATATTCGAAATCAATTGTGTTCTATGGCTTAAAACAAAACAAACAATATATATATATATACATATATAATCCCTGTAAAAATTGAACTTGAATAGTCAAAAGTTAATCGATTTCGAAATCCTGTTTTTCTAGCAAATCATGGTATGTCTGTAAGGTGTGGGGCGATGGTGGTTGCGAGTTCGACACCGGCAATGGGAGCTATAATTCAAAATCTATAATACATAAATTACAAGATTAAATCGCTTTGCATTTGTTGTTGGCAGAAGTGGGTTCAGGGTATCCCCTAGTCGGGCTCTCCCGAATATAACAAAATAATCCAATAATTCTTGAGAAAACAAACAGACTGACCGACAAAAAGCATAAATTAGTTCTATATAATCCGTATACAAACATCTTCGAATATAGATTTCTTTAATGTTTTTAAATGATTTAAAAAATTCGAATAATTTGCAAATTGCGAATGAAAAAAAATCGATTAGACACTTTATATAATACATTTTTAGTAAGAACTATAAGAAAATTGGCGGAACCAAAGTAAAGCATTGCGTTTATAATAAAAAATAAAATAGAATTTTTTTTGAGTACAAAATAATTAAAGTTCTCGTAAATTTGGTGGCGATTGAATTTTTGTTGTTGCTGGATTTTTGGTGTGTTTTTGTTTTTTGTAAATTACCCGTCTGCATTGAGAATTGGTTGGAGGGTTTGCGGATCAATGAGGACGCTGCCAATTGGCACACTCGAAATGTCTGTGACGGCCCAGACGAGTCCCGATGCTGTTGCCGCCGATTCTGGTGTGCTGGACGTTGTTGTTGCAATTGGTGTTGTTGTCGCTGCGGCTGCGGCTGCCTGCTGCTGCAGGTACGAGGCCATGCCCCGATTGGAGGATGTGCCCTGCGCCGGCGGCTGGCTGAACTCCGGCGTCTGCCTATCGCTGCCATAGCCCGTGGGCGAGGGCGTTACGGAATCGGAGCGCACGGATTGGGTGCGTGTCTTGTAGCTGGTTTTTTTTTGGTAAATGTTGTTGTTGTTGTCGGTTTGTTGTTTTGGGGTGGCATACAAAAATGTTTTTCGCAATTTTAACAACAGTTTCAAAATTTCGTATTTGGTTAGGTTAGAGAGAAAGAGAGAGCGAGCGAATTGGGTATGGCATGTTGGGTCCAAGCACCAAAATAGTCTAAAATCTACTCACCCGCTGCTCGAGGGCGACAGGCGCCAGGGCGTGCTGGTGCTGCCGGTCGAGTCCTGCTTGGCAAAGCCGCCGCGTCCGCTCTTATTCGAATTGGTTGAGTCGCCGCGCGGCAGCGAACCGCCGCCGCCGCCACCGGGTCCCCCAGCACTGGGCGGTCCACCATAATTGCCAAAGTTATGAGACTTGGGCACAGCACCGCCAGATCTCATGCCGCCGCCATCGCGCGATTCCGTCGACTGTCGAGGAGCAAACAATTAGCAAAGGCAGCTCGGCTGTACGAGGACAAGGGCAACTTACATTCTGCATCTGCAGCATTTTGCCATTGGGGCGCTTGGGCCTGGGCGGCTGTTGTTGCTGTTGCTGCTGCTGCTGCTGCTCGACTGCATTGTGCCAGCCACCACCATAAGCGTCATCGTCGCCTGGGTAGCCGTCCTGCTGTGCGGTACGATTGAAGATGCGACTGCGCGCACGATCGTAATCCTCCTCGCGCTCCTCAAAGCTCTTGGCCTTGCGGTCGAGCATGAGACGCTCCGGGCAGAGATACGGCGACTGACGCACCTCATCGAAGCTGTGCGTATCCCGTTTCAGAATTGACTTGCGCGCATCTTCGCGATGATCAGCACGCACCAGCGACTTGAAGCGAATCTGTGAGCAGATCAGACAGTTATTACATAGATGATATAGTTAATATATGTGATCAAGAGCTCACCTCTGGTATGCGTGTGCCCTTGGTGACGGCCACAATGACGCACTGCTGCGTCTCCGAGTCCACGTTGTGATCCATGCCAAAGAAAGCAGCCGTGCGATGTATCAGCATGCGATTGTACGACGAGGTCGACGGAAAGCGAAACTCACAGCCACGACTAAGGAAGAGGTGAGAAAAACAGGTGTTAGATTCATGTGCTGGGTACATCAACTCAGTTCCCACCCATTTTTCGCTCTTTTCGATGGAATACTCCGAATACTTGCTAAAATTAATAAGCACTCACCCCTTTTCCTGTACGAAGTCCATTAAATCCTTTTCGATTTTCAACAGAATATTTCTATCCTTGGGATTCTTATTGAGCGTATCGCGAAAGAATGTCAACAGATCTGTGCCGCCGAAGTCCGTGTACTGTTCACTCGAGTTTTCTGATTGATGAAAGACTAGAATCAATGAATTGAGCTATGAGCAAATATTAGAGAGCATCCTTGCATCCTGGCAGGAGTCAAGGATGCTAGTATTTACCGCGCGATATAAAGCCCGAGGTGTTGTTGCTCGAATTGTTGGAATTATTGTTGCCGCCCAATGTTTGACCATTGCCCCCGCCGCCGCCGCCACAATTCATGCTGTTGCCGCCATCGATGCTGCCGGACGAGCTAAGGTTCTTCAAGCGCGGCTTGGAGCCCTTCGAGTTGGTATTGGCGCGATGCTTTTTGCCACCGCCGCCGCCGCCCGAGCCGCGCTCATAGTGATACAGCTCCTCCTCGTGATTGCTATTGCTGAGATTGCTATTCTGGCTGGACATCTCGTGACGCTCATGGCGCTCATGACGCTCGGCGGCCTTATAATTCATGCCCGAATTGTAGAGCAGCGCGGATGACGAGTTGTTGTTTGAGTTGTTGTTGTTGTTGGTGTTGCTGTTGTGGCTGTTGTTGCTGTTGCTGCTGTTGTTGTTGTGATGCTTGTCCAGTCCGTTGGCCTTCATGTCTACCACATACTTTTTGTTGTTATTGTTGTTGTATTCAATGCCAGAGCTGCCATTGCTATTGGTGCGATTATGATGTCCAGCTCCAGATTTCTTGGGCGGCGACAACTTGGGAAACTCAGCCTCGTCGCGCAGCGGCACATTCAACGGCTGCTGCTGCTGCTGTTGCTGTTGCTGTTGCTGCTGACTAGTAACAATCACAGCGGGCGTTTCCATCAACGGCGAGTTGCCGCGTCCACTTGATTGTGCTTTGCTATTGGTATTTGTATTGCTATTATTGTTGTTGTTAAGTATGGCATTGTTGTTGTTGTGCTCGTGGGCATCGCTGGGGTGTTGCTGATGTTGCTCGGCAACGCCTCGCGGCGTTGGCGTGCGTGGCGGCGATGTGGACTCGCGCATGGCATGACTGCGTGTAAGATGTTTGCCCTTCATGTTGCCCTATTCCAAGTAAGTAAAGTAAGCAGAGTGAAAGCAATTAGTTTCGAATTAGCTGCCACTAATTTAATGCCAAAGTTGACAGACCGAAAGGCAGCCAGCAGGGCAACCAATAGCCATAGCCATAGCCATAGTCGTAGCCGTTGCCATAGCCCTTGCTTGCGATGACGTTGACCGTGATGCAATTGTTGGCTCATTAAAATGTTAAACAAATGCCCGCCCAGGCGACGTTAACGATCCGCACACACACAGGAGATCAAAGGTAGCAGGTTGGTGGAAAAACCAATGTCTGCATTGGAATATTCCGGCTATACCCTGTACCTTTTATATAAATGGGTCCAAAAGTAAAAAGCCCTTTCAAATAGTAGCTGGTATTCATTTGCTTTGCCTTGGCCAAGTAATTTTGGTTAAAAATCGAAATTAGAGTTTCTCACCCTTATTTCGTACGCGTAGGTGGATTTGGCAAAAGCAGTGAATGTAGTCTTTAATAAGTTATTATTTAAATAACTTTCCAAATGAACTTGAAACCAATCGATTGCATAAAAGGGTTGCATGAAACAGATTTTCACACATTTTCCACCCTTGAGCGTGGAATCATGCAAAATTCCTTTGCCTCAGCAGTGAAACAAGTGCCTTTGAGCTACAAATTAGCTCATAATATGTACATAAATACTGAAAAACATGTGTTACAGGGCATCTATATGTCGCGCACGCTCTTGCAATCACACCCTCACCTGAACCTGAACTTGTGCCTGTGAATGTTGCCTTGCCAGCCACATAAATCGCTTCATAGCCTGGCTGCCTTTTGACATTTCAACTCACGACGAAGGACAACGCCACGATATCAGTTAGTCAGTCAGTCAGTCGGCTTTAATGTCGGTCAATCGGCCAATCAGTTAGTCAGCCAGTTAGTTCATCAGTTAGTCTGGCGTGTTTTGGTTGGGTTTTCCATAGCTATTCATTGATTTTTATATGCACACGCGTCGCCTGAAAGTCGAACTTATTGAACATCATTAATCAGTCGATTTTGGTGCGCTTATGAGACAGCTGCTGCTTGAGAAGTGGCCCTCGTGTGACGTGGCAGAAAAATAAAAGCAATAAAGCCAACCGCAAATGTCAAAGTCAAAGCCAAACCTTGAGCACACAACACTTTGGGCCAGCTCGTGCAAATGTTCTGCTCAGTGAGCTGTCTACACCAAATTAACACTGACTAAATCAAAATAAATATACACTAAACATATTTTCGAACTAAATATTGAATAGGTTTTCCTATATAGCTTTGAATGTTTATAGCATGTGCACATTTTCTCTTGTTTACAACTAGCACTCATAATAAGTAAGAAAATTTAATTATAAATCTATATACTATACTAAGTAGTACAAGTTTTTAATTTCTAAATATATGTTCTATTGTTGCTACATTTGCTTTCGGTCGTATGTCATCAATCTAGCAGTAAGTACAATGAGCACTCGAATATTGTGAAGACTTGGCGCTTAGTTAAGACAATTTGATCGAACTTTATTTTCTTCTATAAGTTCTTATTTACGACCGACCACAGTTTGTTTTAGTATTCAATTGTTTTATAGACAGAGAACATATATCTGGTATATGGTTTATCTGTTTATCTTGACCAAGAACCTTCCGGTTCTATCATCAGCAGACTTTGCTATCGTATCTATGCTTGCAAACGCCTTGTGCCCTTTTCAAGGCTTAAACTAGTTGAGAATTGCAAGCGTCAAGCAACGAACAAGAAGCAAAACGAGCAAATCAGAGTCCACATTCTCTGCGTATCAGGGACATCAACTGTGATATTTGTCGTTTTGCCTTGTTTCTATATTTTATATATTCTATAAAATATATTTTATATTGTATTCTATATAATTTATTTTATATTATATTCTATATAAGATATTCTCTATGATATTCTTCTCCTACTCCCGCATCGCGCGCTCAGTGCAATTTTTATAGCCCATTTGATTCTCTCTCTCAAACATTTGAATACATATTTAACTTACAGTTAAAACACCTGACACTAGCTGTCAAAAAGTTTAGCCGCAAGTTCACAAATTTGTTTTGGCAGTTTGTTTGTTTTGATTTCTGTTTTTTTTTTTTTTAACTGCCAAAAAGTGCAGGCAACAGCCTCGTGTTGGCCAACTTCCGCGAACGTCATCAGTTCGCGGGAAAAATCAATAAATCGACCTTGGGGCAGAGTCGCAGAGTCGCAGCTGCCTCTGCTGCTGTTTTACAAATTCTTGGGCATGGCATTTGTTTGTGGTTAAATTGGGAAGCACTTGTTAGAAACAATTAAAATTGAACTATGCCACGTGCCACATACCATTTGCCACATGCCACACAAAATAACAAACACTTGCCACCCACACAAAAACCTTGAACTCCGCTGATGAAAAACGCTGAGTCCGTCGTCTGGGCAACAATCAAAATAGTACATTTTCAATTGAAATTCTATGAAATTCTATATACGTCGCGTTTGGGAATTTCCAGCAATTGCATTTCCAATATACCTAGAAACCAGCCAGACCCAAACAACCTGACCTGACCCAGTTTATGCAGTTTTTTGGGCGTGTATCTTTTTGTCGCACGGGCCAGTGCCAGGCCAGTTCCAGTTCATGGCTGCATGTGCAGAGTCGCGAGCGAAAGAGAGCGAGAGAATCTCGCAGAGAATGAGCACACGCTCAGCTCAAACTGACCTATATATATATATATCTAGATATATGCTAGATGCATATAATGCAACTAGATTCTTGATTTTTTTGAGTAGTTAAACTTACGCGTTTATTGCCAAAACTGTTTTGACGCCCCAAATTGGAGGCGTTCGATTGCTCCTCGTTGTTGTTGCTGTTGCAGTTGTTGTTGTTGTTGTTGTTGTTGCTGGCTGCTGTTGTTATTGTTGTTGCTGTTGTTGTCGCTGCACTTGCGGCTGCTGTCGATGACGTCACAGCTGCTGTTGCAGTTGTAGTCGCTGCTGCTGCTGCTCCCGCTGCTGCTGCAGTTGCTGCAGTTGCTGGTGACGTCGTTGAATTGTTGCTGGCAACGGCGGCGACAACAACAACGGCGGTGGCCGCAGTGGAGGTGGCTGAGGCGGAGGCTAAGTTGGTTGGAATATTTGTAGCAAGGGCTACTTGAGATTTTGTGGAACTCATAATCACAGTTTATGTAAAATGTACTGCAAAGAAAAGACACGAAACGGAAATGCATTATATCAATTATATATGTTATATCTCAAAATTGGAAATATCTGACAATTCAGAATCTGAGAATAAGTTGGCAAATATTTCATTAACATGTCATAAAGATTTCCCCAAACAAATAGACAACATTTCTTCAAATGATTTTTCTATAGATCTCTAACTTGAATATTGTTAAAACTTATTATTAAATATCTGAACATTATCTTTCTAACAACTATGTCAATAAGAATATATATCGCATATTCGAAAGGCTTGCAAGCATGTATTTATATTTATTTTAATTTATGTAAATATTATTCTTTTGTTTTTGTTGCAAAAAGGTTTCTAATTTGTCCTCTCCGAAAATCAAGACTTCTTCAGAGACAGATAAACGGAGATACCTTTACGGCTGATAAAGATTTTATATACTTTACGTGTTGCTTGACTAGGATTATGTTAAAGTATGTACTTTGTGGAGCTTTACGACTCGGCTGATCAAGAATTTATATACTTTATGGGGTCGAGGCCGTCTTAATTATATGGGAGGACAAAATTAGAAAACTTTCCAAATGGGATTAGGAAAAGAATATAATAAAAATTAATAAAAATCAATATATATTTACATGCTAGCAAGCCTTTCGAATGTCTGATATATTTCAATATTAACATAGTTTTGAAAGAAAGTTATAAACGAACCAACAAGTTGTTTATAAAAGGAACTCAATTTTAGCACGATATTTCGATCAATATGATATAAAGAGACAATCAAAGGAATGAATCCTTGCAAGAAAAAATGCCAAACAGATCCACAGATAGACTATATCCAGATCGAAAATATAAGGGATATGAAGATTTAATACTTCAATTGGAGACATGATTGGTTTTGTAGTATAAGTATTACGACTAGAGCTAACTGAAATATTATATATGTATTATCTTAAGAAGAATAATCTTAAGATTTTGTCAAGGTTTATCCTAGCTTTACCTTTGCGTGTGAGAAAAACTATTGCATTTTGTTGAACGCTCCAACTTCTTTTTATTGGCTGCAGTTTTGATGTCTTTTTGTTTGGTTTCATAAGAATCTTTGCGTACGATTAGAGTTTGTTTTTGTTTTTTATGTTTTTGTACGTATTTATTCTGGATTTGGGTTTTTTTTTAATTTTTAGTTTTTTTTTTTTAGAGTAAAATCATATTTTGTCAAAAATATGCCGGCAGTGCAGTTGATAGAATATTTAAAAAAATCTCGACGCCTTTTTGAGCCACAGTTTTTTAGGTTTAGTTTTTTTTTGTTTTTGTGCGACTTAAAGTTAGTTTTTAATTTATATTTTAAACTCGCTTATAGAGACAAGGCTTAGTTTAGTTTAGATATATATATGTGTGTGTGTGTATATATAGTATAAGTATAGTTATTATTCTTGTTGATTATTTAGTTTGTTTTTAAATTTTTTTGGTTTTTGGTTTGTTTTTCAAAAATGTTGCAAAACGAAAAGACGTAGAATCGAAAAACACAATTTACTGAGAGTTTGTTGTTGTAGTTATTGTTGTTTTGCTTTTAATTAACATTAAAACGTTTTATAACATTGTTTATCACATTTACACCATATCACCGAGAATCACAAACTGCCTTTAGGTTTTTTTTTGTTTTTTTTTTTTAATATTTTGGTCTCTGCACTTGCGAAGTTTCTCACTTATGATTATTATTAATATATGTCCTTACAGCTTACAGCTAAGTATTTGTTTGTTTTTGTTTTTGTTTTTAATAACTATTACTTAGTATATGTATAGTTGTATAGTTTAAAAATATTATTTAGTTAAAGCTTTTCTTTTAGTTTGGATTCTTATGTTCTTTATTTTGTTTAACTCGTTATTTGTTCACTTTCTGTTGTCTATGGAGTTCAGGTTAACTGAGAATTTCTTTGATTTGTTGTTTGTGGCACACATTTTGCTGCAAGTTGAAAGAAGCGCGTTTCAATAAGTTGAACGATTCAAGACTATCCACAAAACTTGTCTCTGTCTCTCTGTCTGTGTCTGTGTGTGTGTGTGTATCTGTGTGGCATTAATATACACACGCACACACGCACACGGAATGTGACCTTGTTTACGATTTATTTTGATATTCAAAACGTGGAGAGCTGTGTAATTGAAATGCGTGTGCCTCAGCCTGCCCCAGGATACGAACTAAAAGCGCCGCATAGTTCGGCGAAGGGATGCTTTTTGCACACAACCGACTCTCTCTCCCCCTCTCTCTCGCTCTCTCTCTCTTTTTCGCTCTCTCTGTGGAGTCTTTGACCAGTTGTTTTTGTTATTGTTATTGTTGTTTGCGGGTTCGTTGTTCACTTTTCAACATAATTATGCTAATTTTTTGATTGCTACAAGTTTTCTTATTTTTCTTTAGGTAACAATTCATTTTTGAGGGTCTGCGCAGGGGTTGTTGAACGATAAATGGAAGCTTAAATAGACAAAGATGTCCAAGATATTTTTTTTTTTTTTTCGCAAGGGAATAGATTACTTTGAGAGAAAAGTTTTTGCAAAAAGCCCAAAAATTGAGCTCGAAATTACTAGAACATCTAAAAAACGCAGTTCAATTGGAATTAATATTGGCAATAAATGCTAAAATATATATTATTTCAAGTCTTAGAACTTGTGATTCATTCAATTTATGCATATGTGTATGTATATGAATATGTGTATGTGCATATACACTCATCTATACACATCTTAAGGTATTACACCGTAATGCAATGCCCTTTTATAATCATATAAAGAAATAATTAGCGAAAGCCCACAAAAATAAATCGAATTGTTTACTCGGGCCGCCTTTAGAGGAAAATCCAATTTTGAGACGATAAGCAAACAAACAAGCGAATTGCATTGGCACTTAAAAGCGACAAAATGAACGCAAAAGCGAAATATGAACAAGTTAAAGGCACAAAATGGATACCCATTCAGTATTCGTAAGCCCAACCCTGGCTGCCTGCCCGCCCATCCGCCCAAGTACAAGTCATGCCATTTTATATTTTCGCAATTGTGTGCTTGGGAAATACCCGCGAAATGCCAGCATGATTTGGAGAAACAGAGGCGCAAAAGGAGAGGGCAAGAATAAGACGCGAATACAGGTGATAGATGGATGACGTAGTCGCCCGTAATAAGAAACACGCATACGACCTGTGCCACACGACCAAGAAATATGTAAAGAAACAAAACGAAAGAATAAAACAACAACAACAATTTGGAGCATTGCATTGACGCCAAGAAGAAGAAATAATACCTTGCCCGGAATGCGAATGCATGTGCTCAATGTTACCCTGTTCACAGTTATTCCCATACCCTGGTGCCTGTGTGTCGCCCCGCAACTGTTTACAGCAGCTGTCGCCGTCTCAAAAGCTTTGGCACAGCACAGGCCACGCTGTACTCAAAATTGTGTTGCGGCTGTCGGAGATTTAGTGTTGTAAAGAGCGCAACGAGCTTTAAAACGCCTGCGCTTGCGTGGGAGAGCAATCAAATGGGGGGAGACAAGAGAGAAAGAGAGAGTGGGAGTTGTCAGTGCGTGCACATTAATATAAATGGAAGTTTGCCGCGTTGCATTGTTTGAACGAGATGCTGGCAGCATTTTATAGCTACTGTTTATTTATGCTACACATATTTCGATGCGAAACTAAATAAATAAAATGAAACTGCGCCATTTGCCAGGGCTGTGTGTGTGTGCCCAAAACTTTTACAGGGCTTCCTATGTTAACAGATTACAAGAACAACAAACAAACAACTGCACACGGGCTGAAGAAGAGCGCCAAGCGCTCTGCTCGCTCGGCTGTGGGGCGAGCACACGAACACGTACCGGAACGACACGAACGCGACGCGAAACCAATAAACGAAAAACGAAATGAGAGACGAAACGAAACGAACGCGTGTGTGTGCGCGCGTATGTGTGTGTTTGTTGTGTGAAAAACGTGTGTCGCTGTGTATGTATAATACACCAAAAAGGCAATGCGAAAAAAAAGGCAACGAAAAAAAACCTTAAAACTCAAATGAAAATTCCGCTGGCATTTTTCACGCGACAAAAATCACAAGAGTAGAAAAGGCAGCGCAGAAAACAAAATGTATATTTTTTTTTGCTGTTGCTCATGCTTTTCAATTCGATTTTTTTTTTTTGGCCTTTATATTTATACGCTGCGCCGGGCTGCCTTTGGGCTTCCTGTTCCTGCATACATATATATTACATACATACATAGATGAGTGTATATGTATGTGTGTATACGATATACGCTGCGTTCTTATTACACACACACACACACACGTTTTTTTTTTTGTGTCTCCTCCGATCGTTTTGTTGCTGTTTTATTTATTTCTACGCGCGTGCCATTTTCACGATTGTGTGTGTCTCCACACGATTTTTCGAACTGTATTTATTGTATTATTTGTATGCTTGATATTTTCGTATTTGTTTTTAGCTTCAACAGCGCAAACTAATTCATTTTCTCTTGCCTTCGCCCGTTTGCTTCATTGTGAAAATGTATTTTTAAGCTGCTGCTGCTTCTGCTCCTCTGCTGCTGCTGCTGATTCTGCTACTGCTGCTGCTGCTGCGGCTGCTGATGACAATGACAACGTTGACGACGGCTGCGACGAATAGGACGACGGCGACGAGCACTGCGCTCCGCTGGCAGACATTATGGGAACACGACCGAATGGATACTGGGCCACCGCACGCTAAAAGGCCGTCAGAAAAGCATAGCATCGCTCAGGCTGGGGCACACACACACACGCACACACACGCACATGCTCTCACTCGCCTTCGTTCGCTCTCTTCTGCTCTATTTGTGCTTTGCAAAGCAAAAAGGGTGGCAAGGTAAGTGTAAGAACGTTCGCTCCCTCATTCTAGCTCTCTCTCTCTCTCTCCATTTAGCTAGCGACCGAGTCCGAGTGCGTAAAAGCTTTGCGGAAAACAGGTTAAAGCATGTGGCTCCCGCGACCCGCTTAGAGTCATTACCTTTACTCTCTCTATCTCTCTCTCTCTCTCTCCCTCTTTCGTTCTACCACTCCTTGTCTCTTTTGCGTCCTTTACTATATTATGCCCCAGAGCCAAAATGCGCACGATTTGCTTTTGGGGTGGCATTTCTCATCGCTGTGTTGTCCTTCCTGGTGCGTGTATTTCTGCAGTTGTTGTTGTTGTTGTTGTTGCTGGGCATCATCTTTGCCTATCTACACATCGTTTTGGCTTCGAAGCAGGCCATGACAAGACCTTGGAGTAGCCTCTATGTATGCACGCATATTGTATGTATTTATGCATGTGTGTGTGTGCCTGTGTGTGTGCGTGCCAAACAGGAATGTTTATCGCAAAAGTTTGTTGCCTGCAATCAAAAACTTTACGATTTCCTAACACAAAACTATTCAATGCTCAATACCAGCTCAGATTGAATGTCAATTATGCATCTAATTCCAAATCAAAAATGATAAAGCCAAACATTCATTTTAAAAGCCAATTAAGCTAGTTTGAGTTTATAGTTTAGTGTGCGCAGCATATTAGAAAGAGAAGGTTTTAGTATACACATATACATATGTGTGCATTTAGTTAGTATACTATATTTAGTATATATGGTACAGCATATATAAATATATGTGCAGATATATGTAATATCTGAGAGCATGAATATATCGGAACTATTAATTATTAACAAGAACAAATGCGAACATATAGCAGACCAGATCTAAAACCAATAGAAGACCTATGGAGCATACTTTCCAACAAAGTTTACAAAAGTGGTCGGCATTTTGATAATGAACTAAACGAAGCTTTAGTGAAGGAACGGGATCAAATAAACCTTTTTACTCTTAAGCAAGTTATCACATCTATGCCCGCAAGACTAAATAGGGTCATATAAGCAAAGGACAATCATATAAGCTATCCAAAAATATGAAAATCAAAAAGAATTAAGTTTACTTTACAACAAATTGAAAAACTGTACTATGCACATATTCTCATTTCCTAAGAAGTCATATTACTTCATTTATTTTTGTTTAAACATATAATTAGATCCTTTTACTAGTTTCCTTTTACTAGTTATAAGTAAAACCATCTAAAAATAAAGTTTGAAAAGTTTGTTTGGTTTTACATACGTTTTTTTTTAAATAAATTGTCTATGCACATAAACTTATTTCCCTGAGGTATATGCTGAAAACTTCCTGAGGCAAACTTTTGTTTCAGTTTATTTTCAGCTGTGGGTGATGTCCTCTTTAAAGATATGTGACAAAAAACAGAGAGATATGTACATATATTCCTATAAATGTGTATATATGTATCCCTTAATGATAGAAGGAAATATATGCCTAGCAGTAGAACAATTGCTGTTTTTCCATAAATCTGTCTCGGAAACCTTTTAAAACTGATATCAGGCCTTAAAGTTAGAGCTCAAAAAAAGGCATTGCATTCAAAATGCAATCAGGCGCATAAATTCAATTAAAAACTATCGCAATATATCAGAGAGAGAAGAAAAAATATAAAATCAAAAATTGTAGTTGCAAAAAATTCTAGTTGCAATTCAATTAAAAGCGGGAAAAATACACATTTCAACGAATCGCTGTCAATTATGAATCTCAAATTACATTTTCTGCCTAAAGGGAAATGTGCAAGTTTTTAGATAAATTGATGGAATTTCATCGGCTGTGCAAAGTCGCCAATAAAAAAGCTTTTACGAATATATAACTGTAAAACAGAACCGTTGGTTAATGGGCGGACTAAGAGAGGAAGTGAGTGGAGAGGAGCAGGAGGCGGAGAAGGGCTGTGACAGTGCATTACAAAATAGCAGTTAACTGTAATCGTGCGTGTGTGTGTGCATGTGTGTGAGAGGATTTCATTGTCAGTTGCCGTAACTATAGGCAAAACCTCAATATGTGCCACGATTGAGTAGTTAAAGGATTTGCACTGAGCACGCCGTGTCCTAGATTCAGAAACAGCAGAGAGTGAGAGAGAGAGCGTGCGACGGCCGCCTCAAAGTATGCAACAGAACGTGCTGCACAATAAGCCACGCTTGCAGCAAACAAATGCAAATTGAAAACCAATTCATGCGAATTCGCAGCGATTAGCTTTATGACATGCACACACACGCACACATCATTAAATATAAACAAGCACTACGCAGCATCAAATGGGTGCTGGCGGGGGGTAGGCTTATGCGTCGCAGTAAATAATATATGCACAGCCTGGCAGCGGAACAATGGCAATGAAACGACGAAACGCCGACGCTAAAAGTTTAAAGCCATCAGCTTTGATATGTCTGCTGCTATTGTTTACATGGAGCGCGCGCTCATTAGGAGAGCGAGAGTGTAATTGAGAGCGAGATGCAGAGAGAGAGCGCGTAAGTAAAGATGGCAACTTCTGACGATTGTTGCTCGGCTCTCGGTTCATGTAAACGTAACGTAAACGTAATTGCACGTCGTAGTGACTGTCTATGTATGTGTGTGTGTGTGTGTGTAGATGTCGTGAGTGTCGCGCCTTGCTGCAATTACGACATCTTATTTGGGTCAAAGTAGACACAGAGAGAGAGAGACAGAGAGCGAGCGAGAGAGCATGCGAGAGCTGCTGTCAGCGAGTTAGCGTGAGTGAGTGAGCTGACAAGTGCCCGCCGCACGTGTGAGCTTAAAAGCGCCAATGCGTTTCGAGGCCAAATGCCAGGCGTGTATAAAAGCAAGGATGCTGCGTTTAACACTTCCGACGCTGCGCTCCTGTGGGTGACACTGCCTCCAGAAGGCGTGGCAATTAAGAGTCTTGACTTCAATTAATGCTTGAATGGACGCACCTCCAGCCTGACCAAACTAATCTCATCTAATTAGGCGTCAAATGTCAAAGGGCACGAAATGCGCGCTATGCTTTTGCTGCCTTTATGACGCAATTAAAATGCTAAATGTTTTACGACAAACACCTCGGGGGCACTTTAATTAATTCGTCGGCCGTGAAAGGTGTCAACAAGGCGGCAGTGAAAACAAGGACAACAACCAAATAGCACTTGCTGCTGCTTCTTGTTGTTGTTGTTGTTTTTGTTGTTGTTGTTGTTGCTTTCACTTTACCGCTTGACCCAGACAAGAGACACAACAGACAAGCGACACGACATTCACTTTAAGCGTCGCGCGTGTTCAGCCTGAAAGGACAAGCCTCCACAGCAGCCTTTCCCCTCCCCCGTCCCCCTGAACCACCCCTTGCCATCCACTAAACCAGCTAGATTATGCAGCTTATATGTATGTGTGTGTTGCGAGCGCGTGGCTTTCTTCGTCCTGGCAAAGGCCAGGCTACAGCTGCAATCATGCTGCCTTGTTTTTTAGCTGACACAAGTTGAAATGTGCGGGTGGCTGCGCGTGCTGGTGTCCTGTCAGGCTCTCAAAGAGCATAAAACGCCAGCTAAGCACATCAGAGACAAGCATATGAATCGGGCCTGGCTGCTGAGATGACTCAGAAAGATGTCCTGTAAACGATTGCAAATGCCGAGCATATTATAAAGGCTTAAGGCGAGGTTAACTTAAAATGGATTAAGTTAGTTGTTTTTCATTAAGTGAATTAAGTCTGAAAAAGCAAAAGGTGTTGGAAAACCATTTAAGACATAAATAAAAACTTAGCTTTTTAAGTGTTGAGAAACGTCTAGTTAAAACAAATCAAACCTTTGATCATAATTTTACTTATTGTGAGGTAAATTTAAATTGATTATCAATTTACCCAAAAGTCTTAAGACTTACTTTCAACTTCCTGCTCTTAAACTCACTTTTCAACACACCAAACTCTACTCAGGCATTTTGCAACACTGGCAAACTAGCTTAGCCAGCCCAAGATGCCCCTCACGAGTATTTTGCATGCCTCTGGCATACAAAATGTTGTTGCATACACGAGGGGGCACACGAGGGCGCATTTGATTGCTGCTTTGTTGTGTGACCCACCTCCAGCTGACCTCCCCCTTTCATTCCCTTCGGCTACAGCTACTGGCAGCACCTGCGGGAGTTATGAATTATGCAAAGAGGCAGCTGCCTGCCCCGCCTGGGGGCCTGTTCAAATAGAATACGCAGACGTGTGTGTGTGTGTGTGTGTGTGTGTGTAAATTCTGCCTTGAGACTTGCGCCAAATCAAAGATCTTATCACAGATTCATTAAATTATACGCATAGATACAAGTATATAAATAAATATACAAATACAAAGTACATGCTGTAGAAAAGTGTAACAAATAAAATAAAGTGGCGTGAAAAAACTCATAAATTAATTTACACAAATTCTCAACATTTCTGGGCGCACAACAGAACAAGAAAGAAAAGAAAAAAAAACAATGTTGTGTTCAAGTAAAAATTGTGCATTTTGTAAACAGAAAAACGAACGAACGAAGCGAAACCGAGCGCAACAACAACAACTAGAGAATGAACCATAACAATTGGGATGACGACGACATTTCGTTTATAGCATCATCTGAACAACAGCATTTGCAACTGCAACAGACTGCGGCATGCAACGCGTGCTGTCTGTTTCAGTTATGTTCAGCGTAAATATCGGCTTTGTATATACCACAAGATATAGGTGCATATATATACACATATATACATGTGTATTTAGCATAGCCAGGCATTGGGCTAGCCAAAAGTAATGCCGTTGCTTTGCCCGGGTTATTTCAACAACAACAAAAAGCAACAAATACAAGGGAGAATGCTTAAGTAAAAGCACGACTAGCAGTTACCCTGTAGCACAATCTCTCTCTCTCTTTCTCTCTCTTCACTCTGTGTTGCACTACGAGAGTATTTCACTAAGAAAAACTTATTGTATTTATGGCTCATTGCTTTTACTAATTTGTCAGGCCTTAAAGAAAATATTCACATTCATGTTTATACCAAAAATAAAAGCTGTATCTTTCTTCATTTATGATTTAGGATGTATTTTTCATCCTTCCTAGGCGTCTACTGTAGGAACATAGGCTCAAAACGATTATTCGAACCGATAACTAGAGTTATCGATAAATTATAAGCAATGTTCCTGATATGATCTAGGAGAACCTATACACATATATGCATAACAAATTAAATTTAAAGTCTTAAGTTCTTTTTATTTCAGTAATATGCTCCAAAAGCCCAGGTTATAAAATCGATAATTATCGATTCGGAGAGATAAGCAATAAAAGAATTTAAAGAATTTTGTGCTCCAAATAATATACAAGAAACTGCAAATATGTATATCAAAAAAGAAAGAAGGAAATTACTCATTTGCATATAAAAATAAAAGTATTCAACTCTCAAAGTCTCAAAGATTGACTCAGCTCAAGCTCCAGATCAAGAGTACGCATACCTTGAACACCCGAAAATAAACTTCAAGAACGGATAATACCTCCCATTTTCACGTATTCCCAATGGGTACAGGGTATAAGAAGAAGAGGGCAAGAACAACACCAACGAAATGATCACGACGCAATGAATGCGAACTGACGGCCCTGCCGCCAGGCCTGGTGGCTCGGTTCGTTTTTATTTCACAAAATAGATTTTCAATAAAAACCCACTCGAAAAACGCCAACAATGGCGTACAAAAACGCACCGAGATCCATTCCGTATCTATTTTCAACCCAAACAAATATATTTCTAAAACTACAACAACTTTAGCGTTCGTCCAATAAAAGAATCAAGACAAAAACCTCAAGGAAGAGCCATATAATCAAAGGTCTGGAAATGGGCATGACAATATACCTTGCTGATGATTTGACAGATCTTGGCATACATATGATTACTATAATATAGTACAAGGGAGAAGCGCAGTCGTGAGTCACTAGAAATGGGTTTACCCCACTTCAGCATCAACTAAATAAAGCGTGGTCAAGGCGCAGCCAACTTAACTGCGTCGAAAACAAAACTCTGGCAACGCCACTGCGAAAAAGGAAGTAAACGACAAAAAAAACAATAATTAATATGTTTTGCAACACTTGGAGCATGTTTGTTCACAATAGAACCGTTCATTATGGCGTTGCCACCTTTTAAGCATTGCATATAAGGATCAAGTTAATAAATTTGCAAATATGCTCCATAAGATCCAAAATCTACGGAACTGCCTAACTAAAATACTTGTCATTTGAATATTTCTGTATAATTGTGATGTCATTTTAAAATTTAGTTGTTAGTCATGTGTTAAAAGTTCGAAATGTAATATTTACTACATTTTATAGTTTTTTTTATATATCTCTTTTTTTTTCTCTTAAATTTGCAAGTCCTAGTTATACGCGAATTAGGTTTCTTAACTGTTGTATCCACTGAAATTAGAAAATGTTTAGTTTGCTGCCGCGGGGCTCGTACATTGACGAGCGCATTAGCAAGAACTATGGCAAGGAGGTGCTGCTGGCCAATTGGCAGGAGCTGCGCCTGGGCAGCGCTGAGAAGAACGATTGCATATTGCCAGGACTGAAGCGTATAGATGCGTGCGAGAAGCACATAACCGAAATCAAGGATAACTATGTGCCGTCCGCTGTGCTGGAGGATGCGGACGATTCGACGCGAAACTTTCTGGGCGCACGCAACGAATCGTTGAACAATCACCAACGGAACAGGCAGTGCCAAGTGCGTTTCCCCCTGACCAAGGATATGAGCAGCAATTACACAACAACCTATACGATCCTGTACGAGATTGTGCCCAAGCAGCAGGCCCGTGCGACGGCAGCTGTGGAGCAGAGCGGCAGTGTGCCGACCAAGATGGAAGATCGAGATCTGATGCTCAGCTATGGCAATCGCAGCAAGACGGGCAAATTTTGCCGGCTCAGGGCCGAGCTGCAGTTGGAGAAATCGCAAAGATTGGAAACAAGCTATGCGGCCGACTACAACAAAAGGCAGCCGGCACTTAAAAACGCCGCAAATGAGCAGCAATAACAACGAAATGTAATAAATTGATAATTAAATATATATATGTATACATATGCGCAAAGAATGGCAAACAAAAGACAATTGCAATTGTACAGTTGCATCTGTGTTTGTATTTGTTTATGCACTAATACCGTTCGATACTCACCATTTTCAGTTCTGCTGCCCATTTGAGATGCTACAGCAGGCGATTTGCACACTGGCATTGTGTTGATTTATGGCTGGGTCTCTTTTTTGGCTGCTGCGATTGTGTTTATTGTTGTTTGTGTTTGATTGGCGTTTGATTGGTATATTGTTGCAGCCTGCTGCTGCTTTACACACACGGCTTTTAATTTGTTATAGTTTGTTACGCACGGTGCACACGAAATGTTTTGTAAATTGCACAAAGAAATTTTTTCTTTTACGCTTGCTGTGCAAGTGTTGCAAAATTCTGGTGGGTTATATGGAAACAGCTGGGGTAGAGCTGCACTGCCAACGATAGTATCGATAACAAGTGCACTAACGAAATCTACTCACTACTTAACAGTAATGCTCCTCAACTTAACAGCACGGACTCGCATAACATTTTCTGTTTAAGTGCACTCTGTTATTTGCAACTGTTATGTTATTATATTTTAAAACCAATTTTAAATGCAATTTTTATTTTGCATGTTTACAACATTTATTTCGAGCGTGAACGTTAGCTTTGTAAACAAATTCGTTTAAAGCATATTTCAAATAAGATTGGGTGACTTTTCTGAGTGCATTCAAAGCGAGTGCAACAACATAATTCGAATCTTAGGTGCGCGGTGCATTTGCTTTAACTTCTTCAACTTTTGATATATATATATATAAAGGTGGTACGGCAGTTAATTAGATTATTTTTATGGAATACATAGCACAGTTTGTTCAGATCGTTGGTTTTTATACTTTTCGTAGTCACTTCACATTTGGGCGAATTATACAATAATTTATTTAGGATTTCGACATAATTCATTTAGTTATTTGTTTGTGTTCGCTTCTCCAGACACTTTTTGCTTAATTTAGTTAATCATCTTTACTGCTTTGCATAATTCTTCATCTGAGTCGTACTTGTGGTACCTCGGCTTTTTCTTTTGTCACATTTTGTTCAATTTTGGTTTTGGTTTAACTCTAAACTAACTCCAGACGCTTCATTTCCTTGAACAGTTCGTAACCCATTTTGGCAGGACTTCTGGTCACAATAACGCCGGCCTTCTCGAGAGCCTCAATCTTATCGTTGGCACCGCCCTTGCCGCCAGAGATAATGGCGCCGGCGTGACCCATGCGACGACCGGGTGGCGCCGAGATGCCAGCAATAAACGACACCACCGGCTTGGCCTTGATGCCCTGTGTGAAGGAGATCGTATGTGATTACCTTTGGATCAGTTGATTTTATATTATTTGATGCTACCGTATTGAACTCAGTCAAGTAGTCGGCGGCCTTCTCCTCGGCCACACCGCCGATCTCGCCAATCAGTATGATGCCCTTGGTATCGGGATCCTTGAGGAAGACCTCCAGGCAATCGATGAAATCGGTGCCATTGAACGGATCACCGCCAATGCCCACGCACAGCGTCTGGCCCAGACCCACCTCGGTGGTCTGATGCACTGCCTCATAGGTGAGCGTGCCCGAGCGGGACACAACGCCGATCTTGCCGCGCTTGTGTATATGGCCGGGCATAATGCCGATTTTGCACTGCAAACGGAGGTTAAACAGGTTAATCAATAACTATATATTTATATATGTGTGGATACAAATTCAAGCGTCACAGGCTCCGAGAGATAAGCGCCAATAAACAATGCCAGCATAGAACAGTGTGCGCTCGTTATGATGAACCAGCTGGGCATAGTCGAAATCTATTTATATTATGTGTTCACATGCACAGCCATAAAGCGGCAAATAAACACGTTTAAAGGTTCATCGAATGCAGCCGACTGCACAATACCCTGTTTACGGTGTAATAGTTGACAAAATTCAGATATTTAAAATAAATTTAGCCGTTTTTTGAAAGCCTATTCAGCTATTTATAGCTATTTTCAGCATTCCATTCAGCTACTTTTTTGAAATGGACTTTTCTCGCGCACCTTCACTAGCATATAATCCAAGTAATCGATCAGATAACTGAACCAATATACCCTTGGGTGCACTGTGAAGAGGGTATGACAAACAAGAAACCCGCGATCGCTTTAGTCGAATGAACTTTGCACCCAACGCTTATCAGCCTTATCTCTCGAGCTGCTGTCTTGAGGCATCACACAACAGCTGCAACAGCTACAAACCTGTTCGGGTGCAATGATGCCGGGGCAATTGGGTCCGACCAGACGCGACTTGTCCTGGCTAACCAGGGCGCTCTTCACCTTGACCATATCGTGCTGGGGCACGCCCTCGGTGATGCAGACAATCAGCGGAATTTCGGCATCGAGTGCCTCCATGATGGCAGCAGCGGCACCTGGTGGCGGCACATAGATGACCGTGGCATGTGGATCCGTTGCCTTTTTCGCTTCCGCAACGGAGGCAAAGACCGGCAGGCCCAAATGCTGAGTGCCGCCCTTTTTGGGTGAAATGCCGCCAACCAGCTTGGTGCCATACTCCAGCGCCTGCTGGCTGTGAAAGGTGCCCTGTTTGCCGGTGAATCCCTGACAGATGACACGGGAGTCGCCGTTCAGCTTGAGATTAGAACGCGTCTTGTTGTACTGCGAGCCGCAGCGAACGCTGGCAGCGAAGCCATCTGAAGCAAAGATGCAAATGTTAAAAGATCAGAACAGTGTTGAAAAATGTCCATTGTCAAAATGTTGTTTGTGTTTGTTCTACTTTTCGGGTCACATGTGAACCTTGAACATGGCCCACTCCCCCAGCGAGTTCTGCTTCTTTCCACATACACGCACACACACACACACATACACATATGCACACACCCGCCGCCGCAGCAGCTGCAGCCACGTCGTTTTGCCTGAGAATCCATTTAATTTTTTCCAATTAATCCAAACCCATTATGGTTGTTGTTGCCACTTGTTGCCGCAGACTCTGTTTGTGTTTTTCATGCCACAAATCGTTGCCGGTTATATAATTTTGCACACACATCGTTTTAAAATTGTTTCGCAATAGATTTTTTTTTCTTCTTTTTCACTCACCTCGCACTTTCAGCAGCGCTCTCATTGAAGCAGCCATTTTTTGTTTGTGTGTGTGCTTTTTGCTGTTGCTGTCGCTTGTGCGAGTTGAAGCTGTGCAATTGCTCGGACTGACTAGCTTATTGTTTAAAACGCGTTTAATTAATGCAGACGACGGCGACGGCACTGACCCTCAACACGATATATTGCCTCGAGCACACCGATATATCGATTACTGCCGCTGAACATAATAATCGTTTTGGTGACATCTCTATTTCGCTGTGCGTAAGCATCGTCAATCGATGCCGCCGCATCATTTAATATGTTGTATTATTTTAATATTTTATCATTTTATCACATGAGCTAGCTTCTATAATAGAGAAATTTATAATATATATATATATAGTATTCATTAAATATACTTATGTTAATATAAGATCACGCATGCTCGAGCATGTCAAATGCAAAAAGTATCGATCTTTTTTCAAATTTAAACCAAAAATAATCTCTTTTAATTTACTGAACCTTTATTTCAAAGAACTTAAAAAATGATACTAATTATTATATTACTTTACGCTTAAATATATTGCCTCACTTTAGACATTTTTCGCCTAATACAAAACTATTGAGTTAAAAAATATTATCAACTACCACAAAAGTACAAAAAAAGAAAACGCGTTCACTCACTACAAAACTTGTTTCGAAAACGTTTTAAAAACTGTTCCTAAGGCCGTAAAGTTAATAATTTCAATTTGTTACTTGTTTGCTTTTCACGGAGGGCTAACTGTTGCATTAAGTCTTTGCAAAACAACTTAAAAGGAAAATGACATTTGAAAATTTGCAACAACTGATGATAATAACTACATAAAATGCCAGCAAAAAATACAATATTCAATTGAACAGGTTCTCACTCGATTGCGGCAGATCAGGCTCCTGCTCCCGATACTCCTGCCGATTAAATGCATTCTCCTCGCCCGTCTCCAGCCGCTGATAGACCAGAATGCTCTTACCGGTGCGCGACTGCACGTACTGCAAGAGAGACGCGACATTAGGCAGTTGCGTTCCCAACGCTGACGACCACTCGTCCAGCAACGCCTGGGAGTCAACCAGTTTGTTTACCTCGGCGTGCTCAATGCTGTGCAGCAGCTTGTAGTTGGCTAGGAACTCGCTGATCTTGTCGCCCAGCGTATCGAATAGCACCAGATGCGAGGGCAGTGCTGACAGCGGATGCACCGGTATGTGGGAGCGTAGCCAGTGCATGGGTGCATCAAAGAAGCGATCGGCCTCGTCCTTAAAGTTATCCCGCTGCTCCAGATTGGGCTCACAGGTTAGGAAGCGCATTGTGACATTCTCGTGAATGTGACTGCAAGCATATTCGCATTAATATAATTAAGATTTAATTAAAGAACTGCATCAATGCTTACCTGTAATAGGGCGTGGAGTGGCAGGGCATGAGGAAGAGTATATTGGCGCGATGCTCGCGCTCGTCGCGGTATTCCTGAGCTATTTCCCTTAGCTTAGGCATCAGTTCAATGGGTCCCTTCTGGTGCACGGTGCTCAGATACCAACCGGGCACAACGTTACCCACCAGAATGACCAAGGCGGCCGCCCACAGTTGAGTTCGAGAGGCGCGATAGCTCCAGCGTGACAACGCCTCCGCCGACACGTACAGGCACAACGGCAACAGCGAGGACACAAAACGGAACTCCTTGTGCTCGACCGTGCTCAGCACCAGCAATGTCACCAATATGCTTATCAAGAGCTGTTTGCTAATCGGAAACTTGTTGCCCTGTCGCACGGTCTGCATGATGCCAAATATAAAAGGCAGCGTATTGATGCCCAGCACTGTGGGCAGACCCACAGTGAAGTACCAATACCACGGATGCGAGCCATAGAAGCTGCCAATGTTGTGCAGCACATTGTACTTGAGGAACTCCCACGGCGTCACAATCAGCTCACCATGCCAGTAGGTATCTATGGCAATGCCGGCGCCGGCCACCAGCAAACTGAAACAATAAACAAGCTGTTGATAGGGTCGGCAATAACACCCCTTCCCGCGTACTTACCCAATGAGCACGAAGCGCTTGAGGATCAGCTCCGGCACAGACAAGCGGCTCTTGCGCAGATGATGGAAAGCCAATGGCAGCCAGATGACAGCCGCTGTGGGCCGCAGAAAGCAACAGATTGCCGCTGGCCACAAGTAGGCGGTGCCCTCGCCATACCACGGAAAGTAGCTGAGGGCAATTGTGGTCAGCGAGGCCTCCAGCGTGTTGGCCAGCGTGCGTGAGCCCGTGTAGAACCAGAACCAGGGCACGAGTATCAAAAAGAGCGCCCACTTGCGTTTGCCAGTCCAGACGTAAAACCGATAATCCGAGTAGGCAGACAGCGTGGCCTGCAGCAGACGTGGCAGCAGCACCAACAACTGGGCGCTGTCCAGCTGCAGCAGGGCCAGCAATTTATATACGGCAGCTATTAACAGCGGATAAACGTAGCTGCGTATTCCGCGTACCCATTCCCAGGTGAGGTAGCCATAGCTGCGGGGGAGAAGAGTATTAAAGATTCGTTCTTTTATCAAATTCCGTTAAGCTTGGTTTCTATCCGATCCGATCTTTGCGTTGAGTCATGCGTGTACGTGTCACACCCGCGCCCAACTCTAGATTGGACCCCCTGCCATCGCTTACCCGAACGTCAACTTGTGAGCCACCTCCAGACTCTGCCAGTACTCATCCGGCACGTAGTAGGTCTTGACCACAAAAACCGATGCCAGCCGCACGGCCAGGATCAGCGCGAAGGCGTATAGTAGCCGCATAATGGCTACGCTTTGGCTTGTTGTTAACTAAAGCAGAAAACAAAAGAATTAATTAGACGCTGTCAGCTTTTTTTTTTTTTATGTAAATTTCATAATTTTTGTTGTTTTATCGAGAGTTTTGTAAGCGGCGTACGTGTCTAACCTTAAAATTTTGATAGCGCTACGTGTGAGTTGTGTTTTATAAGCGGAAACTTGCGTGTTTTGATGGAATTTTTTCTATTTTAGCCAGAAAAACATTTGGCGCGCTGGCGTTGTGAAAAAAGTTGTGTTAGGCGGCCTAAAAATAACGCGAACTAAAGAGCAAAGCAAAGAGCAAAGTGACGCCGACGTTGCCAGGGCTGCACAACTGACACGCAGACAACCGATAGTTTAGAGTAATCGATATATCGCAGCTAAGCTGCAGCGACTGACTGTATATTTAAAAAAAAAACAAAAAAACAGATTAATTTAACTTATTTATTTATTATATCTATTGAAAGCCTTGTTTGATTAAAAAAATATAATTTTGCACCTTCTACTTTCTTTCAACTCGTTATAAGCATTTAAATACAACTTTTTAAGGCTTAGATTAAACTGGGCTCAGAGTTTCGAGCAGTTGAGAACTGTCGATTGCAACGTTTTTTTTTTCTCTTTGAGTTTGCTTACTATTTATTTTTCCATTATATTTAAGACCGTTGCCAAATATCAAGAATATCTCGTTTTTTAAGTTATCGATAAGTGCTCAGGTCTGCTTGGTAACGCGCATTGATGCTCGTTGATGGAAACATCGCCCGTTACCCTCAACCACCCGTTCACCGTTATGTCAAACCGATAAGCAAAACAAACACGAATTCGTAACGTGAAATAAAAAACAAAAAAAAAAAAAGACAAACTAGGAAGTAGTCCGGAACGCACGTTATTTTTTGAATTTTTGCTCAGCCGGTGTGCCGAGCACACTGTAAAAAAGAACAGCATGCTTGAGGTGGCGGCCAGAGGGACGGCCCTGTACCAGCCCCTGCTGCACCACAGTAGACACCAATGCATACGCCGTGCATTTGCGACGCTGACAAAGAGCTGCAATGCGACCAGATCTGATGTAATCAGCGTGGGCAGAATGCTTGCCAGGCGCCAGACACACGGCAAGGGCGAGGCCAGCCAGGCGAACACATTCATGCTGTTGCGCTGGTCCAAGCAGGTGTGGAGCAAAATGTTTGGCAAATATCTGCTGGTCACCAATGTGCTCGGCTCCGGCCTGCTGATGGCCGTGGGCGATGTCATCGCCCAGGAGTACGAATACCGTCACGGATTACGCAATCAGGATCGTTATGATGGCGAGCGTATCTATCGCATGTTCGTCGCTGGCGCTCTGCAGGGACCGCTGCATCATTTTGTCTATAATTGGATGGATCGCGTGATGCCGCATCGTTCATTTCGGAATATCGTCAATAAGATACTCATCGATCAGCTGTTCATGTCGCCCGCCTGCATACTGATATTCTTCTATACGGTCTGCTATCTGGAGGGCCAAACGCTGCAGGCAACGCACAAGGAGTTAACTGCCAAATTTCCATACATCTATCTGATGGACTGGCTAACGTGGCCGGCGGCGCAATATATCAACTTTCGATATCTGGATACCAAATATCGTGTGGCCTTTGTCAATGTCTGCACGGCAGTCTACAATGTGCTTATGTCCTATATGAAGCATGATTTCGGCATCGATCTGCCCATCGATGTTGCGTCCAATTCAAAGGATGCGCCGATTGCGGACCGAAATCCATCCGGAACAGCACCACAATCAGCTAATACCCTGACAACAAGCAAAACATAATTGATAGCAT
Organism: Drosophila novamexicana; assembly: GCF_003285875.2. Taxonomy (NCBI): domain Eukaryota; kingdom Metazoa; phylum Arthropoda; class Insecta; order Diptera; family Drosophilidae; genus Drosophila; species Drosophila novamexicana. Next base: position 855,925 of record NW_020824850.1, on the reverse strand, counting down.
TTTATTAAATTTATGTGATATAAGTAAATTAACAAACAAATTTGTTAGTCATCGTATTTATTTTGTATTATTGTACGTAAATTTCTGCATAACGCTAGCGAGAGGCTATTAGCAACAATTTATATATCAATAACTATATAACTCTATATATTTTGTAACCAATGAAAGCAATGTGCAAAATGTTCCAAATTAAACTGTTGTATTTGTTAATTTGTTCTTAAATGTTTATTATCTTCAAATATGGTATCTTAAGTAGGCAATCGAAATATAGTTTAAGTCTTTGCACAAGAATCTCTCTTTTCCTATTTTGTATAGGATTAAAGAAACATCTCACATTTGTTATAAATTTTATGTTATTAAATGTTGTAATTAAAATAAAAACAACTTTTCAACTGGAAACTAGTCTCAATTTTAAAACAATTGTTATGATTCTTTAAACAAATTCCAGAAGAAAAGCAGCTGAGCGCTGTCCTCAGGGTATCTCATAGTCGGCTACTTGCGACTAGAGCACTTAAATCTATTTAATTTTTCCTTAAATCCAGGCGAGTTAAGTTTTTATAGATACGTAAAAGCATATGTCATGATATAAGAACTTTGCGTAAGCCTCAGACATTCGGCTTTATAGGCACAGAAATTGTAAACATTTTTAGACAATTAAAATAAAATTGATTTAAGTGCAAAGCTAGTCGCTTCTTTTCGGGGATTTCATATATCTAGCATACATTTTACATTGCAATTAAATTTCCTTCAATTTCTTACGAGCTACATAATCAATAATATATATAAATATATCGATCTATCTTAACATTTATATTTACAATACATGAAAAGCTTCAAGTGCGAAACAACTTCGTTCCACTCCACGCAAGATTCGCTTCACTTGATGACAATTGTTTCGACGGGCGGCGCAATGCCAAAGATGTGCTGCGCCAGCGTCAGTTGCTCTTGTGTGATGAAATTGGCAACCAGATTGGGCACATTTTCGTTGCAGCGCGCGATTTGCTGGCGTATCAAGGACTTGAATTCATCGCGGGCGCCCTTGTCGGCGCCGCGTGTGCCAATGCGTCGTGGCTGTGCAGCGCCTGCGGCGTTTGTGGCGCCAGGTGCACCGCTGCTGCTGCTACCGGTGGGCGAACCGGTTAGCTCAAAATTGGCATCGTCCTGCTGTTGCGAGTTCCATATGAAGGCCAGCTCCTCGATGATGTCCGTTGCAATGATATAGTTGGACAGGATGTGCAGATTGAAGGATTTGCGTTGCGTGATCAGATTGAAAATGTGTTGCTTCAGCAGCACATCCTTGTCGGGGCTCAGCTGCAGCAGTGCCAACAGATCGGCCAACAGCCGATCCGAGCAGTTGGGCTCGAAAAGCATGCGGCTCAGGCGACTGGTTATGGCGCGTGTGCAATACTGGATGAGCGCTATTTTGGTAAGCGGCAGAAAGATCATGTGCCTATGGCTCTTCAGACTGATGTTCTCCAATAGCTGGCCACTGGTGGCGGGCAGCTCGGCGAGTATCTTGAGTATGCACTGAAAGCCCTGAAGCTGAAGCAAAATTTTGGAGAATGAAAAAACCTAATCGATTCTCTAGAGGATTCACTCACCGTCATGCTGCCCTGCATTAGATTCAAGCTTAGTATTTGCAGGCTCTGCACCAGGGTGCTCTGAGCGGTCATGTCGGCCATCAGCTTGTTGGCCTCATCGCGATGTCCGAAGTAGATGGCCAGATCGAAGAGGAAGCGCGATATCCACGGCGCCAGCGGCAGCGCCAACATCAGCTGACTGAAATCGCGCTGGAACTGTTCTGTGTTGAGCAGCTGCCAGCAGCGCGCGGCATGGAGAAAGGCTTCGGATAGCTCTTGGCTTATTGCTGTGGTTGCCGAAAATTTCGGCGGCTCCATGCTCTGCACTTCGCCGCCATCCGGTGTCCAGTCCATGCTCTGCACTTCGCCACCCTCCGGCGTCCAATCAATAAAGCCCTCCACAAGCACATGATTGACATCGGCATCTTCTATGCGCAGCTTGCGTATGTAGCCGTGGAGCGAGTAAATAAACAGCGTGGTGGCATAGAACAGCACCTGGGAGCTGCCAGCTGGACTGCTGCGCAGAATTTTCACCAATTTGTCCCAATAGACATTCTGATTGACCTGCTTGCTGAAGGGCAGAAAGGCCTCCCAGCCCATCATTTGGCCGCAAAGCATGAGCACCTTGAATATGTTCTTCCATGCCTCCGTTGTGTCGCACTTCTCATCGTCCATGATCTGGCGCAGACAATACTCCAGGGAGTTAGTGTACAGGCGGCAGGCCAGCAGCGGATTTAGCTCTGGCGGCTTATTCTGTATCAAAGGCAGCACCTCCTCGACCAGCATGCGCTGATACACATCCGGATCGGCTTTCATGCCCTCGGCGAGCATCTCCAGCAAACGTGGCGCATGCGTTGCCGCCGTTTTGGGGAACTTGTTGAACATAAGTATATAGCTGTGTATGCACTGCTGTAAATTATCGCCACAATTGCTGATCGTGTGCACAAATATATTGTGCTGCACCTCCGGCGTCAGATGCTTGTACATCTTCACATAGAACTCCTGCTCCGGCGTGTTTTCCGTCTCGTTGCGCAGCGCATTGGTCAGAGCGTTCACCTCCTGCCACAGCTCCGCATGCTGATTGGTAAAGTTGCTGGCGCTGTAAGATTGGGTTTATTTAATACTATAGTGATTTCTTTACTGGTTTTGGCTGCCACCTACATGACACTGAAACACTTGGCCGCCTCCTCGCTGTTCTTGCTGTCGCGCTCCAGCAGGTAGGCCTCGTATTGCACATTGAATGCATTCGGATAAAGCGTCTTGGCAGTTAAAATCCATGCCTTGGCCGCGCTGGGATCACTTTTGCGCACGCTTTGCGCCTCTTTAACCATAAACATTTCATTTTCCTCAACGGAAGTCATGCCAATGCAGTTGCTATTGCTACACAAACAAAGTTTTTGCCGGCAATTAGAGATGAGCGCAACGCGAGTATGCGATAAATATATAAGGCTAGTATGCTGGTCGCAACAAGATAAACTCGTATGCTGTGCAATTATGCATATAAAATTAAATGATACTACAAAATGCGTACGATTAACTATATACGTATGTGAACATTACTGCCTAACAATTATTTGTTTATTTATTATTTACATTTCAGCTGCAGTGTTGCCAATTCAGCTTCTTTCTAACCAAATTGAACTATTTTATAGATCGTCAGCCGGAAACAGTGGAGTTTTTTAATTAATTTAAATACATATTGCTTCCAAGTGACAAGTGCTCGCGTAATTATTTATTTTATTTTAGCTTATAAAGCTAATTCAATTTATTTTAGCAAAATTTTTTACATCCGATACGGCTACTTCTTTTGTGCGGCGGCTGGCAGCACTGATCAGCTGTTCTATTCGATAGCTGAGCGAATTAATCGATAGTATCGATAGTTTCAATAAGACAAGTGGACTTTAAAGACCTAACTATTTCGGTGTATTATTGTGTCGCATTATTTATAACAAAATAATTTGAAAACATGACAAACTCGAACGGGCGCCCCGTGCAACAACGCCAAGTAATTGCCTAAAGTAACTCGCCGCGAATTAAGTGCAGCTCTAAAGTGCACTGGTCATTGTTGTAAATTTGTGAACGTGTGTGTCGGGAACGCAGAACGCGTTCAAGTCTTAGTCAAATGATTTTCAAATTATTCGAGGAAAATTTATTAAAAAATAACGTAATGCACACGAAATTAATACGCACATAACGTATAATGCCCGATTCAACAACGAAAAAGACTAACGCCGCTGACACCGACGCCGGCGAGGCAGCGCCAGCAGCAGCGCCAGAAGCAGCAGCGGAAAAGGCTGCGTCATCGTCAAATGCGCCGTCAGCCGCAGCCGATGCATCAACAGGTTAGTAAGCGCCTTTAGCTGGGTATTGTTAATTAAAATACATAAACAAACAATATTATCGCTACCAAATAGTTTAATTTATTAATATTAATTATTAGTTTGTATGTCATTTGGTTTAGTTTATGTTATGTCGCTGACTAATAAGGCCATCAATTTATGTTGACAAATATTCGCACAAAGCAAAAATTAAAAAAAAAAAAAAAAATATAAGGAAAAATGAAGCAAAAATTAAAAATGTAATTATTTAAGTTTTGTTGTGTAATTAATATATATAATATTCACTGCTGTGTATTGCTTATGTTTGCACACAATTTATGTTAGTTTTTTGGCAAATTGTTGTTGTTATTTTTTTTTTTAATTTTTCGCGCTCACGCTTTGTGCCTTCGTTCGAGTTTGTTACTTGAGTTATTCTTTTTTAGTGTTGTGTAACAATTTTTGATGGGAAGTAAGCAAGCACGAATCTGTTAAGCTATACAATTTGTAACTTTGATAAGTAATAGTTTATTTCTTTAGTGCTTTATTTATGTATATATTTGTTTTAAGTAAACGGCTTGGTTCGTGTTTTGTTTTGTTTTGATCGCGCACACGTCGTGTTTGGTTTTTTTTTCGTGTCACGACACGCGCTCAACTTTTGTACAAATAAGCACCTTTGAGTTTTGTGTTTATTTGTAGTGTATACAATTTTAATGTATTAAAAAATTCAGAAGAAAAAAAAGAAAATTAATAAAAAAAAAAAAAATTAGTTAAATGCACGTAGATTCCAATTTGGTAACGCATGACACACACACACGCACCGCAGGTTGGTTTTTTTGCTATACTTGTTTGCTGCACATGTTAACTAATCTCTGTAATTCTCATAGACTCTCAAAATCCACCGCATTCGTCAACTAACAACATACACACAACACCGATGCAAGAACAACCCCAACAACAACAACAACAAAATGCACATGGTGTTCTCATTGCCAAACCTTGCCTCATTACAGCGGCGTCCGAATCAAAAGTCCAAACGGAGCAGGAAAAGAAGAAGGAGCCGCTATGTCTAGAGAACGCCACGCCGGAGGCGGTGCCTCTGCATCTGCGCGAAATGCTGAGCCTGTTTAGCCATCGCAAGCTATCTGCCGCCGAGCTGCTAATGCTGCTCATCTATTTGGTCGCATTGGAGTCCGGATTTGTGGAGAACCAAAGCTATTTGGAGAAGCGTTCACTGCTGAAGCCAGTGCCGGCGGTTGGTTGTTTTCATCTCTTTAATGTGCGTCTGCTTAGCCATCTGCCGACACACTACACCAGGGAATTCGAGGACACGGCGTTTCGGATGCTCTTACGCACCTTGCTGGACAGCAAAAGCGCGGAGGAGCCGCCCCTGATGACTGCGCTACAGTCAAGTCTTATTGCCATTGTGCTGGGCGATCTGATGGTGGTAACACTTAGCCCGGTGGCGCCGTCAAAGGAGCGTGGCTTTAGCACTTGTCTGTCCATTGGACGTTTTGTGCTCAATGTGCAACTAGAGCCGATTTATCAGCGCTTTTGCAAGCTGGACGAGCTCTCGTTACAGTTGCGCCAAAATCTCTTTCAGCCGATGCGGGCCCAGCAACTTATGGCCTTAGATCTACATCCGCATCCCTCGCTGCTCGGATTACCCAGCGAAGTGTACGATGAGATCTTTAAGCATCTGAACAGGAATCAGCTTAACATTTTGGCAAATGTGAATTGGAAGCTTTGCAACTATAAAAAACAGTTCAAAGACCGTCGTCAACATTAATTTAGACCATATTCGATACTGTTACTTTTTAAATTATATGTGAAAGCCGAAAGTATTGGTACATATGCTTTAAGCTTAAAGTACTGAATACTCAAGCTTTTAAATAATATCATGACTCTTTATATCTGAATAACCCAAGAGTTTTTCGTATATATTATGTGAATCAAATTTGAATTTGTTACAAAATTTAAACGCAATAAACTTGCCAAATTGAATTTGTGAGAATCGCATAGTAGGGCGATATTTAAACTTTTTTTAATTTGCAACGGAAGTCCGGGTGGTTCTTAAGAAACTAACTAAACTAAGTGAGTGTTCCTTATAAGATATATAATGTAAGCATACGAAGCTTTTAAGGTTAAGACTGTACTTTGATCATTTCCTTATAAGTCTGTTATGTATGGAATAAGATAAAAAGGTAAAAACTTAAGTCATTGAAATTAAAGACTATGTATTGGGTATATTTGAGTCGGTAAATTTTGTTTATTTTTTGTTCCAACTTTTCTATTTGGCAGCTGGTGAGGCGCCCACCACGCCCGGCGCCAATTCCTGCGATTCGTACAACATTTTCGAGCCAACGCCATTGGACTGCATCAGCATTAAGAGCAGCGCCAGCAGTTACCTCTATGATCGTGATATAAGCGGTAAGTGCGAATGCAACTTGTTGCCCAAAACTCTATGGAACGCCCCTAAAGTAGTCGACCCTTAAACACAGCACTGCAGAAATCGAAACAAGCAACACAACCCACACACACACACTTAAGTACAGTTTCAGTTTCAGCAGTTCGTTCGTTCTTTTTTTTTTTTCGTTTGCGCACGGCAAACCAAACAACCCACGCAAAGAGCCGCCTCCTGCCAGCGGGCGTCACCAGACCAACCACCCATCCCACCCCACGCTCCCATGCCATCCCAGAGCCAATTCTGATATGGTTAACATACCATTTGATGCTGGGCTGCTTGCTGTGCATTTTTGTGCGCCTGTTATGTGTTTGTATTATGATATCGACTTTCTTGGCGTCCTTATCAGTGGGGCGAGCCAGGCCCCACCTTCGTGTGCTCCTCCTCCTGTGGGCACCATCGAAATTATCTGGCAACAACTTTATCAAAAGACCCAGTGACAAATACATAAATAAATTACGAATACGACGTTGCGTATTCGTAAAAAAAATATGAAAGAAAAAAACACAGAAACCAGGTTTTCTTTTGGGTTACGCTTTTGTTCTCTGCCCGCTCCGTGCAGCTCTTGGTGGGGAAAAAGCTTTTGAGAGCTTTGCAGCTGCTCTTGAAATCTGTTTGGGTCCTGGCCCCAGGAGCAGCTGTTTACGCTGCCTGACTGGAGCTTCACGTTGTGTCTTGGTTTGGGTGAATGAACCCAGCGCTCAGAATGTTGTGTTTCGTGCTTGAATGGTTTACTCAGTGGGTCGGGAATGGGTGAATTTGGCTCCAATGACTGGCACCATGCATTGGGCACATATATTCGTTATTAAATACTTTTGAAGATTACTTTTTCTGGAAGTTTTTGATAACATTGCGAAATTTATGAAGTATGACGCACTAGCTGTCTTATCTTATCTATATGCAATTGAGATATTTTGTTTGGGTTTTGGAAAAAGCGGTTGGACTAATTGGTTTTGTTTCTTTTAATGATGTTTCAGGTTTAATTTCAATTTTTATTAACCATGTTTGATGCTTAGCTAAAAATAATTAATTAGTACAAGAGATTCTGTTGAATATCGCCCTTCTATGCGATTCTCTTTAACTCAATTGTTGCAGGTCTCACTGTTGTTTTAGTATTGCTTTATGATATGATGAAGTAAAAGGCAGATAAAACCAGGAAACCAGTGAGAGAGAGAGAGAGAGAGAGAGATAGACCGAAAGAAAGGGGGAGACAGAGAGAGAGAGAGAGGAGGAAGTTGTAGTAGAAAGAGGCAAAGCGAGTGAGAGAAATAGAAAGAGAAGATAATCTGTAGGAGAAAGTCAGGGAGCGAAAGAGAGTGAGAGATGCAAAGAAAAGCACGAAATCAGATTGTAAATTAGTCAAGTGCTAAATTTTATGAAAATCGCATAGAAGGGCGTTCTGCATTCAAATAGATATGCATCAAAACTGAATCTAATTGTAAACTTAAAAAAAATATAGTTGATTTTACGATTGATTAGTTCTGTTCGATATTGCCCCACTGTGGTGCGCCTTGAACTGTGCCACACTTTTCATAGCTGTCGTGTTGTCGGTTGTCTTACTTTTTTTCGTGTACGCTTTTACGGTAAACAAAGTGGAAGAGTTGGCAAAACATACGCTCGTTGCATGCAAAGAATGTTCATAAACAGACCAGGCTCTCTCTCCCCCACACATGCACGCAGACACACACACACACACACACACACAGGCTGCTGTTGGTCCAGTTTTGTGCTTTTTGCCAGCGCGCGCTCTCTCGCTCTCTCTCTGTCTCTGGCTCTCTTTGCTGCAGCCTCTGGCTCTCCAGGTTGACTGTGCTTTTGACTGTGCTGGCATTGCTCTGGCAGCTTTTGCACAGGATAACAAAGCTTCGTGCAATCAGTCGTTGTACTTAAGCCCAACGTAACTGGTCGAGTTGTCGGTTGATGTGAACGTAAACGCGTTGTCTCCTTGATAAAGCCACAGTTTGTGTGTGTGTGTGCTTGTGTTTGTGTGTTTATATATGCTTATATATGTGTGTGTGTATGTGTGCTCGCGTGTGCTGCTATTTGATGAAAGTTTGCAAGTAGGTCCTGTTGTATGACCGACATAGTTATCCTCACACGAGCGAGCGATCCATAAATAAGTGACAATCCTGGCCGAATGCATCAGCTGTTGGCAGACGCGAACGCGTTTTAATGTTGCCCCATTTGGCTGGCGACGTGCGGCGCCTCAATTAGTGCAACAAACCTGCCACCGATGAGCTAGGCGCAATCTGTGAGTGTCCGTGTGTGTTAGTGTAACGCCTTCAAGCTGGATTACGGCGGCGACAGCAACGGACCCTGGGAGAAGCAAAAGCAGACCCAAACCCAAGAGACCCCGGCAGCCAAGAGCAATGAGCAACTGCAGCATGATCTGTTGCAGCAGCTGCAGCAGCAATTCCAAATGGCCGCCGTGCAACAGCAACAGCAGCAGCAACAACGCCAGCTGCTGCAGCATCAGCACTCGCATCCGCCCTTTCAACAACACCAACACCAACAACAGCAGCAACAGCAACAGCATCCGCCTACGCATAATCCGTACGCGGCAGCTCATGCTCATCCGCATCCGCCGCTGCAGCATCATTTGTCGCTAGGCGGTGCACCCGCCGCCTATCAACAGTTGCAGCAGCAGCAGCAACAGTCGGGCCACCATTACCAGTACTCGACGCCGCAGCATCATTATCGCGCGAATGCCGCAACAACAACAATGGCAGCCGCGACTATACGGCGTCGCACCTTGAGCCATGTGGCGCGCTCCTATTCCGTTTGTGCCACCATGACGCCAGCCAGCGGAGCTGCTGGCAACGCTTTGACTGCAGCACAGCTAAAAGCGTCTAATCCGTTGCCATCAAACGTGGCCACGGCGAGCAGCAGCTCATCATCATCAGCGTCCACCACCCACTTGACGGCCACCAAACTGACTGTTGCCGGACACCACAAGACGGGCATCATGGTCGCCGCCTCGCGTTGCCGTTCTCCGATTATGCTCTGTCACAGTCACAGCGATGGCGAGTTTCCAATGTATCGAGGTAAGTGAGCGGCAAAAGGGATTAGGGTCAGTCCCTTTTGAATGGCGACTGTCACTTGGTAGTGTAAATGAACTGTTGTTTGTCGGTGTTGCAAGTTTATGTGGTTGGGTTGTGAGAAATCGGAGCACAGGATCCGATCTTAAATGAGTTAATGCTCGAGCTATTGAAACCAGCTTGCTCTTAGAATGAATGCTTTGCTAAAACTAAATAAAAAAAAGCTTAATTATAACGTTATAGAAGGAATATATTAAAAATTAAAAATCGGAGATCCGATCTGAATGTGCCTTACATGAGTTTATGCTCGAGCTGTTCCTTTTATAGTATACTTTAGAGCTGAACCCTTTTTATAGATGAAAATTCCCAAATTCTCTTTCATCCTTTAAATACGAATATTAATAAGAATAATCAGGAGTACCCTTTATATTTTAATTGGGTAATTTGACTCAAAACTAATTTGTTTTTATGTTCAAATTTGTTCTCTTTGCTCAAATGTACTTTAATTGTTAATATTACTTTGTGCTCCGCTTTGCTAGCTAGTTTAACATGAGGATTAACCATTTGGTATTTATGCCACTTAAACATAACTATTCCAAATGGGTGCCATGCAAATTTACCAAGTACTCGAGTCGGCCAATTACACTTTCAGCATTTCACACTGAAGACATAAAGTTAAACATAAAAATGCATTTGAGTCCGTTTCTATTTTTTTACACACAGTCTGTTTTCCCTAGCCCTACCCCTAGACGCCCCGCACGACGCCAAACAACTCATTAAGTGGCGTTGGCTGTGCTGCAGTGAATGTCCTTTGTCCTTAGTCCTTAGTACTCTGGCCCCACGCTTTCGCATAGACGCGCATCTCCCTTGGCGCCGTCTAGTGAATCTGATTTTTGTTTCTGCCATTTCTTTTATGTGTGGCGCATATTTAGTGTCGCCATTTGGTGGGGCTCTTAATTAAATTACACTTTGAAGCACCACGCCCACTGTGACACCAGTCAACCGCCCACCACCCCTGCTTTGACATCGACATTCCAGCATTATGCAGTAAACGAACTCTATATCTTTTTAATGGCACGCTTCGATTTGCCCTCCACCCATTTTCCATATCGTTATCCTGGTGATTCTTTCTGTTGTTGCTGCAAATGCTGTTGCAGTGAGTAGTTGGGATCGGTATTTGGATAAACTTAAGGACACACTAGAAAACATACTCTGCAAATGATTTAGCTGAGCTTAAAAAGGCAGCTCTCACATGTGATTTAATGAAACGTTTTACACAGACTTGCACTCCTTTCAATATCAAATCGAGTCAACAGTTTTTCTCCCAGAATGAATAAGGGAAGGAATAAATATTTTTGAAAAAAAAAGATGGATACATATTGGATACAAAATCAATCAAGAGGTCAGAACAGACCAAATTTTGCCGCTAACGGGCATTTCCAGGACTGAAAAAAATACAAATTACAAGATATGACCAACAAAAAATAAAATAAGAAAATTCCAAGCGAATTTTGTATAAAATGAATAAGAGGAAAGTATTTGCCAATAGATGTATATCTATATATATATGCATAAGGATAAATTGAATTGAATTTGTTTCCGATAAACGATAAAAATCGATATTGCTGAGAGCAATCAATTTATACCAAAGGTCGTTGAATATTTGCGTATACACGAATATCGTAGGCACATTTGATTCAGGTCTTTCCCCTAGTCGAACACTCCCGAAAGGAATTAAGAACACGCAGGATTCCAAGTAGGAATTATCGATAAGTTTAAACAAGGAAAATCGAATCCCGAGATATTTGAGTTGCCTCAGTAGCTTATTAGAACGCATTTAATATGGTTTGTGTGTGTGTGTGACTCGGATTGCCATTTAAACGGGTTTACTGTGCGTTGTGCTCCTCGATTACCTCTGTTATGCGTGCTTGAAAGGGCTCGTAATCGTCTTCCAGCGATACGATATAATCCCTGAAAAGCGTAGCGCTCAGCTCTTCAGTTCGATTCTCAAGCAGATGCAAATAGGGGCACTTGGGATCTCTGATGTAGATGCGATGACGCATTCCGTCTTTGGCCAGCGGCATGCTCGAGCGCGCCTGGCTATTGATCACGGCCAGGTGCAGCAAAAAGAACATCAGATCCACGGCATCCGGCATCAGTTCGTTGAGTCGTTCGCCAAAATTGAGCAAAACCAGCGATGGCATTAGTTCAAAGCGCACCATCTTTAGGACACGACGCAGATGCATCTTGCGCTCCTGGTAATCGGTGAGCACCCACATCAAGGCCGCATAGAATACCTCCACCTCGGTGTGCACGCCCAACAAATCGGAGCCGAGCAAGCTGCACAGCTCGTGCACGTCCAGCTCGCGATATTCCTCCGATGAAACCAGCACCAGAAACAATTTGCCAAAGCGATTTATCATCAGTTCGGCAACGCTATCGATGCCCTTGCTGCAGGCCTCCGCATAACAGCTCAATGCATCCACATTGGAAAAGTAGCGCTCATCGTTCAGAGCGCCCACAACGCTCTGCAACAGTTTTGTGGCACACAGATACTGTGCTGCCAGCAGCAGATCCAACAGCTTGCCACGCTGGCAATTGCTGTTCGAGTTGATCATCCAGTTGTAGGCTATGTCGAAGGCATCCGCGCTCACCTTATCCTCCGGCAGGCTGACATTGTTGCCCGGACGCAGTGTGCTGGTGAATAGCTCGCAGAATGTGCGCAGCACACAGCTGTGGCATTCGAAGACCTTCTTTCCGATGGTTATCTTTACATCCTTCTCCAGATTGTTGGTCAGCAGCATCTCGACTGCCTCTTGCCAGGGCGTCTTTTTCGGCAGCACCGGCAACATTTTATCCATATTCATTTTATTCAGTTTCTTAGCATTCTGAGTGCGTATCTCCTCCTCGTTGGGCACTTGGTTCTTTGGATTGTACATGACTAGATTTCTAACAAAAAAAAAAGGAAAAAACCGAGAAAACGGAGAAGAAATGTCTTAGAAAAGTTCTCTGAATTGTTATGTGTGAAATATCGGAAATATTCATACAAAGTAAACTTACCTCAATTGAAATTTATTCCAATAGGCAGCTTAGCTTTTTTTCTCAAATCAAGTTATTAAAATGGAAAATTTGAGTGCGCACAGCTCGAGCACAGCCAGAAGACTACAAAAAATATTTCTGAAGCTCTTAACCGATTCGGGGAAGGAGACGCGTTGCCTACTGTGATTGAAACAATTTTGAAACGGTCAAAACAAAAAGGCAAAAGAAACGAGCCTGGTTTAAGCCCAATTAATCACTTGACCAGATATAAAGTTTCACAGCAATTGTAGTGTAGGAATGACATATAAATATGATCTAGCATAGTGATGATAGTCCCGATAGCGATGATTAGATGATAAAGCTGTAGAATAGCAATATTTCCAGAGTAAATCTTCAGAAAAAAATGAACATTAGACAAGGGCAAACAAAGGACACGTAGAGGAGGCAAGCTTATAAGTTTATAAAAACGCTTAGAAATTAATTTAAATATATATTATGTAATTGATTTCGAATGACAATATCTGATGCAAGCTTGGAAAGTACTTCTTTGTTAGCTTTCGAACTAGCCGAAACAAAGCTGCATTCATTTATAATTACAAGTCAAGTAAAAGAGTCAATTGGCGACATAAGAATAGAAATCACAAATGTGCTGATAGTTATCGATATTTTATATTTCCAATACGACTCTGTTTATGCATTGCAACTCTGATATGCTTGCGCTTGTCAGTGCTGCCAATTCCATTAAATGCAAGCTTAACTTAGTCACTTTTAGAGGACAACTGTCCTCTAAACTGTTTAAATTTCAAACTTATTATGCTATTTTTTTTTTGTCATCTCATTAATTAGTACACAAGTACTTTATTTTATTTTGTTGTTAATTTGTTCTCTAAAAGCTATTTGAGTTAGTTTTAGCTTGGGAATTGCGGCAATTGGCAACACTGGCCAGCATCCCCTTCGCGACAAGGGGATGTTTGATACAAATAAAATGATGACTGATATAAAAAGTCGGACGTATACACTAGAATTTCTTGTTTGTTTTTATATACCCTTGATGTGAATATTACAATTTTGCCATAAAACGTGTTGGGCATAGAAGATTACATATCCGACCCCATAGAGTATACATATGTATCTTATCATATATTCTAGATTAAGAGCCGAGTTCATAGAGACATGGCTATCCCTCTCTTCGTCTATTTCAATGCGAGCTAGTCTCTCAGCTTTAAAGCTATCGATCCAGAATACTTAATGGGGTCGAAGATGTCTCCTAAATATATAATTCGTCTTATGATAATGAGATATCATGAGCATATCTTAAGCTATTTGCTTAGACGCAGAGTTTTGTCTAGTTCTGGTATTATAGATGCCAAGATGGCGTCATTTATGACAAGCTGGCTAACAAAGCTGGCCAACAGCATCGCAAGCGGAAACTCACACACACACATACACATATAGCTCGTTACCCCATCTTGAGCATCTTTTAGCAAGTTTGTGTCTGTGTGTCTCAAGCTAATGAGTTCATGGCGTGTCTTTGGCGCTCGAGTTAATGCTGCGCGTATTGATTTCGCTTTTGCAGCTGGCGCGCTTTCACTCGCCGCTGCCAGCTCCTTTTCATATGCCACATAATTGGCTCGACTTGGCAGCTGGCCAGGCTCAATGCAGCATTCTTTGTGCCACTCACTCGCCGCTTTTTGGCAGCACAATTAAGGGGACTGGCGGCGGGGGTTGCTTTCGGCTACGTGCATGAAATGTGAATTTAATTTGCAACTTGTGCCAAAAATGTTGCTAGCCACATAAGTTTTACTTTGTTTTCAGCCTATTGATTTGGGGTCCTCGGTACTGCGCTAAACGTTGACGTCATTAGCGAATGTGTACTGTGTGTGTGCGTGTATGTGTGTGGGTGGTAAATGGATTTAGATGAGCTGTTTGTGGGCGGGGCAAATAGTCAAAGTTTTCCCATGCCGCATAAATAGATATAATCGCAGGCTCAAACGACATACATGTCGAATGTATACCCTATATGTATTTGTATAGCATCTTATCCTTTTTCCTTTTCAATGAAAGTCGAGTGAGCGGCGCTCACACACACATACAGTTACATGCTCTCGCAATTGCTCTCTGGCGAGCACTTGACTTTTTGAGTCCGTTTTGTGCTGCATCCCTAAAGGTTTCACTGACAGCAAAGGCTGCATGGCACCGAAATGCATTAATATCCTGAAAAGGGTTAAGTTCAGCAAATTCAAGAATATTTAAGGCATTAAGTGTACTTATGTCAAGCTCCTAAAGTCAACAAATTATTAAATTTAATTTCGTATACGTAATTTTTAATTTAATTTAATGTTTTTTTTTTTTGTTTACACTCATGTTGACGACCATTTATAACCATTTTCACATGAATTCTTACCAGAAATAATATTAACAGATTTATACAGAATTGATCTAGAGTCCAAACCATGAACAAAGAGCCAAAACTCGTGAAAATCGGGTGAGATTTGACTGAGTTATGGGGTTGGGAAATTTTACTCTATGTCTATGTAGGATATTTGAGGGTTCCATTTTCACATGAATTTTGACCAGGAAACATGTTTCCAGATTTTGATGCCGAATTGATCTAGAGGCCAAACCATGAACAAAGAGCCAAACCTCGTGAAAATCGGATGAGATTTGACTGAGTTATGGGGTTGGGAAAATTTACTCTAGGTCTATGTAGGATATTTGGGGGTGCAATTTTCACATGAATTTTGACCAGGAAACATGTTTCCAGATTTTGATGCCGAATTGATCTAGAGTCCAAACCATGAACAAAGAGCCAAACCTCGTGAAAATCGGATGAGATTTGACTGAGTTATGGGGATGGGAAATCTTGACCTATGTCTATGTAGGATATTTGAGGGTTCCATTTTCACATGAATTTTGACCAGGAAACATGTTTCCAGATTTTGATGCCGAATTGATCTAGAGGCCAAACCATGAACAAAGAGCCAAACCTCGTGAAAATCGGGTGAGATTTGACCGAGTTATGGGGATGGGAAATCTTGACCTATGTCTAGGTAGGATATTTGGGGGTGCAATTTTCACATGAATTTTGACCAGGTAACATGTTTTGATGCCGAATTGATCTAGAGTCCAAACCATGAACAAAGAGCCAAACCTCGTGAAAATCGGATGAGATTTGACTGAGTTATGGGGTTGGGAAATTTTACTCTAGGTCTATGTAGGATATTTGGGGGTGCAATTTTCACATGAATTTTGACCAGGAAACATGTTTCCAGATTTTGATGCCGAATTGATCTAGAGTCCAAACCATGAAGAAAGAGCCAAACCTCGTGAAAATCGGATGAGATTTGACTGAGTTATGGGGTTGGGAAATTTTACTCTAGGTCTATGTAGGATATTTGGGGGTGCAATTTTCACATGAATTTTGACCAGGAAACATGTTTCCAGATTTTGATGCCGAATTGATCTAGAGTCCAAACCATGAACAAAGAGCCAAACCTCGTGAAAATCGGATGAGATTTGACTGAGTTATGGGGTTGGGAAATTTTACTCTAGGTCTATGTAGGATATTTGGGGGTGCAATTTTCACATGAATTTTGACCAGGAAACATGTTTCCAGATTTTGATGCCGAATTGATCTAGAGTCCAAATAATGAACAAAAAGCCAGACGTCGTGAAAATCGGGTGAGATTTGACCGAGTTATGGGGATGGGAAATCTTGCCCTATATCTATGTAGGATATTTGGGGGTGCAATTTTCACATGAATTTTGACCAGGAAACATGTTTCCAGATTTTGATGCCGAATTGATATAGAGTCCAAACCATGAACAAAGAGCCAAACCTCGTGAAAATCGGGTGAGATTTGACCGAGTTATGGGGATGGGAAATCTTGACCTATGTCTATGTTGGATATTTGGGGGTGCAATTTTCACATGAATTTTGACCAGGAAACATGTTTCCAGATTTTGATGCCGAATTGATATAGAGTCCAAACCATGAACAAAGAGCCAAACCTCGTGAAAATCGGATGAGATTTGACTGAGTTATGGGGTTGGGAAAATTTACTCTAGGTCTATGTAGGATATTTGGGGGTGCAATTTTCACATGAATTTTGACCAGGAAACATGTTTCCAGATTTTGATGCCGAATTGATATAGAGTCCAAGCCATGAACAAAGAGCCAAACCTCTTGAAAATCGGATGAGATTTGACTGAGTTATGGGGTTGGGAAATTTTACTCTAGGTCTATGTAGGATATTTGGGGGTTCCATTTTCACATGAATTTTGACCAGGAAACATGTTTCCAGATTTTGATGCCGAATTGATCTAGAGGCCAAACTATGAACAAAGAGCCAAACCTCGTGAAAATCGGGTGAGATTTGACCGAGTTATGGGGATGGGAAATCTTGACCTATGTCTATGGAGGATATTTGGGGGTGCAATTTTCACATGAATTTTGACCAGGAAACATGTTTCCAGATTTTGATGCCGAATTGATATAGAGTCCAAACCATGAACAAAGAGCCAAACCTCGTGAAAATCGGGTGAGATTTGACCGAGTTATGGGGATGGGAAATCTTGACCTATGTCTATGTTGGATATTTGGGGGTGCAATTTTCACATGAATTTTGACCAGGAAACATGTTTCCAGATTTTGATGCCGAATTGATATAGAGTCCAAACCATGAACAAAGAGCCAAACCTCGTGAAAATCGGATGAGATTTGACTGAGTTATGGGGTTGGGAAAATTTACTCTAGGTCTATGTAGGATATTTGGGGGTGCAATTTTCACATGAATTTTGACCAGGAAACATGTTTCCAGATTTTGATGCCGAATTGATATAGAGTCCAAGCCATGAACAAAGAGCCAAACCTCTTGAAAATCGGATGAGATTTGACTGAGTTATGGGGTTGGGAAATTTTACTCTAGGTCTATGTAGGATATTTGGGGGTTCAATTTTCACATGAATTTTGACCAGGAAACATGTTTCCAGGTTTTGATGCCGAATTGATCTAGAGGCCAAACTATGAACAAAGAGCCAAACCTCGTGAAAATCGGGTGAGATTTGACCGAGTTATGGGGATGGGAAATCTTGACCTATGTCTATGGAGGATATTTGGGGGTGCAATTTTCACATGAATTTTGACCAGGAAACATGTTTCCAGATTTTGATGCCGAATTGATCTAGAGGCCAAACCATGAACAAAGAGCCAAACCTCGTGAAAATCGGGTGAGATTTGACCGAGTTATGGGGATGGGAAATCTTAACCTATATCTATGTAGGATATTTGGGGGTGCAATTTTCTCATGAATTTTGACCAAGAAACATGTTTCCAGATTTTGATGCCGAATTGATCTAGAGGCCAAACCATGAACAAAGAGCCAAACCTCGTGAAAATCGGGTGAGATTTGACCGAGTTATGGGGATGGGAAATCTTGACCTATGTCTATGGAGGATATTTGGGGGTGCAATTTTCACATGAATTTTGACCAGGAAACATGTTTCCAGATTTTGATACCGAATTGATCTAGAGGCCAAACCATGAACAAAGAGCCAAACCTCGTGAAAATCGGGTGAGATTTGACCGAGTTATGGGGATGGGAAATCTTGACCTATGTCTATGTTGGATATTTGGGGGTGCAATTTTCACATGAATTTTGACCAGGAAACATGTTTCCAGAT
The DNA here is from genome assembly GCF_003285875.2 of Drosophila novamexicana. NCBI lineage: Eukaryota > Metazoa > Arthropoda > Insecta > Diptera > Drosophilidae > Drosophila > Drosophila novamexicana. The sequence goes on along the minus strand of NW_020824850.1, from coordinate 837,807 downwards.
TTTGATGCCGAATTGATATAGAGTCCAAACCATGAACAAAGAGCCAAACCTCGTGAAAATCGGATGAGATTTGACTGAGTTATGGGGTTGGGAAATTTTACTCTAGGTCTATGTAGGATATTTGGGGGTGCAATTTTCACATGAATTTTGACCAGGAAACATGTTTCCAGATTTTGATGCCGAATTGATCTAGAGTCCAAACCATGAAGAAAGAGCCAAACCTCGTGAAAATCGGATGAGATTTGACTGAGTTATGGGGTTGGGAAAATGTACTCTAGGTCTATGTAGGATATTTGGGGGTGCAATTTTCACATGAATTTTGACCAGGAAACATGTTTCCAGATTTTGATGCCGAATTGATATAGAGTCCAAGTCATGAACAAAGAGCTAAACCTCGTGAAAATCGGATGAGATTTGACTGAGTTATGGGGTTGGGAAATTTTACTCTAGGTCTATGTAGGATATTTGGGGGTTCCATTTTCACATGAATTTTGACCAGGAAATATGTTTCCAGATTTTGATGCCGAATTGATCTAGAGGCCAAACCATGAACAAAGAGCCAAACCTCGTGAAAATCGGATGAGATTTGACTGAGTTATGGGGTTGGGAAATTTTACTCTAGGTCTATGTAGGATATTTGGGGGTGCAATTTTCACATGAATTTTGACCAGGAAACATGTTTCCAGATTTTGATGCCGAATTGATCTAGAGTCCAAATAATGAACAAAAAGCCAGACGTCGTGAAAATCGGGTGAGATTTGACCGAGTTATGGGGATGGGAAATCTTGCCCTATATCTATGTAGGATATTTGGGGGTGCAATTTTCACATGAATTTTGACCAGGAAACATGTTTCCAGATTTTGATGCCGAATTGATATAGAGTCCAAACCATGAACAAAGAGCCAAACCTCGTGAAAATCGGGTGAGATTTGACCGAGTTATGGGGATGGGAAATCTTGACCTATGTCTATGTTGGATATTTGGGGGTGCAATTTTCACATGAATTTTGACCAGGAAACATGTTTCCAGATTTTGATGCCGAATTGATATAGAGTCCAAACCATGAACAAAGAGCCAAACCTCGTGAAAATCGGATGAGATTTGACTGAGTTATGGGGTTGGGAAAATTTACTCTAGGTCTATGTAGGATATTTGGGGGTGCAATTTTCACATGAATTTTGACCAGGAAACATGTTTCCAGATTTTGATGCCGAATTGATATAGAGTCCAAGCCATGAACAAAGAGCCAAACCTCTTGAAAATCGGATGAGATTTGACTGAGTTATGGGGTTGGGAAATTTTACTCTAGGTCTATGTAGGATATTTGGGGGTTCCATTTTCACATGAATTTTGACCAGGAAACATGTTTCCAGATTTTGATGCCGAATTGATCTAGAGGCCAAACTATGAACAAAGAGCCAAACCTCGTGAAAATCGGGTGAGATTTGACCGAGTTATGGGGATGGGAAATCTTGACCTATGTCTATGGAGGATATTTGGGGGTGCAATTTTCACATGAATTTTGACCAGGAAACATGTTTCCAGATTTTGATGCCGAATTGATATAGAGTCCAAACCATGAACAAAGAGCCAAACCTCGTGAAAATCGGGTGAGATTTGACCGAGTTATGGGGATGGGAAATCTTGACCTATGTCTATGTTGGATATTTGGGGGTGCAATTTTCACATGAATTTTGACCAGGAAACATGTTTCCAGATTTTGATGCCGAATTGATATAGAGTCCAAACCATGAACAAAGAGCCAAACCTCGTGAAAATCGGATGAGATTTGACTGAGTTATGGGGTTGGGAAAATTTACTCTAGGTCTATGTAGGATATTTGGGGGTGCAATTTTCACATGAATTTTGACCAGGAAACATGTTTCCAGATTTTGATGCCGAATTGATATAGAGTCCAAGCCATGAACAAAGAGCCAAACCTCTTGAAAATCGGATGAGATTTGACTGAGTTATGGGGTTGGGAAATTTTACTCTAGGTCTATGTAGGATATTTGGGGGTTCCATTTTCACATGAATTTTGACCAGGAAACATGTTTCCAGGTTTTGATGCCGAATTGATCTAGAGGCCAAACTATGAACAAAGAGCCAAACCTCGTGAAAATCGGGTGAGATTTGACCGAGTTATGGGGATGGGAAATCTTGACCTATGTCTATGGAGGATATTTGGGGGTGCAATTTTCACATGAATTTTGACCAGGAAACATGTTTCCAGATTTTGATGCCGAATTGATCTAGAGGCCAAACCATGAACAAAGAGCCAAACCTCGTGAAAATCGGGTGAGATTTGACCGAGTTATGGGGATGGGAAATCTTGACCTATATCTATGTAGGATATTTGGGGGTGCAATTTTCTCATGAATTTTGACCAAGAAACATGTTTCCAGATTTTGATGCCGAATTGATCTAGAGGCCAAACCATGAACAAAGAGCCAAACCTCGTGAAAATCGGGTGAGATTTGACCGAGTTATGGGGATGGGAAATCTTGACCTATGTCTATGGAGGATATTTGGGGGTGCAATTTTCACATGAATTTTGACCAGGAAACATGTTTCCAGATTTTGATACCGAATTGATCTAGAGGCCAAACCATGAACAAAGAGCCAAACCTCGTGAAAATCGGGTGAGATTTGACCGAGTTATGGGGATGGGAAATCTTGACCTATGTCTATGTTGGATATTTGGGGGTGCAATTTTCACATGAATTTTGACCAGGAAACATGTTTCCAGATTTTGATGCCGAATTGATATAGAGTCCAAACCATGAACAAAGAGCCAAACCTCGTGAAAATCGGATGAGATTTGACTGAGTTATGGGGTTGGGAAATTTTACTCTAGGTCTATGTAGGATATTTGGGGGTGCAATTTTCACATGAATTTTGACCAGGAAACATGTTTCCAGATTTTGATGCCGAATTGATCTAGAGTCCAAACCATGAAGAAAGAGCCAAACCTCGTGAAAATCGGATGAGATTTGACTGAGTTATGGGGTTGGGAAAATTTACTCTAGGTCTATGTAGGATATTTGGGGGTGCAATTTTCACATGAATTTTGACCAGGAAACATGTTTCCAGATTTTGATGCCGAATTGATATAGAGTCCAAGTCATGAACAAAGAGCTAAACCTCGTGAAAATCGGATGAGATTTGACTGAGTTATGGGGTTGGGAAATTTTACTCTAGGTCTATGTAGGATATTTGGGGGTTCCATTTTCACATGAATTTTGACCAGGAAATATGTTTCCAGATTTTGATGCCGAATTGATCTAGAGGCCAAACCATGAACAAAGAGCCAAACCTCGTGAAAATCGGGTGAGATTTGACCGAGTTATGGGGATGGGAAATCTTGACCTATGTCTATGGAGGATATTTGGGGGTGCAATTTTCACATGAATTTTGACCAGGAAACATGTTTCCAGATTTTGATGCCGAATTGATCTAGAGGCCAAACCATGAACAAAGAGCCAAACCTCGTGAAAATCGGGTGAGATTTGACCGAGTTATGGGGATGGGAAATCTTGACCTATGTCTATGGAGGATATTTGGGGGTGCAATTTTCACATGAATTTTGACCAGGAAACATGTTTCCAGATTTTGATGCCGAATTGATCTAGAGGCCAAACCATGAACAAAGAGCCAAACCTCGTGAAAATCGGGTGAGATTTGACCGAGTTATGGGGTTGGGAAATTTTACTCTAGGTCTATGTAGGATATTTGGGGGTTCCATTTTCACATGAATTTTGACCAGGAAATATGTTTCCAGATTTTGATGCCGAATTGATCTAGAGCCCAAATAATGAACAAAAAGCCAGACCTCGTGAAAATCGGGTGAGATTTGACCGAGTTATGGGGATGGGAAATCTTGCCCTATATCTATGTAGGATATTTGGGGGTGCAATTTTCACATGAATTTTGACCAAGAAACATGTTTCCAGATTTTGATGCCGAATTGATCTAGAGGCCAAACCATGAACAAAGAGCCAAACCTCGTGAAAATGGGGTGAGATTTGACCGAGTTATGGGGATGGGAAATCTTGACCTATGTCTATGGAGGATATTTGGGGGTGCAATTTTCACATGAATTTTGACCAGGAAACATGTTTCCAGATTTTGATGCCGAATTGATCTAGAGTCCAAACCATAAACAAAGAGCCAAACCTCGTGAAAATCGGATGAGATTTGACTGAGTTGTGGGGTTGGGAAATTTTACTCTAGGTCTATGTAGGATATTTGGGGGTGCAATTTTCACATGAATTTTGACCACGAAACATGTTTCCAGATTTTGATGCCGAATTGATCTAGAGGTCAAACCATGAACAAAGAGCCAACCCTCGTGAAAATCGGGTGAGATTTGACCGAGTTATGGGGATGGGAAATCTTGACCTATGTCTATGTAGGATATTTGGGGGTGCAATTTTCACATGAATTTTGACCAGGAAACATGTTTCCAGATTTTGATGCCGAATTGATCTAGATTCCAAACCATGAACAAAGAGCCAAATCTCGTGAAAATCGGGTGAGATTTGACCGAGTTATGGGGATGGGAAATCTTGCCCTATATCTATGTAGGATATTTGGGGGTGCAATTTTCACATGAATTTTGACCAGGAAACATGTTTCCAGATTTTGATGCCGAATTGATCTAGAGTCCAAACCATGAACAAAGAGCCAAATCTCGTGAAAATCGGGTGAGATTTGACCGAGTTATGGGGATGGGAAATCTTGACCTATGTCTAGGTAGGATATTTGAGGGTTCTATTTTCACATGAATTTTGACCAGGAAACATGTTTCCAGATTTTGATGCCGAATTGATCTAGAGTCCAAACCATGAACAAAGAGCCAAACCTCGTGAAAATCGGATGAGATTTGACTGAGTTATGGGGTTGGGAAAATTTACTCTAGGTCTATGTAGGATATTTGGGGGTGCAATTTTCACATGAATTTTGACCAGGAAACATGTTTCCAGATTTTGATATAGAGTCCAAGCCATGAACAAAGAGCCAAACCTCGTGAAAATCGGGTGAGATTTGACCGAGTTATGGGGTTGGGAAATTTTACTCTAGGTCTATGTAGGATATTTGGGGGTGCAATTTTCACATGAATTTTGACCACGAAACATGTTTCCAGATTTTGATGCCGAATTGATCTAGAGGTCAAACCATGAACAAAGAGCCAAACCTCGTGAAAATCGGGTGAGATTTGACCGAGTTATGGGGATGGGAAATCTTGCCCTATATCTATGTAGGATATTTGGGGAAACATGTTTCCAGATTTTGATGCCGAATTAGAGTCCAAACAATGAACAAAGAGCCAAACCTCGTGAAAATCGGATGAGATTTGACTAAGTTATGGGGTTGGGAAATTTTACTCTAGGTCTATGTATGATATTTGGGGGTGCAATTTTCACATGAATTTTGACCTGGAAACATGTTTCCAGATTTTGATGCCGAATTGATCGAGAGTCCAAACCATGAACAAAGAGCCAAACCTCGTGAAAATCGGATGAGATTTGACTGAGTTATGGGGTTGGGAAAATTTACTCTAGGTCTATGTAGGATATTTGGGGGTGCAATTTTCACATGAATTTTGACCAGGAAACATGTTTCCAGATTTTGATGCCGAATTGATCTAGAGTCCAAACCATGAACAAAGAGCCAAACCTCGTGAAAATCGGATGAGATTTGACTGAGTTATGGGGTTGGGAAATTTTACTCTAGGTCTATGTATGATATTTGGGGGTGCAATTTTCACATGAATTTTGACCAGGAAACATGTTTCCAGATTTTGATGCCGAATTGATCTAGAGGCCAAACCATGAACAAAGAGCCAAACCTCGTGAAAATCGGATGAGATTTGACTGAGTTGTGGGGTTGGGAAATTTTACTCTAGGTCTATGTTGGATATTTGGGGGTGCAATTTTCACATGAATTTTGACCAGGAAACATGTTTCCAGATTTTGATGCCGAATTGATCTAGAGTCCAAACCATGAACAAAGAGCCAAACCTCGTGAAAATCGGGTGAGATTTGACCGAGTTATGGGGATGGGAAATCTTGACCTATGTCTATGTAGGATATTTGGGGGTGCAATTTTCACATGAATTTTGACCAGGAAACATGTTTCCAGATTTTGATGCCGAATTGATCTAGGGTCCAAACCATGAACAAAGAGCCAAACCTCGTGAAAATCGGATGAGATTTGACTGAGTTGTGGGGTTGGGAAATTTTACTCTAGGTCTATGTTGGATATTTGGGGGTGCAATTTTCACATGAATTTTGACCAGGAAACATGTTTCCAGATTTTGATGCCGAATTGATTTAGAGGCCGAACCATGAACAAAGAGCCAAACCTCGTGAAAATCGGGTGAGATTTGACCGAGTTATGGGGATGGGAAATCTTGACCTATGTCTAGGTAGGATATTTGGGGGTGCAATTTTCACATGAATTTTGACCAGAAAACATGTTTCCAGATTTTGATGCCGAATTGATCTAGAGTCCAAACCATGAACAAAGAGCCAAGCCTCGTGAAAATCGGATGAGATTTGACTGAGTTGTGGGGTTGGGAAATTTTACTCTAGGTCTATGTTGGATATTTGTGGGTGCAATTTTCACATGAATTTTGACCTAGAAACGTGTTTCCAGATTTTGATGCCGAATTGATCTAGAGTCCAAACCATGAACAAAGAGCCAAACCTCGTGAAAATCGGGTGAGATTTGACCGAGTTATGGGGATGGGAAATCTTGACCTATGTCTATGTAGGATATTTGAGGGTTCCATTTTCACATGAATTTTGACCAGGAAACATGTTTCCAGATTTTGATGCCGAATTGATCTAGAGGTCAAACCATGAACAAAGAGCCAAACCTCGTGAAAATCGGGTGAGATTTGACCGAGTTATGGGGATGGGAAATCTTGACCTATGTCTATGTAGGATATTTGGGGGTGCAATTTTCACATGAATTTTGACCAGGAAACATGTTTCCAGATTTTGATGCCGAATTGATCTAGAGTCCAAACAATGAACAAAGAGCCAAACCTCGTGAAAATCGGGTGAGATTTGACCGTGTTATGGGGATGGGAAATCTTGACCTATGTCTATGTAGGATATTTGAGGGTTCCATTTTCACATGAATTTTGACCAGGAAACATGTTTCCAGATTTTGATGCCGAATTGATCTAGAGGCCAAACCATGAACAAAGAGCCAAACCTCGTGAAAATCGGGTGAGATTTGACCGAGTTATGGGGATGGGAAATCTTGACCTATGTATATGTAGGATATTTGGGGGTGCAATTTTCACATGAATTTTGACCAGGAAACATGTTTCCAGATTTTGATGCCGAATTGATCGAGAGTCCAAACCATGAACAAAGAGCCAAACCTCGTGAAAATCGGATGAGATTTGACTGAGTTATGGGGTTGGGAAATTTTACTCTAGGTCTATGTTGGATATTTGGGGGTGCAATTTTCACATGAATTTTGACCAGGAAACATGTTTCCAGATTTTGATGCCGAATTGATTTAGAGGCCGAACCATGAACAAAGAGCCAAACCTCGTGAAAATCGGGTGAGATTTGACCGAGTTATGGGGATGGGAAATCTTGACCTATGTCTAGGTAGGATATTTGAGGGTTCTATTTTCACATGAATTTTGACCAGGAAACATGTTTCCAGATTTTGATGCCGAATTGATCTAGAGTCCAAACCATGAACAAAGAGCCAAACCTCGTGAAAATCGGATGAGATTTGACTGAGTTATGGGGTTGGGAAATTTTACTCTAGGTCTATGTATGATATTTGGGGGTGCAATTTTCACATGAATTTTGACCAGGAAACATGTTTCCAGATTTTGATGCCGAATTGATCTAGAGGCCAAACCATGAGCAAAGAGCCAAACCTCGTGAAAATCGGATGAGATTTGACTGAGTTGTGGGGTTGGGAAATTTTACTCTAGGTCTATGTTGGATATTTGAGGGTTCCATTTTCACATGAATTTTGACCAGGAAACATGCTTCCAGATTTTGATGCCGAATTGATCTAGAGTCCAAACCATGAACAAAGAGCCAAACCTCGTGAAAATCGGGTGAGATTTGACCGAGTTATGGGGATGGGAAATCTTGACCTATGTCTATGTAGGATATTTGAGGGTTCCATTTTCACATGAATTTTGACCAGGAAACATGTTTCCAGATTTTGATGCCGAATTGATCTAGAGGCCAAACCATGAACAAAGAGCCAAACCTCGTGAAAATCGGGTGAGATTTGACCGAGTTATGGGGATGGGAAATCTTGACCTATGTCTATGTAGGATATTTGGGGGTGCAATTTTCACATGAATTTTGACCAGGAAACATGTTTCCAGATTTTGATGCCGAATTGATCTAGAGTCCAAACCATGAACAAAGAGCCAAACCTCGTGAAAATCGGGTGAGATTTGACCGAGTTATGGGGATGGGAAATCTTGACCTATGTCTATGTAGGATATTTGGGGGTGCAATTTTTACATGAATTTTGACCAGGAAACATGTTTCCAGATTTTGATGCCGAATTGATCTAGAGTCCAAACCATGAACAAAGAGCCAAACCTCGTGAAAATCGGGTGAGATTTGAGCGAGTTATGGGGATGGGAAATCTTGACATATGACCTAGGATATTTGAGGGTACCATTTTTTCACGAGCCGAATCCAAAGACAGGTTGTTATTTAAAATGTTGAACTGAGCCACTTCTTTTTTCTCAGCGCTGGTTCTAATCAATGACATTTGCTGCGTGTACATAACGAAAAGGTTTTCCCTTGCGCCAACAAAATAAATCAATGGAAAATACTTACAGTTATGATGCTTGAAATACTTAAAACTATCTTTAAAACCTGAGCGTGCTTGAGCCAAGTGGCTGCTGCTGTAATTTGCTTGGCCTGTGCAGAGACGGAATGCGTTTATATACGCAATTAAATTGCAACTGCCAATTTTTTGCGTTTTACAACTCGAATTGCAGACAGTTGGATGGGGGACGCGGGGAAGGGGGGTTGAGTGGGAGAGCTGCAGAATTCCAATTGTGCCAAGCTCTGGCATTGAATTAGGCCATGCGAATGCCAATTTCTAAGACTTGTTTGCCACGCCCTCAAGTGGCAATTCATGTTGGCCTTTATGCGCTGGCTTTTCCTTTTGGCTTAAAGCTATTGTTGTTGTTGTTCCCATTGTTGTTGTTGTTGTTATTGTGGCCTGTCAGTGGCAAAACAGGGCGCATTAACATAAAAATGCGCAGCGCATGAGGAGCACAGATAATCTTTATTTGCACACACATAGACGCCCAAGGAAAGCCAATTGAGATGTTTGAGTCCTTGAACCTGAAGGACTCTTGTGTGGATGAAAGAACAACAATAACAGCATGCCACAGCCTTGTGTGTGCTTGTTTTTTGGTTTTATTAAAGTCAATAAAGGCATAGAGCAAATAATTATGTTTATTATGTTAAAGAGATAATTCTTGTTTTTTTAAGTTTATTTCTGTTTAAAAAACTTTTTTAGAACTGATGAAGCTAAGCTTATCAAAAGACAAGCCAAATAAATGCTCTATATAAAAGTCATAAATTTTTAAATAATATTAAAAAAAAGAGTTAGTTATTTTTGACACAGTTTTCTCCAAAAGCAAACATTTAGAATGAGCAGAAAAAAATATCTGTTAGCCAGTTTAGCACCTCATACACCTCGTATATCATTTAGCTTTCATAGGAATCGTGCAAAATTTAAGTTTTTGTCGGAACACTTCCTTTGCTTATTAATATATCTAGGCTTAACTCAGCATCTACTAGTTAAACTATGCTGCTTACATATGAGCCAAATCTTATCTAGATCGCAGTACTATAATTTATACCTCAGTATTCTGTTTGGCAGATATTTTGATCAAACTCAGTATTTACGAGCTTAACACAACTGATATCCTTACTTTCCCCCGTTTTTATCTCAACTTTGTTATCTAGTGTCCTTTTGTGGCTGCTTTAAAAATTTAAATCTCAATCAGAAATTGCATTCGGATTGGTCTGCTTATCGTTTTACGTAATGGCAATATTTTTACTGCTGCTGCTGCTGCTGCTTGCTCCTCCCCTTACCTTCACTTATTTATTTATGTTGTTCCACTTACCTGATGGCCACGCCCACTCTACATCAGCGTCAACATCAGCATGCTGCTCATGTGCTGCACATAATTGCATTCAAAGCCACACACAGACACACGCCCTCGCTACCTCCCTCCTATCCCCACACCTTCCCTCCTCTTTGAGCTTGAGGTCGTTTGCTGTGCATGTGACCGACATAGCTGACCAGGTTCGAACCCCCCGGTCGCCTTATTGAGTGGAACGGCAAATGACAATAAAAGCGGTTACTTATACGCCATGTTGCATGCCTCTGTTGCCCTGGTGTCATGTCATGTCCATTGGTAGCTTTGTTGACGGCTTTGTTATAACTGAAACTTGTGCTGTTCGCATTTATTTTCCAATTTCGCGGTAATTAAATGGACAGCAAAAAAAAATTGCCGTGCCTTGTATAGAGTACAAAAGAGCTTTACCTATTAAATTTAAATATACAGCACGAAAAATAAAGTACGGTCTTTGATTGGCCAATCATAAATTTTCATCTCCCTTTTTATTTCACGGGCTGTACATGCGGTATAAATTCTTTTATACTCTTGTGAAGGGTATTATAAATAGGTCATGCAACGTGTAAGGCATAGATAAAGACATATCCATCTTCCAAAAGTCTTCCAGTTTTAGAATATTGTCTTGAAACCTTTACATAGATCTGTAGGTTCTTGTATGGAGAACTCTGCTGCTTATAAAGATAACTTGACCAAAATCGGCATTTATCAGTTTCATTATGCTCTCTACATATATGCAAAATCTTATCAATATCGCACCACTATTTTATATAGCTGCCATAGGAACGATCGATCGAAATATATGTTCTTGCATGCAAAACTTTTCTGTTTCTGAAGATATCTTGACTAAACTCTGCACTTACTAGTTAAATTATGCTGCTTACAAATCGAGCCGAATCCTACTAAGATCGCACTACTATATTATATACTTGTATAGGAACAATCGCTCAAAAAATTAGTTTTTGTATCTTTCGTTTTCCAAGATATTTTCGTCAAACTCCGCCTTTGCGAGCTTCACAATTCTTACATAACTGTCTTCGAGGGTATTTAATCTGCGACTTGTCTACAGTCTAATTAGCAAACGTTTCTTGATTATTTCTTAATTTTAGGCCAATTCTTTGCCGCCCTAGCACCTGTTCCCTTCCCTACTAGGCAAACCAGACCTTCTTTAGATTTGTTGCGCTTTCTTTGTCTAAATTTTACACACAATTTCGTGCCGTCAAAGTCTATTGATTTAAGTGTGCTTATGTTTTATTTTGCTCTTTCTGAGTCGACCTTCGCGCGGTCTTTGCGTGCGTTGACCAAAAGCATATGCATGCAAAAAAAAGTAAAAGAAAATAAAATAGGTGAAAAACACGGTGCTGACAGCTTTTTGCAATTGATTTCAGTTAGTTTGTTAAACGTGGTGCGCCCGAGGCATGGGCAACGTGTCGGCTGAGCGATTTTTACAAATACGGGCATAATAATAAAAATCGATTATACGCCACGTTGAGCGCAGTGAAAATCAGTCAACAGAATAGAAAGTGCCAGAGATAGCTGAGAGTTGCCTTATCTCAAGAGACGCGCTTCAATTTAACGCCAGACTTCAAAAGTGTGTGTGTGTGTGTGTGTGTGTATCTCTGTGTGTGTCTAAATTGCCAATCGAGCTGTGCTGTGGCCAAAAGTCAAGGCTGTGGCGCTTGATTTGTGTCGTTAATAGGCCAAACATTTATTAGCACAACATTTGCAAACGGTTTGCGGCACGCAAATGTTGCGCAAACATCGCCAGCAACAATTCAGGCTGAAACGGAAGTCGGGCATCGAGCGGAAACGGAAATTGTTGCTGTGCATTTTTAACCGAGGTTCGATGCCATCTTTTTGTTTTTCTTCTTTCTCAACATGCTGTTGTTCTTGCTGCCAAATTAAGCAATGAATTCTTAATGAATGGACGCCCAGCTAAGCCTCCCTTTCGCCCTCACGCCGTTGAGCTTTAAATAAATGACGGCAAATGCCGGACAGCAAAATGTGCAACCCTTGGCAACGAGTTAAAGATGTTTCATCATGAAATTGAAACCCGCTTTTGAAGTGCTTCAGGAGCCGCTGCCTACTTACTGCCTCCATTGCCCCGGTCGAGATCTTGTGCGCGTCTCCTTTTGCCGGCTCGCCAATTAATTCGATTTTGTCGCCGCATTTAGCAACAATTAATCAAGCGAAATTTGATAATTGCAATCATTTACAGCACAAGTGATTTAGGCGTTCGACTATAATTCAAAACTGAGCCAAGCGCTTAGTTTAATTAAAATAAGTAATAAATTGCAGCTTCAAATCGATGGGATTTAAAGAGGAGCTTGAGTCGAGTTATATAAGGCAGCTAGTTAAAGCCTTGAACTTTGGTTAACGGTTCGAATCCAATGTCTTGCCTTAAGGTTCGGCGCGTTAACAAGATCTCGCAGCTCTTTAAACCAAGATTTGGGTGTTAAGTTCAATTCTGGAGAATAGTTCCCATAGAAAAAGACACCAAGACAAACGGACAGACGGACCTGGCCATTGATGTTGATCTACAATATATATTTCTTTTTTATACCCTGAACCCATTAAAAATCGGTATAAGGGTATATTGTATTTGTGCAAAATCCAAATGTATGTAACAGGCAGAAGGAAGCATCTCCGACCCCATAAAGTATATATATTCTTGATCAGCATCAATAGCCGAGTCGAGCTAGCCATGTCCGTCTGTCTGTCGGTCCGTCCGTCCGTCCGTCCGTCCGTATGTATGAACGCAAGGATCTCAGAACCTATAAGAGCTAGAGAAAATTTGAAATTTTAGATGTAGATGCTCCTAGTTCCTGCGCAAATCGAGTTTGTTTCCGATAATCGATAACTTGCTCCGTTTCCAAGCAATCGATAAAAATCGTTATCGATATCCTGTTTTTTGGGCAATTTTGGTAAATAATAAGAGCTAGAGTCACCAAACTTGACATATAGCTTCTAAAATAGAATATATATATGCATTTGATGTTGGAAGAAGAGGGTTCAGGGTATCCCCTAGTCGGGAGCTCCCGACTAGAACCTCTTACTTGTCTGTTTTTAGCATGGTTCAGCTCTTTATTCACCCAAATGTTGGGTTCATGTTTTTTATTTTGTTTATAATAATATATTTTTCATTATATATTTATTCAACAAATTCCGATCTTTCCGTTTCCATTTCACATTCAAGTAGCTGACACTTTTTTCCTTTTAAAGGGTTTATTATTTATGTCAGGCTATTAAAAGTAAAAAAAAACAATTGTTTCTCTAGCTTGTACGTGTAATTCCCAAACGGTTTAATCAGCTCAAATGCAGAGCCTTAAATGTCTCATTCCTTGCGCCAAGATTACCGAAGAGCTGTGCTTGCAAATGCCTTAAACCTAAACCCAGTTCCCAGAGGGTAACCGACGCCATTTGGCTTCAGTTTGATGGAGCTGGGACTTGCAGCTTGACGTACGAGTATTTGCGCAGCTCTTCTTCTTCTGTGGCATTGCACCTGCTACATATTTGTACAGCTTGCCACACGAATTCAACTGTTGTTTGCGCAAACACATGTCGATTTTTAATTTGATTCAACAGACATTATTCTGCCAAAAATAAATGCGATATATGCGGTATTTACTTAGCTTGATTGCCAAACAATGCCAAAGAAAAGAAAAGAAAAGAAAAGAAAGGAAAATGTCAAGCGTAGACGAAGAAGAAGAAGCAGAAGATAAACGTGAAGAAAAGTGAAATCAACATTTATTATACTGCTGCACAATGGCCTTTGCATAAAAATGCCTGATTTAATATTCTGTTGGGTTTTCTTATGCTTTATGGAAAGTCATTAAAGTGATTTTTTTTTTCAGTGCGAGAAAAGTTCTGAATGTTAAGATATATTCAGCAGAAGCAGACTTAGATAATATATAGTTATTTTTTATAATTTATGAGATATAGAATCTCTTAAAAGTCAAGATCTATATTTGGAGTTATGATTTATGCTTACAAATTTCTTGAAAATTTATTAATAAAATTTAAAATAAATAGTTTTAATTTTATAATTGTCGAGTTATGCAGATTCCCATGAAGAACTAATCAAAATATGGCTCTATCTAAAATCATATTATATTTAAATATTTCATATATTTAAATATGGCTTGGTATTTAAGTGGTTTTTATTTAAGTTAAGATATTTTGAGAGATATGTGCTAAATATCTGATAAATTCTTAACTTTCTTTGGGATTATTATCGTGTAGATAGAGTATCCCGGCTGCAGCTGTGCCCAATTTAATACCTTTAGTCATATTTAATATTTATATTTACACGCATCGTTCATACAGTTAACTTTATTTAACACATGTCTATCTCTTTCAATCACTTACGCTCTCCCCCCTCTCTCTCTCTCTCCTCGCTCTCTTTCTTACAGGTAAGTTTGACATTGATGGACTACACTTCGCCCTGCCGCCGCGCCCGATGTTGGCTGTGATAATGAACCGTTAGCTCGGGGAAATGCTTGTGCGGAAAATGGTAATGTCTACCCTAGTGTGTGTGTGTGTGTGTGTGTGTGTGTTTGTGTGCTTGTTTAAGGCACATTTTGTGACAGCAAGCGGCTTCTGAGTGTCGGGCCCGTCCCCAAAGGTAAGGCCCACGCATTTATCGCCGTGTTGTGGGCGTGCGTCTTGGCCTTTGTCCAGCTCCTTGGCCCGTGGTCACACGTAGGCGTTGCTCCGGCTTCCACAGATTTTCCGTGGCATGGGATCACAAATTAGATTTACAATTGGCAGCTGGAGTACAGGAATTTCCTGTGCCGCAGCACCTGTTAAATTTTGCTCCGCTCGCAATGGCAAGTTTTTTGATGACGCGTAATTACCATAAAATGCCGGCTAAAAGCCAACAAAAAGTGCCGCAAAACTTGAACAAAACTTTTCATTAGTTGTGCATTTTCTTTTTGCGTTGACATATCTGTTTAGGAATCCGTTGAGCGGGCAACTTTTCCAAACATTTTAAAGCTGGCAAATATTTCAAGTGTAAATCACAATCAATTCTTTGCCAACTAATGGAAAAGCTGAACACATTGGGAAATGGTCTGTCAAGTGTAAATATTTATGGCATATTTGTTAAAGTATTCTACGCAATTCGCACATAATATGCGGGTATATAGGTTGTATAGCTTACATATACTAAAAGCTGCATTTACAGGGTATTTGCAAGTCGAGCTCTGTCTGAGTAAAGCCGTTCAAAGTGCTGCAATTTCTAAGTTTTCTTTTGCAACAAGCAACCTTTTCAAATGCCAACAAAATCATCATAAATATTCGTGAATGTTTTACTTATTTTTTTTTTATATATATTTATTTATTTCTACAACTGACACTTGATAAAAAAATATATGTATTTGCTTCAACATATATTTTAATATCTGTTGCTGTGAAATCAAATGGAAAATTCGTTTGGGCCATTAAATCGGTTTCTAGTGCAATTTTTTTGTATTTGATATCAACTTTTTCCATTTATCAATTTTTTTTTTTTTTTTTTTTTGCATTATATTGCTTTTATGCTAAGCGAAATGCATTGCTTAGTTTTTATCGCAATGCGCATTATTCAAAGTGTGTTTGTTTTTTAGCTGTGTGTGTGTGTGTGTGTCTGTGTATTTTTCATATGCTCTGCAACCACTGTGCACAATGCGCCTGAAAGCATGCTACGCAAAATATGCAAATGGCGCTGCGAATGAGTGAGTGTGAGTGAGTGAGAGAGGGAGATAGCGCGTGCTTGTGAGTGTGTCTCCCTCCCGCTCTCCCTCTCTTCCGCTTCCTGTTTGTGTGCGTGGGTGTTGGTGTGTGCGTTTTGTGCGTGTTTGGGACAACATCAGGCAACTTAGTTGCCATAATTTGCACATTTTGCAAGCCGACTCATGCGAGCGACAGCTGACCTCCCCTCCCTGCCCTGCCACCCCCCCCCCCCCCCCCCTCCCCTGCTTCACGATCCCATCTAGCCTGATGTACGAGACGAATGCTTTTGATGGCAACGCAAATTGCACTAAATATTCACATAGCAACAACAACAACAACAAGAACAAGAGCAGCAGCGGCAACGACATCGTAAATATTTCAAAAAACTTGTAATTTTCCACAATTTTCACTGGAATTTTCCTTATCATTTCGCTGAAAACTGTGCCACAGCTCGCAAAAGCAAATGCAATGGCATAGTTGGAAATTCGCGTTTTATTCAATATTCATTTTCAAGTTCAGCAACAAACGGTACAGTGTTCACTCCGTATATTGGAATGTCCCGACGATCCTCAACGTCTCAGATACACGGAGCTGTAGGGATAGGCGCTGTAGGCATAGGGCGAGGCATAAACGCCGCTGGTATAAGCTGCGGCATAGGGCGAGGCGTAAACGCCGCTGGTGTAGGCCGCAGCGTAGGGCGTGGCAGCCACATAGGGGGCGGCAGCACTGTAGGCCACGAACTGAGGCTTGGCGGCAGCCAGAGCGACGACGGCGAGCAGGCACAGAGCGAACTGAAAGAGAGACAGAGAAAAAGAGAGAGAGGGAGAGAGAGAGAAGACAGTTAGTTATCTATTGGTTTATGAACTAGTGGTTCAATTGAGCAGCTGCCGGTAAAACATTTGCGTATGCAAAACAAAGCAGAAAACATTAAATAAATACTCTTAAGCGATTCGAAGCGTGAGTAAAGAGTAAAGAGAGTATGGATAGTGCTTGCATACAAAAGTCATTGTTGATTACAGAAGACTGTTCCAGGGAACAAGTTCATTCAATGAAATCTAGTATAAGGCATGCTAAGCCTCAATTTGTGAGTCTTTGTTAAAAGTGAAACTGTTCATCAAAAGAACGAGCTGTAAGTTTTTTGTCTTCTTGTTGTTGCAGCTGGAGTCTGGTTCCATATTTTATTCACCTGAACTGATTCATTTGAATAGTTTATGTATGTAGAGAACTAGAGAGAACTAGCTCTATTAATAAAGTTACCTATTTTACTTTACTTTATGTACGATTAATATTTTGGTTAAGAGAGCATGTTCAGAGAACTAATTCTATTATTTAATCAGAGAACTAGTTCAATTATTCAATCACTTATTTTTTCGATTGAAACTCGTTTGATATTTTATCACATTAAACTGATTTATTGTCCTTGTTGATTAAGATTCCAGAGAACTAGTTCCGTTAATCAGATCACGTTTATAGTATATTTTTTACTGTTATTTCAACTTGAATCAATTCGAATCACTAAATCAAAAGAACTAGTTCAAGTTAGCTTCATGTTCTTATCACATTGAACTGATTTATGGTTGCTGTTCAGAACTCTGTTCCAGAGAACTAGTTCCATGAATCAAATCACTTTCTTGACTTGCTGTCAGCTTGAATCTAGCTTGAAGCTAGCTCTATATTTTGATCACACTTGAACTGATTCATTCCAGAAGTTCTCATTGTCCTGTTCACTGGATTTGCTTTTGATCTACTTACAAACTTGAACATCTTGGCTGGGTGTGGGGCTGTTGTTGCTTGTCGATAACAAACTGATATGATTTACAAACCCGAATAGTTGTCGCTTTTATAGCAAAAGTCTCAAAGACGTCACAAATCGGGCAGAATCGGACACAGCTAGCGACTGACCCTGGCACGTTTCAATGGTTGGATACGGCAGCTCGTTTTATTTGATTTGTTTTTCCCTTTTAATTTAGCTTTGGCCCAATGTTTGTGGGCTTTATGAGCGTCTTGGGGCGTGCGCTGCATTCCTAATGGGCGGGCGTGCGTTTTATATTGTTTACCTTGGAGGCGACCCCCCCCCCCCCCACACACAAAAAAATAAAGCAAAAAAATCGGAAGTAATCAAAATAACCGAATGCTGCATTTGTGGGCCGCCGGCAATGTTAATTTGCTTTAGTCATGAACAATTATTGTGCGTTTCGCCTGTTGCCAGGCTAATTTTATGAAGGTCCTTTGTGCTGTCAGCAGCTGCTGGAAAAGCTGGAAAAGTCAAGCCATTGTCGCTGCATTTTCTTCTAATATATATATATATACATATTCAATTTGTCAAGTTGCTAAATTAAGGCAGCTTGGCGGCTTCGCCCTGCTCTGGCTTTGTCTTAGCCGTCCTGCTGCACATTTTGCATCTTAAATCCGACATAAATTAAGCTGCATTTGAGCGCGGGCGTCATTTGTTATCTCTGCCAGATATTTCAGTGTCTGCAGCATGAACGTTGTCGCTTTGTCAAGATTTTATAGTTAATTTTCCTCAAGCATGGCAACTAGGTTATGGCGCATGGCTTAGAACAGATTGCATAGCTTGTATCAGGTATTAAAATTGTAATTCCTAAGTCAAGGCAATAATGAACCAGTACTAGTTCGCCGCTTGAGGGAAATTTGAACAGAACACATAGCTTATATTAAGCACTAAAGCCAAAGTACATATGAACCAGTATAACTTCACTTGTTGCATGTAATTTAGACAAATTTTTTAGCAAAAATGAACCAGTGAGGGATATTTGAACAGATTGTATCTAAAAAATGAACCAGTACTAGTTCGCCATTCGTAGTTCATTTTAACAGATCGCACAGCAGAAACGAACTGGTACTAGTTCGCCGATTTCAACAGATTGCAAAAACAAATGAACTAGATCATTTTTGCCACTTGCAGGTAATATGATCAGATTGTCAATCTCAAATGAAATTCAAAATATGTAGTTCCTCAACCAAGCCAAAAAATGAATCAGTACCAGTTCACCACTTGCAGTTAATTTGAACCGATTGCATAGTTCATATGATTATTAAATTTGATTAAAATGAACCAGTACCAGTTCGCCGTTTTAACAGATTGCCAAGCTCATATGAAGTATCAAATTTTGAGTTCCTTAATCAAAGCATAAATGAACAAGTTCCATTTTTTGTTACCTTTTTATGGTGGAAAGCATTGAACTCAAATTGAGGAGCATCTCTTTTATTTTTCCATTTCAATATTGAATAAACTTAGCGAGTGCGAGCTACCAAAATATTAGGCCAATATGTCACAAATATCTGATACAGTTCCAAAATTTGTTTCTTAAAGTTATTTTCCCTGAGAATCCCGTTACAACATCCCACCTTCCACCCAACCTACTGCGGGGAAAATTTATATTTTTTCATATTAAGTTCCTGTCTCTTAATCATGCTCTAAAGCTTTTTTAATTAACCTACGAAATGCGCTCACACAGCCTTACTCCCCCCGCCCCCGCCCCTACTCATCCCTTTTAAATTCATAATTCACTCGAATTTAAATAACCCGTACAGTTTTGCAGCCACTGGCATGCTATAAATTTCTCGCATGCTATAGCAAAAAAAATCACGGCCTAACATTAACACAGTCTCCCTCTTCCCTCTTTCCATTCGCATTCATAATTTACTCACTCAAATGTAAGCAACTCGAACAGTTTGGCAGCCACTGTGCTATAAATGTCTCGCATGCTAGAACGAGAAAAAAATCACAACATCAACTTGCTGCACAGCGCTGTTAACGCGGCAATGACTCTCCAACTGTTGTTGTGCGTGCTCTCTCGCTCACACACACGCTCTTTTGCACTCACAACGCCTGCGCTTTAACATTTGCCGGCATTTTTACCAAACAATTCCTGTGCCGCCCGCGCACCCCGCCTCCCCTAGCTGCAGCACTGGCGCTTGCTGTTTTTCCTTCCGTTTCCTGTGCTATATGTATACTATATATGGGTCTCTGAAATGTTGTCGAAAATGAAAACAAAAATAAGTGCGTTTGCATGTGTGTGTGAGTGTGTGTGTGTGTGTGTGTGCGTGTGTGGGTGGGCCTATAAATAGAAGCCGGCTATTATGGAATTTGAATTTTTCCGAGTAGATTTTTTTTTTTTTGAAAATGCTTTTTGTTTAGCTATGCCAAAAGATTGCGTATGTTTATGTATATGTGTGTGTGTGTGTGTGTGTTGTTATGTTAAAGAATTAAATGCCAGAAAACAAGGTAAATTACTTTTGAAGTGGAGCAAAAACAACAATAACATTATTTCAATTTTGATTGCTTCATTTGCTTGGGAAATACTCAAAATGGATGGACGTTGGTGGGGGGAGGGAGGGAGGTGGGGAGATGGAATGGATATGGATAGAGATAGGAATTACGGTACATACGTATGTATGTATATGTGTGCATGTGTTATTGCTTGTGCCGTTCATTGGCTCATAGCTGCCTGTGCATGTGTGTGTGTGTTTGTGTGTGTGTGTAGGGGCAGGGGGAGCTAGTTTTTATGGGTATTCACGCATTTTAAGTGGAATGTAAATGGTTTTGGTAAGAATTTTTTGAAAGAAAGAATTTCAACATCTTGTTTTTGTCTTTGGCTGCTCGAAATTGGCAATTATTGTTAATACTACACTTAAATACAGTTATTAATCATTGCCTAATATCAATTTAATCTGCGGCAAATCAAAATACAAAATTACTGATAACATTTCACAATCCATAATTATTTGAATAACTCATGAAAATCAAAAATTTAATTTCCGTTCAATTCAATTAATATTTTCGTAATTGCTTGACGGCTAATTAAGTCCCTCACCGTTATTTTCAATTGTTTTTGGTTTTTGTTGTTGTTTTGTTTTGTGGGAATTATGTTATTCACATGTCACTCGCATGCTATAAATTGATGCTCTCCCGCTCTCCGGCTCTTTCTCTCACACTGTTGAGTTTGCCGCGCTCAGTTGGCAACGTTGCCACACTGTGCAAATTAAGTGTGCTCACTTTTATAATGTACAATATTATCTATTATTTAATAATATGCATCTGCAACGAGTAAATAAATGCAAAGGCATTTACTATAACCTTCATTCATTGCCTTTAAAGCCGTTTTAACTAGTTGTAGTTATTAAATGTCCACCTGCAAGTGTTAACATCAACTGAACGTGCAGCTGTTAACTTAACAGACTTACACCGATACAAACCAGCGAGCGGGAGAGTTGTTCTGCATTGAAAACAACAGCAAAGCAGCTGGTAAACACTAACACATACACACGCTTGACTAGAGATGAGCGCTCTGCCGAAGTGACTGCCCATGAATAACAGCGATTGTAGGAATATATGCAAAAAGCAAAAGATATATACAGATGGTAAATATGATGAAAAGAACGAAAACAAATTAAATGAAGAATGTAAATCGTATTAAATAGCAGTAAGCAAGTCAGTCAGCAGCAATAGTCGAATGAATGTAATTACAGTGCAAACTGCGACTCGTGACTTGTGAAAAACAACATGTATTCGATTATTGCTCAGCTCTGTTGTTGATGTTCGCCTCTCTCGGCCGAGCGTACACGAAGTGAGTCGAAAAAAAACCGTTGAACGAGTTGGACGCGGTCTGCGGTTCATATAAAAACAAACGCATTTGGACGCCAAATTTGTTGTTAAAATTAATTCAACTGCGTGCGTGCGCCCAATTGTGTCGGTGTGTGCGTTTGTCTATTGTGCATTAATAAATGATTAGTAAATCATAAATAAGTAAAGCTGAAAGGCAAACACGCAAATACTTGCGAAAATTATTATCGCCAGCTGCAGGCAAGTGTAAGTGCGAATTTAGTAGTGAAAGAAGAAGAGGAGGAAGAAGAGAAGACGCCGCAACGGCGGGTAAACAAATGGCAGCGTTCTATGGAATGTGAAGGCAATGAAGAACAAGCAGAAGAAGAAGAAGAAGCAGAATTTAAAGAGTGGCCGCTGCGGCAGCGAATGTTTTGAGAAAAAAACTTGTGTTCAATCAAAAATTGGGTTTTTCATTTCAATATGAATCGACAACAAAGTGCAAAAGGCAACAACAACAACAACTACAGATATAAAAACTACTAAAGGCGCCCAAAAAGAAAATCCGGTTTTACAACTTCTGAGGCAGACGTCGACGCCGACGCTGACGTCGCATTCTGCGCTGCGGCTGCCGCTGCCGCTGCGTTTCGCGTTTGTTTTCGGTCTTGCATAAATTTTGTAAGAAATTCCAATCAAATTTAAACAAATTCGTGTTGTGCAGCTTGTGAAAACTGCAGGTGTGAATACAATTTTCAATGAACCAAACAAAACTAAAAAACAATATAGAAATAAAAAAGCAGCTGCGTCGGCAGCGTTGTACAGGTGCCAGCAGCAGCAGCAGCAGCGCAGCAGCAACAACAAAAACAGTTTTTCTATTTCTGTTATACACAAACGGACGGCAACAAAAACAACAGCACATTGCGCTTGTGTTAAGCAGCTGCGGCATCAGCATTGACGTCGACGTCGACGTCGACAGCGACGGCGGCAGCGGCCATTTGTGTATAAAAAGCAACATAAAATATTTATGAAAAAAAGTGAAATCAATAACAAAACAAAAAGTGAAAAAAAAGCAACAGCACATTAAAACTATCTATTATTATTATATTCATTTTGTGCAAAAAATGGATATAAAATGTATTCTCTGTCTTTTGCTCTTTTCTTCTGTTATAATTTTTTTTTGTTGGTTTTTTTTCTGACGTAGCAGCTGCTGTTGTTTAACATTTAAAAAATTGTTCCGTGTTCGCCGCTGTAAATTGAATTTTAACATGCCAACGTTTTGTTTGGGTGTTTTTTTTTTTGGAGTGTTTCTTCAGTTCCGTGCTTATCTTATCCGCAACACGGCCGTTAAACGTTGTAGCAATAACTCAACGCCCCCCCCCCCCCCCCCCCTGCGTCTACCTATCTGCGGCACTGCAGTTATTTCCTTATCGGGAATTCCTATGGCTTGCAACATAATTTTCCGCAATTTTCCTCTACAAAATATTTATTTATTTTTTTTATGTAATTTCTTTTGGAAAAATATTTTTATCTACTTACAAGTCTAGACGGAATTTCTTTTTATATATTTTTATTTTTTGCCATTGCGCCTGTAATTGAAATTCACAAGCGTGTGTGTGCGAGTGGGATGGAAGCTGCATAGAGCGATTCCTCTGACGTGCTCTCTCCCTCTCGCACGCGTGACGCTTGTCTGCTGCGATTTTTACTACTTTCTGTTGTGTTTTTTCATGTGCCCCTTCCTCCTGCCGCTGAACACAACCCCCGGGCAGCATCCAAATAGCAGAGCAACCCCCATAAAACGCATTTGCTGGCCCCCTCCCCGCTCACCCCGCCCTTTACTGTTGGTATTTGTTGTGGGCGCAAATTTAAATTTATGTGAACATTTCAACGCACTAACTGCGACGGCTTGTCGCCCTCGCAACCCCCGCACGTGGCCAAAAACTTTTGCAGCTTTGGACTTTGACATCGCGACGTCGACGCTGAAGTTGACGGCGACGCCAGCGTCGTTGTGCTCTCAGTTGTGTTTTGTCTGTCTGTTCAATGGTCTCTGCTGTATGCTTGCCTTTTGTTGTTGTTATTGTCGTTGTTGTTTTAGTTGTATTCTTGCATGCAGACAAAGAAGGAGACAGCAGACAATGAGACTTAGCACAAATACTTCTGGCGCTGCCGCTGCCGCTGTTGCTGCCTCTGCCTACATTCGCAGCAGCAGCCGCCCTGTGAATTGTGTTCCATTAGCAGCAACCCCACACACATACACACACACACACATACATGCAATTACATACGTATGTTTGTGTGCTTTGTGTGTTATGTGCAATGTAGAAGCTCAGTGGCACAGTGGGTCCTGTTTGATTTAACATAGATTGCATATGCTGACGATATATATTATAGTTTTTATAGAACAACTTAAAGTATTATTTAAAGTAAATTTAATATTGAAACATAAGCTTTTCACAGACTGAGCAAACTATCTACAGCTCCCTTCTTTTTCTCTTAAAAAAGTTAAACTAAAGTATTACAAAAATGAAACTAGGAAAAATATGATTCTTTTCAATTTATATTGAAAGCATACGCACACTGTGCGTGACCCTGCTATTGCCTCTATGCTATTTATAAATCACTGGAAATGTCTAGTACATTTTAATCATAAGTAAATAACTTATACTACATTTTTGATTTAATCGAACAAATTGCACTTCTTTTCTATTTTTCTATTTAACATGTGGCCGTGCGTAAGGCCTGCAACAGTTGCTGATTAGAGGGTGCATTTTAATCGAAAATTAATAATAAATACAATACGCCATCTAGCATGTATTTACTTAAGAGAGAGCGGGAGAGGAAGAGCATGTGCAATTGCAATTTTTTCACGCTCTTTCTTAACATACGAGCGCCACTGTGCAAGGCCTGTGCGACAGCTGCTGGTCAGAGAGCATTCGGTCGGTGGCCGTTGCTGTTGCTGCTGTTACTGTTACTCTTGTTACTGTTGTTGTTGTTGTTGATTCTGTAGAGTTTTTTAGCTGCTGCTGCGGCGTCGGCGGCGGCGGCTACTTTGGTTTCGCTGTTTGCTTTTGCTTCTGTTTCGGTTTCTGTTCGAGTCGCGTGTGCTGCCGAGTTTACATATGGCACAAAACGTGCTCGAGTAATGGAACAAAAGTTCAGCTGCTTCTTCTTCTTTTTTTGTGTTCTTTTTTTTTTTTTTTGCTTTTTTGTTTTTTGCACACTCCCCTCAAACACTGCGCAAGTTTTGCGCTTTTTGCTCTTAATTGGATTTGATTGGATTTTGGCGCTAGAGGCGCCAGCAACTCATAAACTCAAATACATGAGTGCATGCATGCATGTGTGCGTGTGTGTGTGTGTGTGTGCAACATATGAATCTCGGCTGCTTTGATTGTTGCCAACAAATCGCATTAGTCAATCTCTACAAACCAGGCCGCTCTTCTCTCCTCGCCTCCCGCATGCTGCAGTGTTTCTCAGCGCTTTCCATTTTTGTTCGCGTAGCTGATCTTTTGTACCGCATTGTTGTTGTTGTTGTTGTTGTTGTTGTTGTTGTTGTTGCTTCTGTTGTTTTTTGACTTTCCCAAAAGCTCGCCTCCAAATGGCGCTGGAGGCCCTATGCCACACATTCGGCGTTGCCACAGTGCCATAAAAATCGCTAAACTACTGAACTGTAAAGGTTCATTGAACCTGCCACAGCGCCACAAGAGACCCACAGTCAGTGCATTGTATGCTGCCACAGTTGTTGTTGTTACTTTTGCAGACCCACTGCCTGCGCCGTTGTTGTAGTATTTGCTTTTCACACACACTCGCTGCAAGCTTCTTTTTTTTTTTTTTGTCTTTCTTTTATTCATATTTAATATGCACCGCTGATGTTGCAAGTTACAAGTTGCCAGCGTCATCGCTTTTCCGTTTCGCATATGTGCAATATGCCGCCGCCACCAGAAGCGCTCAACGCCGCCGACCCCCCCCCTCCTTCACCCAACGATGACGACGCACTTGCTAATTTAATCGTTCCGCTTCATGCATACCCTATAATTACATGCTGTTGGGACTTTTATGAACAGCTTTGCATAGCATTTAACATTAAGCACTTACTTATGTTAGAATTGCAGCGTACTGGCAACGCTATGCAAAAACACCGTTTGCTGCTGGCAGCGCTGTTAACCTCAATCGTAACTGTAACTGTGCATTTGGCAATTAACATGAATTCAATTTGGAAAGGTTATTTCTTAAATGCTTAACAGTTGTTTAACAGCGTATGTTATTGTCTACCACAGCTGCGCTTTTATGTTGATTCTGTCTGCCTCAATGGATACTCGTTAAATTAAATGTTGTAGCATTTTCTCTGCCATAAAACGTTTTATATTGTAATTGCTGCTGCTGCTGTTGCTGCTGCTGCTGTTGATTTGTATGCCTATTGTATTAGCCTGTGCTGTTGTCTGCGGCTGCTCCACATTTGCGCCAATTCTTTGATTCTTTTGGCGTGGCCGCGTTTTAAATACGCTGACGCGCGCGCCAAATCCCAAAGCCAAATAGCCCCAAACTAACGAGCCAAAGTCAGCGCACTGGAACACTAACAGTAACAGTAACAGCAACACCAACAACAACAGCATTAACAATAACAGTTACAGTTAGCCAAGTTTCGCCTAATGTTGTGGCTTGTTTTTCAGTTCGTTTTGTTTTCGCTGCGCCCATTGGGCAGTTACGCATTGATGTATATATATATCTAGTTAGAGATCTGCTTGTGTTTAATTTTAAAGATCATTAAATAAACATGCGTTTCACTTGCTGTAATTATTGTTGTCTAGGAGCGAACACGCAGATTGAATTTTAAAATGTTGTCTGAGAGCCCTTTGGTCTGCTCTGTAGATAACCTCGTATGCCCTAACATAGGGTATGTTAGCTCTAACAGCAAATAGAGCCCATAATTATTTCTCTGTCCTAAGCAGCAGCTAAGTTAACCACTAAATATCGCCCAAAAGATGAGATTTACACTACTTGACTAATTCAAACATCTCCCTCGTGGAAAGTATAGAGATGTATCTTATATTTGTGGCATCTCTGCACAAGGGTATCTCAAATGCGGCACCTTAAATGCAACCAGTTTTCTGGTTTCTCTTACTTTTTGGGCTCGTTGTGTGTATCCTGTCATCATCATCATCTTCTGCCTCAATCCCGTGCCGCGTTTACCTGTGCGCTTTGCGTGCCTCTGTCTGCGTTCGCTTCTGTGTATCTGTATCTGTATCTGTATCTGTATCTGCACTTAAACCAAGTTGAAATCTACCTGACCTGTTATCCACTGTGCTGCCTCGCTCGCTCTCTCGCTCTTCCTTTTCCTTTTTTCCATAAATACACAAGAGTATTCTAATAAGATTTGTCTGGCCAGGAGCAGCTGGTAACTGGTTTGCCGCTGTTAAAGGATTGCGAGGGCAGACTCCTCTTGTCTGTTGGCAAAGAAATGTTTAAATTGACTTAGTTCGGAATGTGTAAGGCAAAAGGTAAACGTACCAAATGAAATAAGTCCGTTTACTGTTTGGACTGTAAATGTCTTTCCCAATGCCATTTCACACATCGTTTCACAATGTTTTAAAGCATTTTTAATTTAAAACTACTATTCAGTCAATCTTTATAATTTATTTGAAAGTTGATTAAAAAGAATATGGTCTTTGAGTTGTCTCCCAATAATAAATTAACATTCCTGTGAACTATTATAAATATTTAGCTGCATGTTAAAATCTGCTGTTAATGTCCATAATGTTAATTTTACTGTTAACAGCCTTAAGTTTACAGACGCGTTAACATAAAATGATCTGAATCTGTTCTTGAATCTGTTTTGACTGCATTCTCCTGCCGTTTTAATAACACTTACTCCATTTCCTTGAAGGCACGTTTATTTACACTCTGTACTGCCCCCTCAGACGTAACAGCGCCTCTTTATTTCCTCCTTTCGACAGATTTCATTGCCACAATTTGTTACATTTCGCTTCGCTTTTGTTTTAGTCAAGTGGCCCGCTGGCATATTGCATATGCTTGCCATTTCCCTGTCTCAGCACTGGATGTAGACACCGAAATCCCCAGCTCTTGACTCTCAGCTCCATTTCCACTTTTATTTCCATTTGCGACTTCATCTCCGATGTCTGCCTCCGACTGCAACGCAGCTGGCAGCGTTGTTGCACTTGATGATGACAAGTGGCTGTTGTTGTGGTTGTTGCCTCTGCTTTTACTCTGCCCCTGCCCCTGCCCCTGCCTCAAACTCATCCATGTGCATGTGCCGCTTAGGTTAATTTTCATCAAACTGAAAACATTTTGCTGAATGATACTTCAAATTGAGATTCTTTTCTTGTACGCGCTGTCGCTATATTTCTCTTTCTGTTAATGCTTTTGTGCTTATTCATTTGGTGAAATCGTTTAAAAATGTCACGCCCAAACTGCAATTCAAGAATTCAACATACACACAATAAAATTGCCTTAATTCACAAATTGTCAAGGCGCAGCCAACTTTACTATGCATAAGAAAATGTCTGGCAACGCCACCTTTTTATAGCTGTAACCAATAACAGCTAAGATTAACAAAAAGTGTCTTATCCGAAAAAGAATTTCATATATTTGCTAAAAGAACATCGTGTGGTTCGAATTGTTGCTTAAACCCTATTTTATGCATATTTAATAAGTAAAACTTCAATTGTATAATTGAACAGCTGATTGCCGTTTGAGCGTTGCCACCTTGTGCATTTTGTGGACATTTAAAAATATCCCAAGGGAAATAGTTCATGAGTTCTTGCCTTTGCAAAATTTGTCAAAAACTTTGTAGTAAATGAAATTGTAAGATCTAGTTAATTAGTAGCACGATTAACCCAGCTTTTAAAGTTCAAAGTAAAAAGCGAATAGAAAACACACAACAAAACAAAATAAAATATAAATACAAGGGTGTCAAGTCTTAATGAGACGTAGTTGTTGTTGTTGGCCTTGGGACATGTTCATAAATGTGTCTCTTAATTGCCTAATTGCAGTGTAATTAACAAAAAGTGAAACCATAAAAGCAAAGAAAGTGAAACGAAACCAATTGTGACTTAAAAAACTAAACGAGCAACCCACGCGCATGTTGCAGGTGTCGCGTGTTTCTGGCTTATTAAAACATAACGACAACTGAGAAAAAAAAAACACACATTTAAATACATGATGGCAACTGCAGAACGTAGCTGAGTATTTGGCATACTAATTGGAACATGTCGCTGCGCAGCAACAAGTTGCAAAGCCAACAATCAACGGGCAGCAACAGCGGGGGCAACGGGGGCAACATGTCGTACCAGCAGCAGCAGCAACAGTTGCTCGCGCAGCTGCAGCAGCAGCACAAGTTCCAGGCACAGCAGCAACATCAGCAACAGCAGCAGCAACAGCAGCAGCAGCAGCATCAGCTGCAACAGCAGCTCTCCAATGGAGCTGGCTCCAAGTACATGAACAGCAATACGAGTCGCAACAATCTGGCAACACTGGTCGCTGCCATCAACGGGCACGATCAGTCGGAAGGGCCGCCCGGCTCGCACGGCAGCGGCGGCGGCGGCGGCGGCGGCTATCAGCTGTCGCCGGCGGCTGCCACACGCGTCACGCACGCCCCACCGCTGGGTCCGCCCTCCTACAGCGCTGCCACCGCGCAACAGCCCGCGTTCGCCTACTTCAGCCAGCAGCAACATGCGGCACTTGCCTACCAGCAACATCAGCAACACCAACAACAGCAGCAACAACAACAGCAGCAGCAACAACAGCTGTCGCTGCCACCGCCGGATCTCACGGATGGCATAGATCATCATCCGGGCTCGTTGTCGCCGCCGGATTCACCCAATGCCGCCTCGAGCGCTGAGCTGGAGCAGCAGCTGTGCGTTGTGGCCAAGATGCAGAAGTCGGTGACAATAACTGTGACGCCGCAGCGCAGCAATTCCATGGATTTCCTTAACTTTGAGGAAAAACGTCAGCTAATTGCCTCTTCGTTGTCCCTCTCTGATATTTTGCACAGCCAAAATCAAGGCAATGCCAAGGAATCGAATGCAATCAATGCGAATGGTGGTAAGTTTTCCAAATTTTCCGGGCTGGCAACTCTGTAGATTGCAGAAATGTTAAATAACATAGTTGAGTATGTTATCAGTAGTAAATAGTTTATGTTGTTACAATAACATAGTTTGTTATGTTATTACAAGAACATAGTTTGTTATGTTATTACAATAACATAGTTTATGTTATTACCATAACATAGTTAATCATGTTATTTACATAACATGCGCGAATGTTATAGAAGAGAATGGGCATATGATTCATTGATTCACATAAAAAATATAAAATATTACCCGAGTTCTTTCGAAATAATGCATTTCACGCTTTTAAGCTAAAATACTGATATTTAAGGAATTTTCTGTTGAAGTATTCAGTCCTTAAACGAAAAGTTCTAGAAAAGGGCCTTTATAAGTCATTACATTTTAAATATGATCTAGTATTTTTCTGGGAAAACACGACAAAACCTT
This sequence comes from Drosophila novamexicana, assembly GCF_003285875.2. NCBI lineage: Eukaryota > Metazoa > Arthropoda > Insecta > Diptera > Drosophilidae > Drosophila > Drosophila novamexicana. The sequence continues at coordinate 807,856 of NW_020824850.1, read as the reverse complement.
TTTTTGTCGAATTTTAACGCACAAGTTCTCGAGATTAAGTTTCTGATATCTTATCGCAGTCTATCCAACAAATTTCTTAACGTTCGTTTTGCTGTTGTTTTTGTTAGAAAAACAATTTCAATTCGCTGCCCATTTCCATTAAATTTCCTCCATTAATCGCTTCGATTGGTTGAGCTTCGAGTTTGAAGTTAAATGAAATAAAATGAAATGAAAATAACTTTAAAAACTATTTTTGTTATTTGCTGCCATTGTTTCAATTTGTTGTCCAACTTTACTTTTTTTTTATTGATTGTCTGTTAACAAAAACTTTTTTTCTATTTGTTTTTACACATCTGCCGCAGAACCGGAAATGTTTTTGTTCTTTTGTTGCCCAGCGACGTGCCCCAAAATGGTTCACTGCACTTGAATGTAACCGTATGAATAGCTGTGAAAGGGGGGAGGGGAGCAGAGCGGGGGGATTGTTAAAAAAATGGGGCTTGGCTTGGTTTATAGTTTGCCGAATTGGGTCCGAGCAGCGACAGAAGAGTTGTCAACGCTTTTGCTGTTGTCCACAGCAAACAATATGAAGTGGTATTGGGTGGGGGGAGGGAGGGAGGGTGGAGCCAAAGCGGATTACATGTGAGAATTGTTGTGGGTGCTGAAGTGGGTTAACTAACACTAGTTTTTAGGCTGTGGAAATTGTACAACACCAGCAAAAGCTCTTAAGCTTGTCAAATAACTGTTAATCCCAGATATGCATCTCTTTTTTTTGCGTTGTTTGCTTTTGATTTGGGCAAATCATTTGCATTTACGTATCTATTTTTTTTTTATTTTTGAATTGGCTTAATTTTTATTTCTTCACACCTAACAAACTTAACACATGCTCGATTAAAGCTGCCCGCCCCACTCCACTGTCCACTCTGTGTAGACTTTTGATGAGGCCGTCAGTCAAGTTTGCCGCCCGCTCCCGCTCCCGCTCTTGATGATGCTCATCAGTTGATAGACTGAGTCATAATCGTCATCATCAATCAAAGACAACAAGAAATTGGAGCTGCGAGCGTAAACAGCGTGTGCTTGGCGATCGAGCGAGCGAGTGAGATGGCATGAGTGCATTCTCCAAAATAAACGTAACGCATAGAGCAGAGGGCGTAAATATATTTTGGCGATCAAGCGGAGACTTCTTGTTCTTGTCGGCTCGCTTCGGCTTTCAGGCTGTGTAGAGAGCCGAAGTGCGGCGTGCCTGAGCCTGATTGCATTTTCAGGCACTTTCCGAATGACAACAAAAGCAACGCGAGATGCCTGTCTATTTTTAGAACTTGCAGAACGCAGCGACGTCTGCTTGTTTATTGTTGTTGCATTTTATTGGTATTTACATTTCTGTTGGCAATTAAAAATGCTCGTATTTCAAGTTCATGTGAGAGAGCACGTGTCGAAGAGAGCGCACAGATTGACATAGAGAAAGAGAGAGCTCGTGCGATACAAAATCGTTGGCATGGATAATTAATTCAGTGTGTCAAAGTGAGTCGATGAATCATTTAATTTGTTGCCGCTGTCGCTGTCGCTGTCGCCGTCGCCGTCAACGTCTCAGTCAACAGATTGTTGTTGTTGCTTGCTTTGCTTTGCCTTTGTTAACCGCATTCCGCGCATTTTTTGCAATAATTTACGAAATTGCAGCGCATTTGTAGCTAAAACAAGATTTGTGCCAAAGTGTTTTTTGTATTTAATCAGTGTTAAGTACCTGCGAAAATTTGCGCGCAATATCGAAAGCAGCAACCTGTAGAATTTGTTATTTAGCCGCAAGCCGCATCTTAACTGTAGCTGAGGTACCTGAGTTAAATTAGGTGTGTTTTCACTCAGCTCAGCAGAAATTCCATAAATGGTCTGGGCGCGCTTCCCACTCGATTTGAAAAGAAGAAAATCAAGTAGAGTTCATTGCTTTGCCAAATTTATAGCAAGTTGTTAGACAAACGTTTACGAATGTGAGGGCAAAGCAAAAGCGAATAATCAATTAAATGCATGTGTTTCTTTGCCTGAGTCTGAATACTTGTTATACTCTTGTAGGGGAGGGGAAGGGGCTTATTTTTTCATCAAGAATTGTGCAACGCATAGAAGAAGACATCTCTGATTCCGTAAGGTCTATATATTTTAGATCGGCATCAACAACTGAGTTAATATAGGCAATTCCGACTGTCCGTCTGCCGCTTTCTATGCTCAGTTTTCATTCTTTTTAAGTCTCAGTCTTAATTCTATTCTCACATATTCGCAAATCCGTTATGCATATGTCTAGAAAGTGTATTAACTCTTCGGCGTGCCGTATATATCCTTGCTTTCTCGCTTTAAATCATTTTCTAGCTTTGCTATTGCAGCCCATAATTCTCCATTTATCGCTTCCGTTTCAATCAACCATTTATTGCTTTGGGAAACTTTCCCATTCCGCCTCTCAAACCAAAATCAATTGTTCTAATTTCCGCTTATAAATAAAATAGAATGCCTTGGTCCAGTGTGGGGGCGGGGAGGGAGAGGGCCGAATACAGTCATGATTTCGCTGGGCAGTTTATTTATTTATACATTTATATAATTTGTATCAATAGAAAACAATTCACATCTGGCAATTATTTTGCAACGAAAAAATTGCCTTCAATAAAACATAAATCGAACCGAATGCGCCCACTCTCTCGCACTCACTCGCCGTCTCTCTCTCTCTCTCTCTCTCTCTCTCTCTCTCTCTCTCTCTCTCTCTCTCTCTCTCTCTCTCTGTCTCGCTCTGTTTCTATTTGTCGCTTTTTAGCTTCATTTCGCCAACGTTTTTCAATTTCGTTTAAATTGCGAGCATCAAACGGTTTTTCTGCTTCCCTCTCATTTCCCCTCTGGAATTGCCGTCAATTCCCGCACTCAACTTCAAAAGGTCTTCTCTTTTTTTTTGCCCGCTGCGAAATCGATAATTTTTATTTAGCCTATCGATAAATTGCGCCAGCCACGCCCCGCCCACCCCTGCTCAATGTCAGCGCCGCCCATTTGACGTTCAGTTAAATTTCATTTGATGGCAGCGTCGAGAATTTTTCCTTCGCCTCTTTTTGCACGCCAATTTCGCTGTCGGCTATTCTGTCAGTTCTTCTGCTGCTTCTGCTGCGATTAGAGCTGTAAAAATACGGTAGCTATCAAATCAACAGAGTTGAAAGAGCTAGGAGGTAGTAGAAGAGGCACAGGCTGAGGCAGAGGCAGAGGCAGTAGATGACCGGCTGCAATAGTCATAAAGCCAGATAGATACTCAAAACATTCATGAGAGCTTTGCACAGTAGCTCGGCTTGAAAACAAAACAGGCTACAAATATGGAATGCAAAAACAACAACGACGACGAGAATAATAATAACGAGAGAGAGTGGCACGCCGAAGTTGTAATACCCTTGTGGACATTTGTCTTATGGTTTTCTAGATATGTGATAGTATTGAAGCTCATAAATGTTGATTTTATTGAAAATATCTTGGATAATGGATTATTTTCCCATAACAAAAACTCGTCTTCGACCGATTCTTCCTACAGACCTATATTATATAGTAGTGCGATCTGGATACGATTTGACATTATATGTAAGCAGCACAGTTTAACTAGTAAATGCCGAGTTTAGTCCAGATATCTTAACGAACAAAAAGTTATCCATCCAAAAAGCCACTTTGTGACCGATTGTTCCTATGGCAGCTTTATGATATAGCAGTCCGATTTTCCATATATATAGGGAGCATAGTGGAACCTCTAAATGCCAAGTTTTTCTGCGATATCTTGATAAACCGCAAAGTTTTCTATACGAGAACCTACTTTTCGACTGTTCGTTCCTAGGGTAGCTATAAGATATAGTGCTTCGATCCGGCCCGATACGACATATGCATTGCCTGCAATAGAAAGATGGACTTATATCCAAAAACAGAGTTTGCATAGATTTTTTGCAACGGATCTAGCTCGTCTGTTGATACTGATCAAGAACATATATACTTTATAGAGTCGGAGAACTATAACTATAATACGCTCTAAAAGCATGTATATATAATAACAACAACAACAACAACAACAACAATGTTGATGCCCGCAACAACTTTAAATTTAAAACTGACATGTGAAGAGGCCTTCCCCCCCAAGGGCATTGGGGGTCGGCGCAGGTGCAGAGACGCTTGTCGTGTGGCGACACAAAGGGCTGGCCAGAGAGGATAATTTCTTGTGGGTGGGGCTGTGTTATTTATATCTTGAAAGAAGCGACAAGGCTGCGCATAGCCGGCAGCAGGCCTGTCGATTGGGCTGGACTGTCTGGTCCGCCCGGTCGAACAAACGTTGCGGTTAGTTGGCGGCTCTTCGGCTCTGGCGCCCAAATATAATTTGATTGTGATGCCCTGTAAATGGGTGCGACAACAAAAGGGGTATGAAATGTATATGTGTTATATATCTGGTGGAAATAGGTTTATGTTTGATAGTTTTAAGAAATTTTTCTTAAAGCAATTTGTAGATATGAACAATTCATCTATAAGAAAGGTGTTATTGTATTTACAAAATCACAAATCTTTTATTCGACATATTCAAGATATTATATTCGACATATTCACATCCATCTTAAAGTTTTGAAGTTCAAATGTGGTATGATGCCCGAACACACTTTTTACGCCAGATCGCAAGAGTCGCTATCGATATATTTCTCAAAAAATACAACCATGTTAGAACATGGGAGCTTCTATTAGATATCGTAAGCAATAATTATCGTTATTATTTAAATCAGTTAATACCAGAAATACGTTTAACAAAAGCGAAATATGGCTAAAGTATGTTTTCTCTTTTACTATATTTATGGATATTAATTAAATCTATGAACTTCTCAGATTACAAACTAAATCTAAGCAAGTTATTTTTACCCTACTAACATTGATAGTATTTCTATGGTATTTCTCAGTCGTGGTCTGTAGATATTAGCAACTGCCTAGACACTCAAAGGCTGCTCTTTAGGACGGACTTGACGGCGCCAATTGACAGAAAACGTTGAAAACAAATTTAGCCATGTACCCCGCCCCCTCGCCCCCTGCCGCAACCCGCTCGCTGTACAGACCATTCGCATATTTCTATGGCACGCTAATCGAAGGGTATTAATCAATAAATTGACGTCGTCGAGTGTTTGCTGATTAACTTTGTTATTTTTGTTGCGCCTTCCCGCTTCGATATTGTAAATAAGACCCTCCCTCCCTCCCCCTCCGTCCCTTCCGCTTCTGCTCGCCTCGGCGATTTCTTACGCAAGACAACTAGCAAGTTGTTAACATTTCCCCATTTGTTTACAAATAATTTTGCGCTCTATGTTCTCAGCCCACAATTGTGGGAATCTTGTTGTGGGCGGGCATCTTGACAAAGCCGGAGCCACTGAGGTGCTAATAGGGCTCAGCTCATCGTCATTACGAACATCATGATCATCTGGCACGTTTATTATTATTCTCATCATTTAGCTAAACGACAAGTTGTATAAGTCATGTTGTTTTTGTTGTTTTGTTGCAGTCACGATTTAAAAATAGCTGCAACCGAGCTGTGCTTGGGTTGGGTTTTTAAGTAACTATTTTTCTTACCAGACGCAGTTATAGCTTACGTTTTTTCTCTCTTTTTTTTTTTTGGCTTTTTGATAAGCAGCTGATAGCGTTTTGTATGGCCGGTCCAATGAAACTCTTTGTCATCGATTGCCGTTTCGTATTTGTATGCGAAGATAAGAATTGTTTGCATAAAACGTGAGTTTACCGCGTGCCGATAACTCTGGCGTCTCAAAATGTGTGCGGGCTTAAAGTGCGCCCGAATTCTTGAGAAATTAAACAAAGTTTAGATTGTGTAAATGGTTTTGACAGTATTGTCATGTAAAGAGACTCGAAATAAGGCGGCGTTGCGCGGTTCAAAGAAAAATATTAGCTTTAATACATCTAAAGTTGTTTCAAGTCTTGAGAAATTGATAAAAAATTAAAAAGTTTAAGAAAATATATTATTTAATTACGATTTAGCACAAATATTGTGCTATATTTGTTATCGATAGTTATCGATTCGTAGTATCGATTTCTCAAAAGTGGCTTGGGGTAAATCTGTTTATTAACGTTTATGAAGAGCTTCGAAATATCGACTGAAAGTATCAATAACTCAAAAGCTCTCCAGCGCAAATCTGTTGTACTCAATTAAAATTAGTTTCAGACAGCACAAGTTCAAGTTCCATAATTCGAGGTTCAAGTCGAAATCGTGTACAGTCTATAGTTCATCGTGTGGCCTGAGGCCAACAAATTGCCACTTAAAATGGAGTTAAACTTCAATTAACGAGCCACAAAAAAGCGTTTAAGCATTTTAGCCAGCGGCGTCTCAAGACCTTTTTTAAAGCGTTTATAAAAGAAGAAACGCCATAAAATGAACCAGTCATAAGCCAAAGCCAAGATGACCCCACGAAGATCAAAGCCTTTCCAACTGCGTGATTAATGCGACACGCTGCTCCTAATGACCCTCGGCGGACAACTCGCGCTCCTCTACTAACTATGACTTAACTATGCCAATAAACTTGTCACTTGACACAAATCACAAATCACAATCACAAATCGAACAATGATCGATCAACAGGCCGCACCCAAAGCTGGGCTACACTCGAAGAAATCAAAAACAAGAAAACGTTGTGTGGGGCAAAGCCAATAAGAAGAAGTGAAAAGGTTGAAGTGTTAATGGTTTGGCGGGCTTAATAGAAAGTTTTCTATTAACAATCGATAAATATCGATTTAGAGGCATTTAAATTTCGTGGCATTTTAAAAGCTGGGATAGATACAAAAGTTATTAAGCAATGCACTTTTTTGCCCAGCTTGGTTCTGAGTTGATAGAAGAGTTGCTCATCTCGCTGTACTCTCTTATATACCCTTTTAGAGGGTATTATAAATGGATCGTGAAATGTGTAATGCATGGTAGGAGACATCTTCAAGTCCATAAAGCATATACTTTTGTCGTTCATATAGCCATTTCTATCTCTCCGACTGTCCGTCTTTCTCTTTCTTTTTTGTTTGTCAAAATATCTGGACTAAACTCGGCATTTAGTAGGATAACTATGCTGCTCATATATTAAGCAAATCTTATGAATATGACACTAATATATTATATAGGAAGAATCGCTCAAAAACTGAGTTTTTTCTGGCAACATATTCCGTTCTCCTGCTTCACAATTCCCACAAATCTCCATAATCGTAAGGCACATGTACACAAGGGTATTAAAACTTCGGCTTGGCGCAGTTATTCTCACTTTCTCGTAAAGCATATGCAAATTCGTCCCATTCAGTCAAAAGATGAGACGATTCAATCGGTCAACGATTTAGCTGCGACTTGACGTTGATTTTGAATGTTTCAGCTGATGATGATCTCATGTGTGCTCATGTGGCACGTGGCCAGCGCCAACTTCATTAAAATGTGCTTGCTTATTTTTGTTCACTTTTTCAATTTTCCCATTATTAATGAAGATATAAATAAGAGTGTGCTTGTATCTGTCAGCCAGCTGCATTTGCTGTCAGCTTTCGCATTTGCTTTAATTAAAACGGGGCGGAATTGCAGGTCAAGAGTTTGCCGCAACATCTCCGTTTGAATTGATATCCACTCGGATACGTGTCAGGCGATTGTGTCGCAATGGGGCTTAGATAAAAAGTAGTTCGCTTGCAATCATAATTTCGCTTATCTCGATTGTTCAGCTGTTGCCCGTGTCCAGTCCGTGTGTTTATCTTGGCCATCTGCCAATTTTTTTTTTTTAGCAGCGTGCAAGTTTTCCGCTTGCTTCTATTGTTGCTGGTTCTGCTGCCAGCTGCTGCTTGACAAAAGTTTTCCACTAGCTTGTGGAAAATTCATTAACTGTATTTAAAGTTTATCTTCCAGCTAAATGTAAACTACTTAACACACAAAGGATACAACTTTAGCCTGGCGAGATGTGTCTGCCTGCAATACACTTTGTAAGTGTTTATCTAAAGGCTTTTGGCTTCTCGTCGGCTGCAATATTCAAGTTTTAATTGCCTTTTGATCAGAGAACAAAGTTTTAAGCTTCAAAATCAATTGAGACGAGTTGAGGGCTTACTAATTGAAGGTTTTAAGCAAATAGTGTTTATGTGTTAACTGTGGGATTTGGTTAGATAAGATGATAGAGCAGCATTAACTAGTTTGTTCAAGATGTTTTAAATTAAAAATTACTTACAATTTTTTGTGCTTTTTCATACTCTGTTCAATGAATAGATTATAGACAAAATCAATTATACTACTTATGATGTTCATTAAACATCAAGACAATGCTCGAATGAAGTCCGTACGAATGTTCCTCAATGTAAAACTCAAATGTCGAAAATTCACGCCTTAAGCTTAACTAACAACATTTCTATCTACCTAGAACAGATTATTGTGCAGTCGGTTGCACCCTATTGCTTTTATTTGCGAGTTTAAGCTATTCGCATAATATTTAAGTCTTTTTACTGCTCTGTTTTGATAACATTTATCAAATTTGATCTGTTTTATAGATATTTGTTAGCCATTTCACATCAAAAGCTATTTACTTTGCATAAAAGCTTATAATTCCCAACTGGTTAAGGCACGCACCTTGCTTAATTGCTATTTGACATACCTTAATTTTAATTTATTGTCAAAAATCGTAAAATAAAGGGGAGACAGAAAAATATAAACATAATTTCTGTCAGTTTTTCACCCATCTTTATTAGCTAATGTGTTGATACATTCCAGTACATTAGAATGAGCAGAGAGGCGGGCCATGTAGCTAGAGGTAGATTAAAGTAGGTCGCCCGCCAAAGGAACCTTAACCTTATCCTTAGTCTCTTGCCAGGGCCCGGTATTGGATATACCAAGGCGCCACAGTAGATATTCAGCGCACCTCCTCTTGGAAGACAATATTTCTACTCCAATGGAACTGTGCTGCTGTTCCAAAGATTTGCAAGATTAAAATTGCTGTCAAAATTGAAATAGTTTGTTAAAATATTTGCATTTATTTTTTTTAGTTATGTTGAACGTTTTTGAGCTGTCAGCAATTCAGAAACAAAGTCCACGCACAAATATGCATCTGCCGTGTTTTAAAGCTAACCAATTTAGCAAGCAATTTTAATTGCCATCAGTCAAATGCAGTATATTGAAATGTTTTTAATTAGTTTGGCGTGCGTTTGTATTGTGGTTCTCTCTGCAGTAGCTGTATCCGTAGCTGTATCTGTATCTGTCAGATACGTATAGGCAAATGCGGCCTACATACATATGCTGCTGGTTATAAAACGCAGATTGTTCGTTTTGATTTACACAAGTTTTATGTTAATTGAAAATGAAATTTTATTTGTTTTTCTTTATATTTTATTTGTCTGTTTTTTGTCTTGTATCTTTGTTATGTGTGCAAATATTTGGCCATATGCTGCTCATCCGAATTTGTCGGCTTTTTGTTATGCCCAAAATATTGTTGTTTTTTCTATGTGTTCTTTTGTCTTTCTGTTTGGGGCTTGTCCAATAAACTTGTTTGCCCACAGCCACTTTGGCGACAGAACAATGTTGTAAATTTTTCAACATGCCACCAGGCAGCTAACCACATGCCGCAACACATCCCAACGCAGCTCTCCTCCGTACTGAAATCAAATTAATACAAATTGTTGCTGTTGGTAATTTGAGCTGCCTGCGGGTCACAGACAGCACGCTTCAGTGCATATTTTCATTGGCCTTGCATAGGGTATTTTATATTTATCATAAAGTGTGGCAGCTCGGCATCCATATGGCATATAAGTATCTTTATGTTCCTGCTCTACATCAATCGATATATAGGCAGATGTGACTGTTTATATATTAGAATACTTCTCCCTTTTCAAGTCAGAGACGCTTCGGCACGCTCCTAACATACGAGCAAAATCTAATCTATACCAAGCTTTTCTATTGTATAGCCTTTGTAGATATCACAAGTCAGAAATGGAGGTCCCTAAGTTTAATATTCCCAATATAAAGGCAGAACAATTGTAAACATAAACTATATTATATAGTTTCCATATCTATCATATCTATCTATATCAACTGTCGATCAATTCACAATTCTTTGTAATACAGCTTTCTATGGCTTACATCAAAAATACATCACACATGTCTCATTACGGCAAGAGTATTTAATCTTCTTCACGCCCAATCCGACTCTTGTTGCTAGTTATTTATTTTAATCATTTAGTTTATTACCAAACCCCTCGCAATGCCTCTAGCTCACCCTTGCTGGCACTCAAACGGCGCCACATGCGCCTTTCTATGCGATTCTCAAAGTGTTATTCATTTCTCTGCTATTTTTACTCGGCATTCGGTTGATTGAATGTCATTGTTGGCTTGTGTAACGAATATGTCAAATGTCAGATGCAATTTAAATGCAATTAGCTGCGAGTTGTTCGTTGTTCGAAAATGCCTTTTAATTGGCCCAAACACGCGCCTGCAACAGCCACAACAACAACATCTTTGTGGGCTATATCTGCATGTATCTTGTTGTTGTTGTTTTTTTTTTCGATTTATGGCCATGCGTTTAATTTGTCGTTTGTTATATTTTTCGATCTGTTGTGTCTGCCTCTCTGCATTTTCCCATGAATCATGGCTATTTGTTATTCATGACTTTTTTTGTCTCTCTCTCTCATAAATCTCGCTACCTTCCCCCACTCGTTTCTTGCTCTCATTTGATTTCTGGTTGCTTATCGTCACAATATTTTTGACAATTGCGAGAGTTACGCGTTTGCTTATACACGTAATCGCCGCAATTGTCTATCGTAATTGACTTTGACTTTGACGTACGCGTGCAAACTGTTAAACGATTGAGTGGAGGGTGGAGAGGGGAGGGAGGGGGCTGATTACGTCTGATGGGTTTGTGCTTGGGAGTTACAAATGCCGCGTGGTGGTAGAAAATTGACTAAACAGTGAATGCGGTGCGTTATAAATAGGTGCTCAGGGCGAGTCGGTTTTCAAATAAATTATGGCTTGCATAATAACATGTAATAAATAGCTAAAAAACAAATAAATGTGAGTGGTAGATTGAAGCAATCTGCGGCCATTATATGTAGTCATATATTTCTCTATATATGTAGGTTGACCGCAAAAGAATTTGCGAATTAAGTAGCTGCTCATGTGTTGATAAACAGCTAATAAAGCAGCGCAGCCAGTAAAACGTTTACGAAGCACAGAAAAATAACAAGCTGCACAATTCTCTAACGAAGCACAGCCAGTAAAATGTTTAACCAAAAATAAGTATCTATGAAAAAGAGTTGATTTATAAACATAAAAGGGTGTCTTTAGTATGCGTTACGTAGCTGTACAATTCCATATGCAGTGCAGCCAGTAAAACGTTTACGAAGCATAGAAAACTGTAAAGTTCTAAAGAAAAATAGTAAATTTTATACCGCAGCGCAGCTAGTAAAAAGTTGTTGAATTGAAATGCAAAATATAATAACGAATCAAATGCTTTTCTGATTAAAACATGAATTAAATTGTTTCTATTTAAAATTTGAAAAGTTATCAAATGTCATGTCATTGCAATGTGCTTAACTTTCTCAATAAGATAGCAGCACAATTTTGTTAATTTATAATTATAGTTAATTAATTATAAATATTGATTTTGGCGAAGAGGTCCGGGATTCAATTTACTTAAATAAACAAGCGTGCCGTAGACGACGAGAGTGTCCGACTAGGGGATACCCTGCACCTTCAATTTCAATGGGCATACACATAAAGCAATTTTCATTTATATATTGTGTTCTAATGTATATACAATATATATTGTCTTCTCAATTTTCTTTTTTTTATTAAATTCGTTGCATTTAAGTTAAGTGCAAACTTCAAACCTGTCTGCTTTGCTTTGTCTTATTTGCTTAAGAGTAATTAACTTAAGTGCGTCACCTTCTGACACTGACAACATCTAAAGGATCTAATGCCATTCAAATACTGGAAAATTCTAAGAAATGAATGCGAGAATTGCTTCTAAGTAAACTGCACAAGTTTCAAGAGAAGGACAATAAAAATACCAAATATAATAGACACAACAGAAAAAGAAAATGGGTTAAAAATAAGAGAATATCTTAAATAAAGTCCAAGCTTAAGTAAAATCGGAATAGTAATTTAATTAAGTGCACATTAAGGGTCCAAGAAGTTGAGGCAGTTCAGTCAAAGACAAATAAAAAAAAGAAAATTAAATAATTAAGACTTTAATCAATATAAAAATCTGTATAGAATGCATTAACAATGTCTGATGACTTTTCCAGGTTTGCTTACTTTTTAGCAGCCTTTTTGAGAAATCTTGCAGCTAGAAAGAAGCTAACTACATCTTAAATTCTAAATTCCAGACATGCCCTCAAACGACTAATTTGAATAACTTATTCCGATTCATCCGCTGTGATAAAACTTTTCATTTTATTTTCGTTTTGAATAGATTTATTCACTTGATTTTTTCTCTAGAAAATATTCTTGCCAATCTGAAAGTCAATAGATTTGATTAGGTTGGCTCTCAAGTCTAACAAGCTGATAATCCAAAGTTTCTTTGCAAGTTGTTTTCTTCTTTTTATTACAATTTTTTTTTTATGATTTCACATCTTAAGCCCAAAGTCAACAACTATCGATAGTAAAGTTATGAGCAGCTGCAGTTGTTACCCTCTGATCTCATCCCCGCGCGCTCCACAGTTTGCTGTCACTTTTTTTTTATATTTTTGGCATTGGCTGCGCTTCAGTGCCGCAGCTGTCATTCATACAAGCACACACACATGCACACATCACACTCTCACATCACACACACACACGGATATAATGCACCAACTGTGGTTCCATTGCCAATGTGATACGCTCACGTTTTCTATTGCCTGCGCAACGTTGCGTATACGTAATGTGATTTGAATTTTGTGCATGTGCACTGAACGCTTTGCTGCGCTTTGGCAACACGGCGACACTGCAAAACAAGTAAAAGTGTTGCAGTCGACATGTGTTCGACTGGAAGATACCCTATACGAAGCGCCGAGCTGACATTAGAAACAATCTTGCTTTTATGGAAAATTGTTTCTCGCATTGCTCTGGTTGCTTAGAGAGGTTTTCTCGAATACATGTCTCAAAATTAAAGTGTGGGTTTTGTAGCTTATGTATTGAAAACTATGTCTCCAAATCGATATTTATCGATTTTGAGGTAATGTAGGAGATATCGAATATAAATAGTTCGATTCGTTTTCATGCCCAAATATATGTTGATTGTTGATTGATTTCAAATTTCAGGCCTTAGTTTTTGTAGTTTCCGCTTTAAAGAATATGTCTACAAATTGATATTTATCGATACTCTCCATTTATGGCCAAATTTATGTTTTTTCCATAAGAAAATATTTCAGATCTTTGATCAAATCCAGATCGGCTTAGCGTGTCGTCTGGATCAGGTATATATGTATATACTATATGTGATCAAAAACATCAACATCTGCCTGTTACATAGATTCACGCACAATCATAATACCCTTTCTTTCCTCTCTTCATTTTTAATGGCTACAGGGTATATGAAACAGGCTCAAGTAGCATCCATTTTCATTTTGCATTGAGCATTTTCCATTTCCGAAACGCCGTTGTCAAAATACGTGCCAGACCAGGCGTGAATTAGGCTGCCCCCCTTCATGACACCCCGTACCCCTTCCCCGCCGCCCTCCCTCTGCTTGCGCGAAACAACTGCCCCTGCGTTGATTGGGGGCCCACACACGGCTCGCGTTTTTATCTCACTTTTTTTGTGATATTTTTTTTTCTTTTTTGCCAGCGAGTAATTACAATTAATTTCAGGTTTCATATTGCAATCAAAATCGACAGACAGGCGGACCGACACGGCAAATTAGTTCAGTAATCGCGTTGTTGTTGTTGTTGTTGTTGTAGTAATTCGTGTCATTGTTGTTGTTGTTACACTTTTAGCTGTATTTTGTTGTTGTTTGGGCGTCAATTGGCGTCGCCTGCGACCTTCGAGCCAAACAATTTTAGTGTTTGGCTTTTGAAAGCTCTGCAAAAATCTCACAATTTGCGGCAATTTATATATATATATATTTTTTTTTAATTTTATCCATTTTTGTGAGGTTTCTTGCCACTTGCTTTCTTTGGCTGACATTTAAATTTTTGGCTGGGGTTTTTCCTTTGGCCTTAATTAGGTTTTTGGGCTTTTCACTTTTGCTTAATTTATTATAATTTATATATATATATATTTTTTTTTGGCATTTTTGTTTGACTTTTGACACGTTGACTTTTTTCTTGGCCTGAAAAACTGACAAGCTGACCAAAAGCGAATTTTTCTTGTTATTATTTTGGCTCTTTTTTATTTTGTTAAATAATTGCTTTGCTCTGTGTGTCACGTTGTGTAAATATAAATTCGTTGCTGCGATTGTTGCTGTCAATTTGTGTGGCTTAGTTATCAGCGCTGCCCGAGCGTATATCTACATACATACACAGATACACACATACATATGTACACACGCATACCTGTGCACTTGACTGAGCTTTAAGTGGAGCACGACAATTGTCAATTTACATAAGCCATATACGATATGTACAATATGTACAATATGTGCGATATGTACAATATGTATGTGTATAAATAGAATTGCGATATAATTGATTGTCGCAAGGGAAGGGGTAGCTCTGATAAGCCCGTGAGTAACCAAAGCTACCATAACTTTGGCAAAACTTAGACGATTTCAATAGTTGCTGTCCTTTTGACCATGATATGAGATCTATATAACTTATGCATTCAAGATCAATGCATCAATGCAAATCAAAGTTGTTTGACTGTGAATATCGTGTACATCCCCCTTTTAGTTATACTATTGTAGAGGGTATTATAATGTGCATGTAAATTATATAGTATATATTTTAGATCAGCATCAACATCCGAGCTGATATGTACGTCGAACTATTCTCTGAACCCATTAAAAATGGGTATAAGGGTATATTGTATTTGTGCAAAATCCAAATGTATGTAACAGGCAGAAGGAAGCTTCTCCGACCCCATAAAGTATATATATTCTTGATCAGCACTAATAGCCGAGTCGAGCTAGCCATGTCCGCCTGTCTGTCCGTCCGTCCGTATGTATGAACGCAAGGATCTCAGAGCTAGAGACTTGAAATTTAGATGTAGATGCTCCTAGTTCCCGCGCAGATCGAGTTTGTTTCCGATAATCGATAACTTACTCCGTTTCCTAGCAATCGATAAAAATCGATATCGATATCCTGTTTTCGGTCAATTTTGGTAAATAATAAGAGCTAGAGTCACCAAACTTGACATATAGCTTCTAAAATAGAATATATATATGCATTTAATGTTGGAAGAAGAGGGTTCAGGGTATCCCCTAGTCGGGAGCTCCCGACTAGAACCTCTTACTTGTTAACAATTTATCTTAATCTCAAACCAAGTTGCTTTGGCTTTTTTAAAGCTTAAAATTAATTAATAATAATTTATATAAATTGTGAATAAATTAAATGCTGTATGTTGAGCTAAATCATGAGAAAAAGCTCAGCTAAAACTTGAAGTCAAATGCGATGCGTTGTGAAAGACGTAGTTAAAGTTGCTTAAAGGCGCACTTTGAGTCTTTTGGGTTGTTTGTTTAGCATCTTCTGAATTTAGTTTGGGGATTATATTTGTTATTTTCGAATACAACTCTTTTTGGCTAAGCGCCTGCCCATATTTATGTTGTGCTTATAAATGATTTGTTGTAGAATATGTTTAAGCAAAAATTGTATTTGTTGTTGTCAGTTGTATGTGTTATGGGTCTGGAGGTATTCAGGCGGGAGAATAGCAGCACAGTGGAGCCACAACAACAACAAAAACAAAGACAACAACCACAACAACAGCAAAGACAGCAACCACAACAACAAGCGCAAACAATGGAACCCACAACAACTTTCGCGAAAACTCGTTTTCCACGCGTTCGCATAAAATATTAAAAAAAATTGTTGTTGTTGTTGGTTGATGTTTTCTGTTGTTGTTGTTGTTGTTGCCGCCCTTGTCACTTATTTAGAAGCCAAATCTGTAGCCAGTGTGTGCCACACGGCCAAAAAACCCGCTGCTGCATCCATTGAAACGTACAGCAGTTGCCGCTGGTTCCCCTCTGCAAAAACCTGTTTCTTCTTCGCACAGGCCTCAAAATATGTAAAAATATAAATAAAATAAAACGACAATAAGGCGACGTCGACTGCGAAGCTGACAGCGCTTCGTTGGCTTTGTTCAGTTTTTTTTTTGTACGCGTTTGTGAAAATTCTCAGCTTGAATTTTCATTTACTTTAAATAAGCTCATTTCTCTGGCGCCATTTAAAATGCGGCAACGTTTCCGTTGTGGTTTTTCATCGCCTTCGGGCTGTGCAACATTCAACAGCTACAATTCCAATGGTCTCTCTCAGTCTCTGCCCCGCTTGACACACATTCTCTACCTCGGCCCCGTTGTCGCTGCCCCTCGTTATGCAACTCAAATCAAGCATGAAAAGCTGCTTCAACAATTGACCACAATTGGGACAGCTGACAGAGTGCGGCCTATAACAGAAGCAGCAGCAGCAGCAGCTCACAGCGAACGTGCCCCAGTCCGGCAGGGTGCCGGCTGCCGGCTCGCTGGCATGGAGGAAGCCAAATAGTTCTTAGCCCATTTGCCACATTTTGCGGTATTTATGTAAATACACTCTATGTGAGGGCTTCACAGACTTCGGCTTCAAGGAGACGCCCAGAGTGCTTCTAAAAGTATACGAACTTTAACTCAAAAGTGTCACAAAGTTTGTGACCAGAGAACAGTGTTGTGTAACAGCTTAAGTTGAGTGTACTTACATGATTTTATGAATATTAAATAGCCAAAGTTTCCAGAGCTAAACTATGTATAAAGAAGATCAAGAAATGTGTGTTCAAGGCAAAGTTGAAGAAATTCTTAAAGCTGTTTGGCTATATAAATTCGAATTCCAGGTCAACATTCCTTTCTATCTCTATCTATCTCTATCTCTCTATCTCTATCTCTATCTCTATCTCTATCTCTATCTCTATCTCTATCTCTATCTCTATCTCTACCGATAGTTGATAAGGGAGCAAAATCAATACTTATTGACTTCTGCCTTTTTTCATTTCGTAGTTCTACAACAAAATATTTCATTTGACTTATGATTGCTTAACCCTTATATAAGTACTTAGGAGCATAAATATATAGGAGCAGGTTCGATAGTAAATAGTGCGCAAAAACTATCGAATAGCTGATCGATATCGGACAAACTAAACTATCGACAGTTTTGGGGCGTGACTTGATTTATATGATTTGTTTGGATCCAAAAGACCTTTTGTATACCATATCGTTTCTTATATACTTGAGAGCTTGTCGTTACTGTTTTATATATATTCCTCAAATATATATATATTAGGAAATAAATAAATGAATTTCAAAATAGAGCAGAAATATTGGTTATTTGCTTGTTACACAAAAACATTTAACTACAGGGTATTCCACCATTTATTTATTCTTACTACAGGGTATTCCACCATTTATTTATTCTTGAGAATTTGACTTGCATTAGTTCATATGACAGTCTTACGATAGGGTTCTTAAAGAGTATTTAAGCTTCGTTGAGTGAGCCTCTGTTTTGTGCTTTTAACTATTTTTTATGTTTTTATGCTCTTCTACGTTCTTTATTTTTTGCTGTGTGAATTCTCCTCCAGCTATTTGTAGGTAGCCTAATTTCAACGCTTGAATGCTGTCCATACCAACAGATGAGTGTGTGTGTGTGTGACAGACAGTGTGGGTGTGTGTTTTAAGTGTTTGTGTGTGCCCAGCTTATCTGAGGCAGCATCAGAGTCAACAACAACAAACAAGAAACAGCTGCTGCAACAGCTCGACGAGTGGCAAATGTCAGATGGAATTTTGTTTTATTATACCCTGTAAAAAAGCTAGTTACTTTAATTTTTACTACATTTTTTACGAAATGAGCTTGTCTTCATATTTATCGATAACTCTTTCCACACAATCGATAAATATCGAAGTTGAGAATTGATTTATTTAGCACAATTCGGGGATTATATGTGCTAGAGACTTCATATTTGGTATGCAGTTTTTTGTAAGGCATATACATCAAGGTACAGGGTATCTTCTAGTTAAGCACTGCCGACTGAAGCTTGCTCTTGCTTGTTTTCTTTTATACCTTGTGCTTCTTTCAGCTGTCTTGAAGAGGGGCCCCTGCTCTGTGTGTTTTAGCCGATTGGCAAGTGAGGCACAAATATTTAAGACTATAAATAGTTGGGGGATTCGGGGAATCTTAAAATGGGAGCTCAACTCCCACCGAAACGGAGTTAAGCATTGCTGCGCCTTGCCTTGCCTTGCTTTGGCCTGTTGGCCAATTAGATTTGGCCCAAACTCAACTGGCTATTGGCTATTTTATATGCAGGCCGAACGATGTCGCTTAATGGCAGACAATTTGCTTAGAATTTGTATGCAGGCTTTCTTCTTCTGCTTCTGCTTTTGATTGTTGTTGCTGAAGCGAAAAACTCGTTGTGAATTTGTAATTGAATTGTCAAATGATGTTGAACATCATCATCCAGTTGTTGATTACATAAAAAATATAATGCAGAGAAGCTGAAATTGTTTTCGCAATTTTCGCTTTCAACCGAGAAGCAGCAGCAGCAGCAACAACAACTATAATAATGTTGCAACTGCAACATGCCGCATGCTACACAAAACTATGTAAAGGGGCGGGCGGGGGGGCATGCCGCCCCATTTTTGGACGGTCGCTTTTCCGCTTCCGCGCAGCGTTTTTACATCTTTTTTCCTTTGTCGAATACAATTTCATGACGTTGACACAATTTCGCTAATTATTATATCTCTTCCTCTTTTTCCTCTCTTGTTGCAGCCAAGAAACAAAATGGCGCCGCCATACGCACAAACAGCCTGGGCTCTGGCACCCGCACCCCGCCCCTGGAGCGCAAAAGCAAACTGAGCGCTTTGGGCAGATTCTTCAAGCCCTGGAAATGGCGCCGAAAAAAGAAGAGCGAAAAATTCGAAGCCGCCTCCAAATGTAAGTTATCCCATTATCAAATGATTTTTGCTCCATTTTCTGTGTTGGTCAGTCAGTTTAATATTCAACACTTACTTTGCAGCACTGGAGCGCAAGATTTCTGTACGTGCCAATCGCGATGAGTTAGTGCAAAAGGGCATCCTGCTGCCGGAGAGTCCGCTGGGCAATATACCAGAGCCGGGTAAGTGACAGAAAGGGTTGTGGGTACGGGTCAAGTCAAGAGAGTCGACCTTTTTCTCTCTCTCTCTCTCTCTCTCTCTCTCTCTCTCTCTCTCTCTCTCTCTCTCTCTCGCTCTCTCGCTCTCTCTCTCTCTCGCTCTCTCTCTCTCTCGCTCTCTCTCTCTCTCTCTCGCTCTCTCTCTCTCTCTCTTTCGCTCGCTCTTCCATTCTTTCTTCATTCCTCTCTCTTTCTATCTGGTTCTCAATCTCAATCTCTGTCTCCATCACACGCCTTCTCTCTTTATCACTAGCGTCTTCTCTTTCAGTGCTCCTCTGTCTCTCTCACACCTCTCTACTCTGTTTTTGCTTTCTTATCTTTTCTCTCCTTTTATTTTTATTGCTTTCTCTTTTTCTCTCTCTCCTTATCTCTCTATTTCTCACCTGTCTCCCTCTCACTCATCGCATCTCTGCTCTTAGATTATCCTTCTCTACCCTATTTTTCTCTTTCGCCTTATCTTTCTGTTTCACCTTTTATTTTCCCATCTTCACTTTCGTCCATTCTATCTTATCCTTTTTCTCCTCACTCAACTTCCCCTACTCTAATCTTTTCACCTTTCCCTTGTCTTCTCTTTTCACCTCTCACTCTTCCCTTGTCAATTAATTTTTGTAAATGTCACCTTTCTCTGCGATTTTCATGAATTCATGTCATGCTTAAAAATTTGCACACTTTTTATTAAGTGAATGAGTCAACGCTAGAGATAAGGCGACAGACAAAGTGAGCTTTTGTTTAGGATAGACGGTTATGAAAAAGTGTTATGAAATACGAATTCAGACAAAGTACAGAGTGTTCCATTCAAGCACAGGGTATCTCCTCGTCGACAACTCTTCATTGTAGCAGTCGTGTTAGCAATTTATGCAGTGAAATAGATTTTTTTATTTATAAAAATTCCTTAGCTAGATTTTCAGCTTTCATTTTGAAAGGCTTTGCGCCCGCAGAGATACTTTTCATAGTTTAAACTGAGAGCTAAACACACACACATATATACATATATGTATTTGTGTATTTGTGAGCTGTAGGCTAGTCATATAGCTCACATCTAATCCTCCCATTGGCTTTCTGTTTTTGTGCAGAAGGCACAAAAGTTTTATAAGCCGGCAGACTGTGGCCAACTTTAGCAAACGGACCGCAGGCGCGCACACAAATGTATCTTTCGCTTTCAGTTTTGGCCTTTGTGCGCGTTGCTGACAGAGTCAACAAACGGAAATTGGCCATAATCCACGCACGATTTAGCCAATGACGAGGCACGTTGACTTGGCTCAGTCACGAGCTGCTGACGCCAGGTTTGCTGCCACTTTGCTAAATTGTTTGTACATCAAAGTGGGGCGGGGGGAGCGGCACAGTGTTCGATTCCTTCCACTTCAGCCGTGACATATCCGTCTGTCTGGGCAGATGTTCAAAGCGGGATACACTCCAATCGCTGTCGACGGCGACGTCTCGATGGTAATTAATCAACGGCAGCTAATTGTCAATGCGAGACGTCGCCGAGTCGCAGCCAAACAACGCCGAACAACGCACGCCACCTGAATGGCAAATCGTAGCGGGGAAAAAGAAGGAAAAACTCTGATAAATCGAACCTACCTCAAGTTGTGGCTGCTTGGCCCAGGGCAAGCTTTTCACCGCCGCTCGCCAACAGATGGCGCTGCTGGTGAAAGTTGCTGGTGAAAGCTTTGGCCGTACAAGCTGAATGACAGAGCTTTTCCGCAAAAGCTCGCTGCATTTATGAATGACTGCAAGCTCTCTCTCTCTCATATACTCTCTCTCACTTTCTCTCTCTCTGTCTCTCTCCGTCTCTTTGCAGGCGAGGAGTCATACTACAATAGTGGAGCCAGCGCGAATGGCTCTCTACTCTCAGCCGTCCACAATAATTCCATAAATCAAGCCAACAATTCCATTAATGCCACGACCTATGGCAGCGCCGGCAATTCGCTGCTCTCACAACAACAACAGCAACAACACCAGCAGCAGCAGCAACAGCAGTCGGGAGGCGGGGGCGTGCCCAACTCGATATCCGTGCAACAGTTCAATGCAAATTCCATGCTCAATGGCGCCAGCCTCAATCAACAGAATTCCATTGCCAATGGCGGCGGCGGCGGCGGCAACGATGGCGCCTCGGACACATCCTCGCTGAGCGGCGGCGTGCCCCATTCACAATCGGCACCACAGCAGCTGGGCGTCGGGCAGCAGACGGCGCCACCGCTGACACCGCTCGCCCAGCATCATCAGGCGCTGGCAGCGCAGCTGCAGCAGCGATTCGCCATCAGCAATAATAACGGTAAGTCTCTGCGAATTACTTTTATATATAATACTTGGGTGATGGCAGGAGGGGGGGGGGGGGGGGGGGGGGGCACTCCTCCCTTTGTATACTTGATCCTATTGTCGGGAAATGGTTCACTGTAATTGGCAATGGAAAACAATTGTGAGGAAGTTTTTCCATAGAATCGAAGAGTTTCTTTCCTTTGTTAATATTTTATTGTTGCACGTTGAGTGTAATTAATGTGCACAGCATCCGTTTAAAGTTTTGCTATTGACTTACTAGATGAATTTGTTATAATGGAAACAGTTAGAAAGTAATTCAGATCTTAGCTCTGATCCAGATCAGATAAAAATGGCATAAAAATGGGATTTTATTTGGAGAGTTCCCTATTCCAATGCACCTTGTTAGTCAAAGGGAACGATTTTTCGGTATCTCTTCCCAGAATATTGGAGAATTTGTTAAGAGATTTGATAGGATTCTATGGGGATTTGCAGAAAAGATGTGAACATTAAGAGATATTATTATTTCTTCAATATTATAACATAATTCGGCAATATAATAGATAGTCGGCGAATAAAAGTTTTCAGAAATATGATGAGTTTCAAGAAGTTCTTTGACAAATTTACAAAAAATATAACTAAATACTGATAAAATATGTACTTATTTCGCCGTATTCTTTATATTGCCAAACGTTTGCTTTCTTCTAAAATACTGAAATCCATCAAAAAACAAGTTCACTAATTAGCCTCTCGTATAGAATTTCCCTCTCCGCAAACATTGCATACTTTAGGGTTGCGGCGAATAGCGATAAATATCGTTGCCTACTTTCAAGCGTTCCGCTTAAAGTGAATTACACAGGCATTAACATTAAGCGTAAATAAGCTGCGCATAAAGCCAATTTAAGTCGAGTTAACGCCTAGTTAAATCCCAATTGGCCCCCCACAAGCCCCACACAAAGTCTCAAGTATTTGTTTTGCCGTTGTTCTTGACTACAGCTAAGGTTGTTGTTGTAGTCAGCATATGCGGCAGTCTGCCAAAAAGTCAGATAAACTGTTAAACAAAACACAAACAATTGCTTGAGGGAGGGGTAAGGGGAATGGGTTGGCGTGAGGTCCATTGCTGGCTATTTGAACGGTAAACAAACAATGTTTTTGCGATGCTTTTGCTCTTGACATTTATGTATTTTGACTCGCCGCAGTTTTTGCATGCTACGCTCCTTCGCTATCCCCATCCCCAACCTGCTCCTCTCTCGCTCGCTCGCTCCGCTCATAATGAGCAGGCTACATATTTGATGACTATCTAGAAATGATATTTCAGTGCGCCTGAAGCTTTGCGCCATTGCGCTTCGTATTTGCTTTGCGTTTGATGCTGCGACGACGACTGCAGCAGCAGCAGTAGCAGCAGCAGCCGGCATGTGCTCGCCGCGTCGCTCTCTCTTCGCCGCCGTCATTGTTGTCGCTCTCTCGCAACGCGCACGTTTTGTGCCTTTGTTTATTTTGCACTTGTTTCGCTGAGAGCGAGAGAGAGAGCGACTCGCTTTCTCACTGTTACTTTTTATCATTTGCTACTGCGTCGTTTTTGTTGTTGCCTTTTGGGGCTAGCTGGACGGCGTCGCATTTTTATGGCAAACCGTTTCGCTGCTGTCGGCTCTGTCATTTCCTATGTTCAGTTAACATTAAAACGCAGCCCGCTAGAGCAGCGCGTGTTTTGTCGTCGCGTTAGAACAAAACTAAAAAAATAAAATTAATAAATAATTAAAAAAAAATACACAATTAAAAAAAAATAAATATAACAAATATTCATAATTGTGTTTACTGTACATGTTTGCTTAAGTGTCTACCGCTCTCTCTCGCTCGCGCTGTCTCTCGCCTCGTCTACGTGTGCGTGTGTGCGTGTGTGTGTGTGTGTGTGCGCGTGTGTTTGTGTATGTGTTCGTGTCGCAGTGTGTGCGCTAAGACAACAACAATTTTACACTATAAAATATGTAATATTTGATAGCTGCAATTTTTATAAGTCATTTAGCCAGACGCTTTTGCTTGTGCATAATCTCAAGGTGAAGCTGTTTAGAGAGGTGCAACACATATTTAACAAGACTGTGGGCACATTTTATTTCCTATATATTGCCGGTTGCGAGTTTTTCTTTTTGAAAGTGCTTTTAATTGTTTATCATTTTGTAGGGCCTCATTTGCTGTTTAAAAAAATTGTTTGTAAAACTTCAATTTGGTTCTATTTGACTTTTGTTTTTCTATACATATCTCTTAAAGATCTTATTTCCACTAGGGCGAAAAAAAAATTGCATTGTCAGCGCAATGCAAACAAATGCAATTACAATTGAGCTTTTGTCAGCGTCAACAACAGCGCCGCCCACAAAAATAAAGCGCTGCTAAAAAAACAAAAAAAAAAAACAAAAATAATAATGAAACGGAACAAAAACAAACAGCACGAACCAGCAGCTCGACTAACGGCACAAGTCCCGCAAGTTGGGTTCTTGTGTTTTGGTTTTAACGAAAGTCGCACAAAGCGCAAACAAAATATTTCTGTAAAAGGAATTTCTGTGTAAAATGCAACAGTGAGCGGCGTGGAATGAGGGACAAGGCTCAAGGGTGATGTTGAAGGGGGGGAGGGAACGCAAGCACGCAATGGCATTTTTAATTCGCATATGTGTGCGTGTGTTGGTGTGTGTGAATGTATGCATATAAGTTGTAGGTAGCCTGGCATCCGGTTCGGTGTGGGGGAAGGGTGTGTTATTTCATTCCTTTTTTAGGGGGGAGTGGGTGTGGGGCGTGTTGTTTTGTGTGTTTGCTGCAGCGAGCGAAAAGAACTTTAATTTGCCGTCATTCCACTTTTGGTCTGATTTTCGCCGCCTGCGCCTCTCACATTACGCATACGCAGCGGGCAAGTGGCAAGAGGAAGCATCAAATTGTTGCCTACCATTGGGCGCCGCGCGCTCTCTCGCTCGCTCTCACAAGCGCAAACACAAACACAAACACACACACAAACACTCACATACCAAATTTACTCTTGCCGCATCCTTTCTGCGCGTTGCCTTTTAACTTTGTTATTCGTTGCGTTGCGGCGCGCGCTCTCACGCTCTGGCATTGCCTGCGCTCTTTCTCTCGCTCGCCCTCTCTCTCTCACGCTGGCTTTGTTTTGTATTTGCTGTCCAAAAAGCAAAACGCAAAAATGAGCAAAGAAAGAAAAAAATAAAGCTCAGCAGACTGTGGCTAATTTTTCGCTAGAATGTTGCGCTGTTTGCTCGCTAAATTTTTATAAATAAATATATAATTAATTGAAACTGTTTTTAATTGTTTTAAACAAAAATGGTGCAACACAGACATACGCTCTGCTAGTGTGTGCGTGTGTGTGTGTGCTGCCCGCAGTCGCTGCTCGCGTATCGACGCACTGCATCCTGAGGTCGTGCACCTCTTTGCTCCGCTTTTCGCTCTGCTTTCGTCATTGTTGGAGGAGATGCCAGTGCAGTGTCTGTGTGTGTGTATGTGAATGTGTGTACGTGTGTGTTTGTTTGTGTAATTTTCAGTATTTCCTTTGCATTTTAATCATAATAACAAACGAATTTCTTTGCTTTTGCTGTTTGTGTTTGTTTTTAGTGCATTCGAGCTGATATGGCTCTTCTTCTTAATGCGCTTGTTGTGCTAGGTTAGCAATCCAGTGTTGCAAAGTGCGCCGAATAACGCTCTGAAACTCGAATCTTTGAGACTTGAGAATTCTCGAAGCAGTGAGAAACTGACTTCGACAAGTTGAGCTTTGATTAACAATAGCAAAGTGTATTCACATCATTTGAATTCTGTTTAAGTTTTAGTTTTTTTCTGTACTTTGATTTCCGCTCGTGTCGCATTCTAATCTAATAAGATATGCTATTTTTACTTTCATCGTTTCTCCAACGAAATCTTATTAGCTGCTCAGATAAATTGCTACACGCCATACCTCAGATAAGCACTCCTCGGATATTATACCTGTGCGCATATGTATATATATATATATATATATATATATATATATAATGCCTAATTGAGTCAGTGTGCTACGCCCACAGTTGAGATAATGCAATTAGACGTGCCAGCCAACTGAAGTCTGTTGTGTTATTATTTTTTTTCCAATTGGGGAGAGAGCGGAGTGTAAAACTGTGGAACTGTAAACTCACGTAATCTATCTGTGTGTGTGTGTGTGTGTATTTGTACTTGTGTGTGTCTTGATTGCAAACAACTTAATAATGATACCCTATAAGACGGTAGCCATAAGGCTGGCTATAAGGTTGACGTGGGCGATTTTTCTAAAACTCACCCATTTTCCGATTGTCAAAGTGGATTTCACAAAATCTGTGTGAATCCTGTTACATGAAATTCGATTATTTCTTTTAAAAAACCTGCCAGAATTTGGGCTAAAAAAATACAAATAAAGTGTATATTCACATTTTTTGTCTAGAATTTTTCCGAATGAAAAAATTGTATACAAAATTTGGCTCAAAAATAAACATATTAATTGTATATTAACTAGTTCCACGTAGATATTTTCCGAATGTAAAGGTTTATAAAAGATTTAGTCAAAAAAAAAAATATAAAAAATTGTTCGCTTCAAATTATCTGAATGAAAATGTTAATAAAAGATTCGTCAATTTTGAGAATTTAATTTTCATTTACTACAACTACAAATAGCTATTTCAAGTTTGGTTCATGTTTATACCCTGTGATTTGTAGGGAAGACTGTTAAGACTATTTAAGATAAGCTTTTTTATAATTGAGACAAGCTGAGATAAGTGTGCCTAGTATATGATATAAATCAAACTAATTTCTTAAAGCTGCAGCTTGCTCAGCTTATTTTCTAGGGTATAAGATACCTATTTTTTGTTGTGTTCTGCTTCTGCTTGGCTAATCTCAAAGATCTTAGTCATTAGCAGTGAGTAGCTGGCACTCTGGCAATTAGGGCAGCCCAGAAAAAGTTTCAGTCATTGATAAGCTTCGATTAGGAATCATTGAAAAAAACAGAAAAAAACAAAACAAAATAGAGTGAGAAGAAATAAACAATCATTAGCTGGCAGTTTGGCTGCCTTTAAAGTTGAGTTGCCTCGTTTTGGCCGTGTTGCTGTTTTGCAATTTGTTTACCAAGTATTTTAGCTTTAAATGATGAATGAGCGCTTTTGGCGAAATTGTTGGCTACCTGGAGACAGCTGTGCGTG
The DNA here is from genome assembly GCF_003285875.2 of Drosophila novamexicana. Lineage (NCBI taxonomy): Eukaryota > Metazoa > Arthropoda > Insecta > Diptera > Drosophilidae > Drosophila > Drosophila novamexicana. The sequence goes on along the minus strand of NW_020824850.1, from coordinate 781,170 downwards.
TGTGTACATGTTTGATACATATATGTTTGTTATGATTATGGATCGATTTGTTACCTGCGCATTTTGCATTTAATTTGCTAATTAAATTGTTGCCTCGCAGGGCGTGTTGCCCGGGCTAGAGAAGTCAATAGCCCGATAGAGATATGCTGCTGTCCTGGAAGGTCCGGTCTGGTCCTGTCCTGCCCGGGTCAGGTCCTTGTCTGTCTGTGCCACTCCTCGAGCTTTGCATGTCATTGGCTCGTAATCAACTCGAAACGACATCCGTTTCGAGTTGTTGCCACTTCTGTTTCAGTTTTCCTCTTTTTATTCTGTTCTGTTCTTCTGTTCTGTTCTGTACTGTGTCCTAGAACATTTCCGTCTACGACACTTGCCAATGAGTCAGTTGGCCAAGCTGGCTAGTTTCCTGACCGCCTGCTCCCCCAACCACATTCTCTTGGGTCTAATTTGTTTAACAAATGCTTTTGCTGTGCTCAGCGTGCGTTTTCATTTAACCAAATCCCTTTCACTGCCGTCCCTGCCTGCCCCTCCCTCTTGCTGCGGCTCATTAATTAGCATTTTTGCTCAATGTTCGAATTTCGATTTATTGTTGTTGTTCGGTTTTTGTGTAAACACAGCCCGAATTTCCGGACTGGCACAAAGTGTTTTTCATTTTTCACGAATCTACTCTGTGCAAAAACAAAAAATAGGCATATTAGCTAAAATTAACGCATATAAGTTAAGAGTTAAAAAGATAACTCTCTAGTGTTTACTAATTCTACAATTCTTCTTTGACTCACATTCGTAAACGTTGCACGAAACGCTTTTAATAGCAGCTCATCTAATCTTCTGCAATTTCCTTTCAATTCTTTTTTGGTACGTCAATTCTTAAACGTTTTACAAATGCATTTAATAGTATTCATTTGGAATATGGTAGGGTTTATCATTTGTTGAGCTTTTACATACTTCTTTTCAATTCTGCTTTATACTATATTCGTAAACGTTGCACTTAAGATATCAATCTTAGAACCTTAGCTGCCAGCTGCAAAAAGAAACTCTAAACATATTATATCACATTCCGCGCATCTCTTTATAGGGTATACATTAGTCGACTATCGAATTTAAGCTTGTTCATTTAATGTGTGTTCTCTCGCTCTGCCCATTTCTCGGCTCTCGTTTCGTTTTGCCTCAATTAAAAACTGTGCTGCCCACATGCTTTTTTTTTGCGTTCATATTTTCGAGATACATTTTTAAGACGCCATAAAAGTCGAAAAATGACAATGTCAATGTCTCAACAGCTTGTGCAGCGCCCCGCCAATCGCTCCCTCGCCTTGTGCTACTGACCTCCAGCCGGGGGCCATCGTCGAGCCCGAAACATACAGACGAGTTCCGGAGCTGGAATTCTTGAATATGTATGGTGGGCGCATCGCTCGCCTGGCCATCAATTATAATTCTCGCATCGATGTTCACTTTTATGGTGGCGTATACTTGATGCGAAAGTCTCGCGAAATCATTTTCATTTTCATTTTTTTATCTTTTGTCGTATTTTTTAATTGTGCACAATTGTTGCTAAATTTGTCGCGCTGCAGCTTCCGGTATTCTCGCTCTCCGGTTTGTTGAGTTTCTTTTGTCAAAACGCCTCCCATTTCCATTCCGATTCCCGTCTCGATAGCGATTTCAAATTTCGATTCATCTCGTCGCTTCGCATTGAATTAAAATGTTCTATTGAATTTTCGCTGCTTTTGTCGTAGCTATCAATGCAGCTGTCTCATCCGACTCATACGACCCGGTTCCATGTCGTGCCAGGCGCGTCTTGTCGACTTTTGGATTATAATCTTTATCAATTGGTTTGGGAGGTTGTGTGACAGTTATGTGTGCAAGTGTCGCTCTGCTGCTGGTGTCAGTTTTCTCGGCATGTGCTCGTCATTCCACAAGTGAAATGAGCCCAGCCAACGATTTGGGACTGAGCTAGTGTCTCTATGTGTGTGTGTGTAAGTGACTGTGCATCAAGTGCCCTCTTTTTTGAGCTATAAATAATGATCTAAGCTTCAAGAATAATACAAGACTTCTATCTATTGAAATGCAGGGCAAGCTTGTCGGATTAAATCATCAAGTCGAGCTGTTAGAGTTAAATTTGTACCTTAAGTAAGCTTGAATATGCATAAGGCAATCATTTTTAGAGTTTTAAGCACTATTAAAGCTCGGAATATACGTTTTTTTGTCATTCAAGCTTTAATGAGCTTTCAAAACCAGTTTCTCTGAGTTTTTAACTTCAAACTTTATAGCAAAGTTTTTATTTATTTACAAGCATTGTTAAAGCTCGAAACAGAAGCTTTTTTGTCATTTCTAGCTTATTTCTGGTACATTTAAAAACAGTTTGATTAAGTTTATAGCGTTAAACGTTAGACAATGCTCTTAAAACCAATTAAACTAACTGACTTGCGCTTTTAAAACAAGTTCCTTTTTCAGTCAATCAATTGGGCTTTCAGCATACAGAGCTTTCAGCTCTCCGAGCTGACAGAGCTTTTTAGAGCTTTCATGCATTTCAAAAGCTGTTCGTTTGCCTTAATCATCAATCAATCAATGACACGTGTTGTACATTTAAGCTAATGTCATTCAACCATATCAAATAAATGCAACGTTCTCTTTTTAAGTTAACTGCATTTTCTTCGTACATTCCTCCCGTTTTTTTTCCGGCTTGAGTACAGGCTCTATTAATAGACAAGCCTTAGTCACCTGTCCAATTATGCATAAGAAAAGCGTTTTTAAATATAGGAAATTTCTGATGAATTTCTGAAATGAACTTGAGAACACAAAATTTTAATTGCCTTTTGCCCCATGTCAGTGAATCTTTTTGTGATATTATAAATTACGTATTGAATCATGGGCGAAATAAAAAAAAGTATAACAATAACAAAAACAAACTCAGCACAATCAGTTTAATAAATTTAAAATTATAAACAAGCGAAATTGAACGCACAAAAGAAAAATATTAACAACAAAATAAACGAGTGAAATCATCGAAGAGCGAAGAGAAGAGAGAATCTGCAGCAATAAGTGATAAACAATAATAAAAAGAATCAAATAGAAAATGCTTTATTAGCCAAGAAGAAGAAGAAGCAGCAGAAGCAGCAAATAAAGAAGCCGTAGAACATGTGATAAAGTCGTGTGTAAATCAAAGTTTTGTCGTCACAATCAACAATTAATAAATAAATAAAAGTTTCAAGGGGCCATACAAACGCACAAATACATACATATATGTATATACAAACAAACAAACATACGCACAACCTGCATCTTGGCCCGTTAAACGCGTGAACGTGAACTGTGTGATAAGGCCGCAAGCGATAAAAACGGTAAAAAAAAAACAAAACAAATACACGAGAGCCGGCGCCAGGACTAGCTTCCTCTCCCTCGCTCTCTCTCTCTGCGTCTCGCCCTCAACTCGAATTCACATAACTGCCGTTAATTGATGCACCAAGCTGATGAAATCTTAAAAATAACTTTAATAAGCAAACTAACAGTAAAACAAAAACAACAAAAACAACAACAACAATAAGCAGCAGCAGAACGTTGGGCAGCTTAAAAGCGACCTCAAAGCCACGCTGATGATGGGCTACATCATGGGTTGTGCTTGTTTCAAAGGTATGTAAATGTGTGTGCGTGCGTGTGTGTGTGTGTATGAAACGCGCATCGTTAGCCATTGCTTCGCTCACGCCGCACTCTCTCTCTTTACCCCCCCACCCCCTCGCGCTCTCTATCATTTGTCATTGCTCGTTTATGTTATGGCGTCGCGTTTCCTTCCGCTCATTAGGCCGCCTCAGCTTTGCAACAGTTCAGCAGCGGCTACGCTGCAGCGCTGCGACTGCGGCTGCTTCCTTCATTTTGCCTTCTACGCATTTTCGCATTCTTCGCTTGCAAAACGTCATTAACGACGTCACAAAGCAGCGTGCATGCGCACGTGCTGACAAGCCGCGCTCGCTCTCTCTCTCTCTCGCTCCCACGCTCTCTCTCTCTCTCTCTCTCTTTATGGCAAACTATCGCACTGTTAGTTAACAGTTTTATGGCAGCGCAGCTTCGTGACGGCGGGCAGCGCCGCCTTTTTTATTGCCCTGTAAAATCTGTGTGTGCAAAATGCATGAGATTTGCCTTGCCTTTATTTCTTCTTTTTATATGTTTGTGTGTGTGTGTGTGTGCGCGTGCTGCGTGTGTGTCTTCGTCATTTCTTGTCGCGTTAAAGGATTTTTGAGTGCATGTGTGCGTGTGTATGTGTATTTGTGGGCAGCTTGTGTATTGCTCGACAGCCTTTTGAGTGCAAAGTGATTTTTTGTTGTCTTTTGCACTTTTCTAGCGATTTGTTATGTGAGCTTAATAAGCTGCCAAGATATGGCGGCCCTTTACAGCTATGCATAAGCTTTCACACTCAAATTCCTGTTATTTATCGTGCATTTAAAAGGTTTTTGGCCTTAACACGATTTTAGTGCACATATAAACTAATTGCTATTGAAATTATTTAAGGTTTTTGAGAGAATCTTTTATTGAATATTAAAAAAAAAAACAAAAAACTTTTAACATATCGTTTAGGTTTATTATAGTTGTTTTTTTTTATGTTCTTGAGTTAATTTAGGTTGGTTTCTAGCAGGTTTTCTAAATGGTATAATTTATATAAATTATATAGAAAATAATGAGGTTTTATTAATTTTAAAGGATTTCAAATATAATCTGTAGGTTTCTCAGAACATGTTCTTTGAAAAACATTTTCTATTGGTCTTGGATTTTTATAAAGTTTTTCTTACAAATCCTGGATATTCGCTTGTTTTCTTCTACTATTTTGTTTTTGGATTAAGTTTTAAAATGTCTTCGATTCGTAACCTTACATTTTCTTACTTTTTTTATTTTCTTCTATTAAATAACATTTGCGATTTAAGTTAAAATAAGAATAAGAAATGAGAATGTCGGTAGCATTTGCACGTTAACTTTTTACAGTCAGAATTTCTCGCTATGGTTCTCGCAATGTGCCACAAAATGTGGCACACTTGAAAGCCAGCCACACTGCAGTTGTGGCACGCATGACGCAGCCCTTAACCTTTCACATTTGCGTATTTGCCCGCTGTCTACCCCTCGCTATGCCCCAACCCGCGCTCTCGCTATCCATTCGCAGTTAGTTTGATTCAATTGCAATTTGCAGCATCCGCCTTGTGCCTATCGCAACTGCAGCAGGAAGCTTTGACATGGAGAGTCTAGGTGGGTGGCATGCGGGTTGCGGGGCGGGGAATGAGGGTTAAGTGTTGCAGTGTGGTGGAGAGCAGTTGGAGTAGCTGACAAGCTTGCCTAAGTGCTGTGCCCATTAAAGTATGCAATCATTTTGCGGTTAACAGGATCGCAGTCCTTAGCCCTCTCTCTCTCCCTCATTCTATCTTTTCCTTTGCTTTTGCATTGGTCCTTAACTAATGCCTTTGCCCTGGAGCTGCCAACTCGCCTTAAGGCTTTCGCTTTGGCCATGACAAGATTAACGATGCACAGTTGCCTCAGGCGACATCCTGTGTGTGTGTGTGTGTGTGTGTGTGTGTGTCTCGGGGTGTGTGTGTGTGTTCTAATTTTACAGCGCTGCCAACTCGACCCGATTGCGTCTTCTCTTCGTTTTAATCTTTCGCACGTTTTTTTTTTCTCTGCGGTTTTCATTCATAAACAAATTAGTGCCAATTTTTGCTGCCCACAATTAAATAGCGAATGCATATGAAAATAAAAGCCACAGCCACCAAACAACGTCAGACACCACACGGTGCCGCCCTTCCCCTCCCTGCTAACGTTCACCCTTTCCAGTCCCTCTCTGTTGCCTCCTAAGCAGCAACCGCCTGTGGGAGCATCGCATAAATAAATAAATAAACAAGCGTTTAATTGAACCGGAAATTATTTTTGTGTGGGCGTCGATTGGATTTCTATAAGTGTGTGTGTTTGAGTGTTCGTGTGTGTATTTCTTATTGGAATTTATGGTACACTTGCCGCATTGTTGTTGTTGCTGTTCGCTTTGCGTTTTGGCTCTTTAACTCTGCTGCACTCGGCTGCTGCTGAAGGAGTGCGGTGTCCAGGGCTTGGTTGGGCTAAGGGACAGGGGGTGGGGTGGTTATATAATGCGCTAGTTGGCAAACTATATTTTTGCTTTCACTCTTAAATGGGGTATATACAAAAATCTAACTTGTATGCAGAAACTATGATGCGATAAATTTGCCGAAAAAAATAAGTTGGCAGGACGCAAATACAGTTATCGATAGATCTACGAAATATATCGATTAAGTGTTAATATGATTATTTGTACTCATAGTTTTCTCTTATTATAATTTCCTAAGGAAATCTCTAGCTTTTAAAGCCTAAGATAGGTTTCCAAATCTAGCAATGTTATCGATGTCCATTAGGTTTATCGATAACTAACAATCGATAGCTGTGCTATCAATGTTATCGATGTCCAAAGAGCTTATCGACAACTGACAATCGATAGCTGTGGTATCAGTGTTATCGATATGCATAAAATCGATCGATTTGCCTCAAACTTGTCCAATCACATTCCTGTTTTTACTTGTCTTTCGTCATATAAATCGTTTAATTCGGTTTTTTGCAATGCCAAATGTGATGTATGTATGTGTATACTGGCATGCAATTATTTAATTCCCAAAGAATATCACTTTAGTTTTATTGTTCAGATAGCTTATCGAGCAGCTGCGTCAAGCGAAATGTGCTTTAACGATGCCATAAAAAAAGCTGCTATTGAAGAACTTATTTGATTTGCCATGCAAAGTAGATAAATAGAAAATGTAGTATTAGAATCAATAATAGAGCATTTAAAGTGCGGCTTGGCTATTATGAAATTCCTTAGCTTCTCTCGCTTTTCTATTAATATGCAACGCCGCGTTGGCAAGTTTCTCTCTCTAACTGTGCGCTAAATTGCCGCTGAAGCTCGTTATATTGCATGTCTGCGAGTCGCTGAAGATGTAGAAGTAGCTGTAGCTGTATCTGTATCTGTGTGTGTGTGTGTGTATCTGTGTGTATTTGCATATGTGCTTGTTATGCCTGCTCTTGGCTGAGTTCTGTTTGAGTTTGTTCGGTTCGCATGTGCCGTTTGACTTGTTACACACAAACAAACTTTTCAACTTAATGTAGTCATTGCCTTAAACGGCCCGCCCACTTGTTGAATTAAATATAATTTAACCGAACACGCAATCTTACGAATTACTTTGGCAGACACACATTCCAGCTGACAATCACAATACAAAACTTGTAAGTGTCTGCATTAATATTCAAGCGCCATAAATCTTCACAAAAACTGATTGTTGTGCTTATTGAAGGCAACCGAATGTGGGATCGATTGATGTTACGCTTCAATTGCAAACAATTTTTGCCGAAAATTTAAGCTTGATATATAAATATCTAAGCATAGATTTGTTCTTGACTTGAAATATTCCTCTACAAGATTTATAATTCCTTAGTCTATTCCCAAAATGAATTAGTTTCAATGTTAGATAAATTATTGATCACGAATTGTCCTCTAGTTTGATAGTGAATAGAAAATTTATAAATTATGTTAAGTTGAAATCTATAAAATGATGGATATATATGCTAATCTAGAAGCTACATGACAAATAAGGGGACTCAAGCTCCTATAAACCTGAGGGATATGCTCAATAAATAAGATTTCGATATGGATATGTAAAGATTGCTTGGAAACGGGGCAAGTTATCGATTATCGTGTCTTATAATCTGGTACCGCGGGTAATCGGGAGTCCATGGGGATTATTCCGTCCCGGTGTTTGATTGCGGCCCTTCGGGTAGTTTCGTGTCGGTTGTGGAAGATCGGAAGAGCTTTGAGATAGGCCTTCTGCCAAAGCAAGGCAGAAGACTCAAACAAACAGTCGTGTTTCTTCAGAATTCAAGTTCCAAGACGCCATTGATTGACTCTTAAATTAACTGTGAGACCCCATCGACTTAAATATCCTTTTTGCCCTTTTGCAATGGGTTCAGGGTATGAAACGGGCGACAATTCTGTCTTGCAAAAGTGTTGAAAGAATTGTTTAATTTTTTTGATTACTTAGATCTTTTTCTGCTTAGGATTCGGATCCAGATTTTAAATTATAAAATGCTAGTTTTTTCTGTTATAATTTGAAAGTGATTTAGGTTGTTGTTCTGTGCTCTGACACGGCAAAATAATTGTATTATTCTCACTTATCGTGTCACGCGATAATTACAATAATTTACGTGTTTATCCTGAGGTTAATTATTTCTCCTTTTTTATTGCATTGTGGGCTGTCGTGTGTCTATGTTCTGTTCATCTGATAAACTCGACAGCCTTTTGATATCGTGTGACACTCGCTACACGAATTTACCTGCCGCTTCATGGTTTTAGTTCTATTTAGATATCGCAGCTGGTCGCTTGTGGAGCACGGAAAAATGTCTCGCCTGGGCAGAGCTTTGCGTGTCACACTTGTCGAGTACTTCAAGAAGACGAGCCTCAACGGCTTCGGCTTGCTGTACTTTATCAGAAGACGTCGCTATCAGCGCTTCTTCTGGTTTCTGTTTATTGCCGTGGGCATGCTCTCGGCCAGTTTTGTGGTCTTTTCAACGTTGCTGCAGTTTCTGGCTCGGTCCACGGTTACCTCTTTATCCGACCAGAGCTCAGCTGCAGAGGATATGCCGTTTCCTGCGCTGACCCTTTGCAGTGCAAATAAACTGAGTCGCCAGCGACTGCACGAGCTGGCCCAGCAGCTGGCCAGCTCCAGCGGCAATTCCACGGACTATTGGCTCCAGTGGCTGCCACTGCTCGCCGGCTACTTCTTTCCCAGCGCTGTGGAGGCTGCAAGTGCCGCTAGACTGCAGGCTGCATTGGATGATGCTCAGGAGGGGGTGTGGCATGTGCGGCAGCAGCTGTTGCATTTGTCGCCCAGCTGCGAATCGCTGCTGCTTAGCTGCCACTTGGACGCAGTTGCTCTCAATTGTTCCCAGCTTTTTCGTCTAATGCCCACCTTCGAGGGCTGCTGCTGTATCCTGCAGCAGCCTGGCAAGATTAAGGGCGCAGCACTCACGCTTCGGCTGAATGCCTCCCGTGCGGATGACTTTCATATGCCGAGAACTCGACTCAATGCGGGGTTTAGCTTGCATTTGCCTGGCTGGTTGGGCCGACTGAGCCTTCAGCCTGGCGAGTCGTCAGCCCTGCAGCTGCGCGCGATTCGTTTGCAAGCTGATCCGCGGCTACGCGGTTTTCCTTTGGCCGAACGCGGCTGCCACTTTGCCGAGGAGGCCGAGCATCTGGACCAGTGTCTGCCACTTTGTCGCCTACGCAGCGCCATAGCTGCCTGCAACTGTGCGCCATTTGCCTACGACTTATCCTCGCCGGCGCTTGGTGAGCTCAACGTGAGCCACTGTAATTTGGCGCACACAGCTTGCCTGCAGGGTTTAGAGAGTAAGTGGGGAAGCGTTTCTAACAAAAATTGCACTTACACTGCTAAGACTTATAGACCTATTCTTAACTGAGTTCTGTTTTACTTTGTTTTTGATGGTAGAACTGTAATACTTTAATAGGTACATCATTCGATTTTATTATGACCATTGGGACACTCCCAAGGGAAGTTTATAGTGCCACATGCTTCTCCCTCAAGCAGATAAGCTGGGCAAGATCTATGTAAACAGATTAAACATGGTCTTGTCGCCTGTCCAATTGATACACATGGTTAGGGACTGAGGTAATTGTAGCTTTTCATGTACCAAAGCCTTTAACAGGTACCAAAGTTTCATGAACCAAAGATAAGTAAAGTCTATACAAATTCAATATATATGTGGGCAAGATTGTCTGTATATAAGAGGAAATTAAAGGACATTTATGTTGTAGCATGTACCAAAGAATTTGCCATGTACCAACGGGAACATCGTGTACCTAAACTAGATTAGTATGTATCTTATGATAATTAACATCTACCAATCTCCAAATCTAAATTATTTTATATATGTTTTTTGAACTGGAAGATAATATTCATAATTGAAATTCGGCATGTACCTTTCCATATATAACATGTACCAAGCCAAAAGACTGTGCCAATATCTATATCTATGTAAATGCTTAACAAGGCTGTTAGAAAGTTTCAAATTAAGCTGAACATTCAATTTAGAGTCTTAGAGCTGAGGAACAGTAGAGTTAGGCTTGAATTTCTATCAGTTGCTTTAATTTTTGGTGCACTTAACAAAGCGAGGGATCCTTTTTTGTTTGGCACTTAAAGAACTTAAAGATTTGAGTTTGCATTGGTTTTGCTTCCCAACAGCGAGCTGGTCACCATGGAGCTGTGTGGAGTGCCTGCCCGCTTGCAATGACTGGCGCTATGAGCTGAGCAAGAGTTTGTCGGGCTACATGTCGCCCCTGGAGAGTAAAGTGAGCATACGCTATGGTGGACAGCGTGTGCCGCTCTATCGCCAGGATGGGCTCTACAATTGGTACGAGCTGTTGTGTGAGTTGATGATGAGCGGCAACTGGAATTTGCATCTTAATTGAATTCTTGAATTTATGATTGCGTTTTGCCTTCCGTCTGACAGCCAACGTTGGCGGCGTGCTCAGCGTTTGCATTGGCTGCTCGTTTATTAGCGGCTTCGAGTTTGTCTACTTTATGCTGTTTCGACTGTGGCACAACTGGCGGCAATTAGGACTGTGATGGAAATGGAGACGTGTCCATTTGCGAGCAGATATATGCATATAATAAATATCACGCATACGCCATGTGTGACAGCAAATGAAATTAGTTTTGATTTATTTTGGCCTGGGCGAAACGCCTCAGTCGTCAACAGCCCGAGGCGCTCACATACACACACACAGCACGCACTCGCACACAAGGATGTCTCCGTGTACATTTATCTTTCAGCCAGCCACGCCCACTTGTCAACAAATAAAATCAACAACTGGGCGAAGGCTACTTGAAGCGTAATAAAAATAAAAGACCAAGTGCTATTGATGGCCTGTTGCAAAAAGAGATATGTCCATATGTATACAGTTTCTATATATACACACATATATATATATATATGTATATGGGTATATATATTGCGTAATGTTGATCAGCTCGAAGGTTAAGTCGTCTAGTGCAAACACTTTAAAGCCGCTCTGAAGGTCATCTCATGACCAATATAAGTATGTATGTACATATGTATCATATATATGGGAATGTACATATGTCATTTGAAGCATATGAATCGATAGCTCCTTTTGCTGTTCTCAGGTGGCTCATGACCTATGAATAGTTGATTTTTATGAGCCGTTACTGCAGTTTTTATTGCCCCGTCCACGTTGGGGATTACAGTTGCAATTAAAAAAGTCGCGTCGTGAAAATGCGCTTAGTAGGCTAATATCAATATTGCACTATGGCAATAAAAACGGTTAAACTATTTAAACACTAAAAATAAATTAACAAATTTAATTCGCAAAATAAAACAATAAAAGGAAGTCAAAGTTTTCAAAACAAAATTGGGTACATAAGAATGTGTTAAAATATAACATATAAAATGTTAGCTTTAACATTGGAAGATAAAAACGGAAGAAAGAAACTTAACTTGGCAATTCTCAAACTTCAATCTGACAATTTTAAGCTCTTAACATCTGGCATTCAACTTATTTGTCGCCAGATTTGTTTGGGAATCAAAATGACATAATCAAAAAATGCTTGGATATATTAACAGCTACAACGCGTTTTTTTTTTACACACCAAAATTTAATACCTTATCAATTATCACCTGCGGAAGCAACAGCTTAATTGCACATTTTCTTTAAAGTTTAATGCAATTTAAATACCTGTGAATGTCTAACTGCAATGCAGCTTGACCTGCAGTTAATTTATTGATTTACTTACATGTGTGTCAGACAAACTTCTTAATAATTAAACGACTAATTGTATTTTATTTGTTTTCTCATTGCAGGTGAGTTTTCTCATGGGTTTGCACGTGCATAAAAATACGTTTTTCTCTGTGTGGGTAAGTTTAACGTTTCTGTTATTTGAATGCCTAACAGCAGCTGTTAACGCGCTGTTAGCTAACAGCAGTGACAGCTAGAGAGCTTTAGCCACAGGGTGCACTGGGCCAATGAAAGCACTCGAAAGCTTTTGCCAAAGCTTTCGTTTGTGCACCACATTCAAGTTGTCTTTCAAATTATCAAGCAAAGATGCGTTAAATCAATTTAATATCAAATCTGTACGCATAATCAAGCACTGGGTATGTGTCATATATATCATATATGTCATTTGGATCATTTATAATGTACGCCACACATCATTGCAAATCATTGTGCAGAAGAATTGCAAGCTAAGCAGTGCTCAACTTTAATGGGCAAATGTGTGCCACGCCCACCACCACAAAGCGGCACCATAAAACACTCAGCTTAGCTGGCAGAGATTTTTAACAATGCCAACATCTCCATTAATTTTAAAAACCGCCAACTTATCAGGCCGCGTCATGGTCCTAAGTGATTTCTGCTCCTTGATTTAGCGCCAATTCTTAGGCGCATATGCGAGGGTTGCTTGATGCAGTTTGGATATGTCTCTATATCTAGCTTTGATGTCTTCCCCAAGCTTCCTTTTTGCTGTTCCTTTATGATCAATTTGTAGCTAGAACCTGAACTTTAAATCTCCCCTTTCGCAGATCTTAGTACGAGACCAATTCTTTGAATATTTTTAAAAATTTGATTTGTTTTTGCACATTCGACTTAAAGCTAAAACTCAAATATTCCATTTAAGTTTCTTTCCATGCATTTAATTCCATTCCATTAAATTAAGCCAAGAGAGTTTAATTTTAATTGATGAGCAGCCCTCGTATTTTGGGTTCTGCACATATATTTATATAGGTTTATATATAGGTACATAAAGACGCATTCCCATTTGTGGCCAACAGGCAAGGACATGTGGCTGGCGTCTTTTTGTATGCCTGCATATGCCCTTCACCTTGCCACACACGCGCGCACACACACACACACACACACATAGTTGAGCCAAGTCTGTGGCATGCCTTGAACAGAATTTTTGGCTAACTGTTCCTTAATCAAAGCCATTCCACTTTATGAACCAGCAACTAAAATTATGACCACATTTAAAAGGCTGGCTGCTCTGGCTGCCCTGGCTGCTTGTTAATTCGCAACAGCGATCCTGGCGCTGGCTCAAGGATAACAGCAAAACGTGCACAGGATGCGTTGTACATAGATACAGCTGCCTGCCCCTAACTCTCAATTTGGCCCCCCCCTCTCTCAGTCTATCTCTCTCAGTATCCTTCGCTCTTGCTTTTTTCTGGCATCATTTGCATAATTCGAATATGGGCTTCAGTCGACGCCAGTTCCTGTGTGGCCACATCGAGCCGTATAGATTCCACATGCCACAATCCACATGCCACATGCGATTTGCGATTTACATAAATAAAATTGTAGTGTCCTTTATTTTTGTATCTTCTCTTGTGCCTGCTGTTGTCGTTGCCTGTCAACCTAAATTACGGCCATTTGATTTCGGCAATTACAGCGCATTTTTGTGCAACAATTTTTTGTGTCCTTTGTCCACAGTCACATTCTGCTTGCCCCACCAGCCTGCATGTATCTCGCAGTTAGTTTGATTTATGGCTGTCTTGTCGTTTTTTCTCTCAATGTACACGAGAATTTCAATTTCAGTTTCAAGCTGCCATTTACGAGCTAATTATGTGCTTGGCCTTGACAAACTGACAATTGCCTGCACTGGCTGATGATTTATAAATATCGCAAAAAGTATCTGCGCGCCACACACACACACAAACACTCTGTAGCATGTATAGGATGTATCTTTCGGCTGTGCCAGTTGTCGCATTTGTTTATTGTTTATGCCAGCCACTTGAGGCACAACTTTTCTATTCTCTCCTCTTTTCTTCCTTCTGGCAGGTAGAGTCCTTCGCTTGACTCAGCATTTAAAGCGTCGCTCGTTTGAAGTTCACCGCAGGATTCTCTTGCAGCATTTCGCCTGGCTTCGGCTTTGTGGCTTTCAGCCATTTGCATTGCACAACTATAAATGATAAACATTTGTTTGCGTTAGCTCTGCCAAAACCAAAACCAAGACCAAGCTAAAGCTAAAGCCAAAGCCAAATGTCCGAACATCGCAACGTACACGTGCCCCCGCAGCTGTGGCAAGCAGAACAGCTCATAAAAATGAATTACTTACAGCGTCTCGCATTTTAAGTTGGCGGGGCCGAGTCTGGAGGGTGTTGGGGGCTTTTGGGGGCAGGGTTTGGTTCGCTGGTTATGCAAAAGGAAGTGTGTCCAGACCAGATTTCAAGGTTCGCTAATTTGTTTATGGCGTGCTTTTTTTATTTTAGCTTTTTTGGCTAACTGTTCATGCAACTGAATACTTAATTTATAGACTGTGTTTCACGGTTAAGCACCAATTCCTTTTTGGCCATAATAAAAAGGCAACTGAATTAAACGATTTAGCACTTATATAAATTTGTGTTAATGCGCATTCCAGCTAATTCACATTCAAGTTAAAACAGTTTTCAAATGCTTGCCATTTGTTTTACTTTTACTTCAAGTTTTGGTCTTTAATTTTCCTGCTTATGATTTCTGGTTTTAATTACTTTACGCACTTTATTGAAAATATAGCATACCCTTAATAATCAAAAGTTCTTAAGCCAGAATGTTTCTCAATTAACTTAACATTTCTTCATATAAAGATACGTGCCTCTCTATGTGATTCTCACCAATGTAATGTGTTTGCTGATTGAAATGCATGTATATAAATTATGCATGTGGATTTTCGTGCATAATCCACTTACTGCCAGCTTTGATGTGGCATTAACTCGTAACTTGAAGCTTTAAGTCGTTTGTTTTTCCATTTCAATGGGCTTTTCTATTGTCCATTGTGTAGGACTCGGGACTTATGCAAATATTGCTCAAGTTCTTGTAGTTAATCAAAGTCGACGACGCCCTGCTGTTCGCATTTTCGCTCAACATAATTATCATCATCTGCAGCGGCAGCATCAGCATAATCATCATCATCATCATCCTCATCATCCCCTTCATCGTCGTCATTGTCATCGTCATTATATTCATTGTCAACATTGTGTTTTAAAACGGTTTTATTTATGCAACGACATGTTTCAAGTGAGCTCCTCAAGCTGTTTTTCTAACCGAATTTCGCATGCAAATTTACACGTGGGCGGCTTTCTTTCTTTTTTTTTTTGGTGGGCAGATTTCGGCTGCTGCTGTTGCCGCTTCTGTTGCTTTTTGGGAGGCACTGTGCCTGCATTTAATTATTAAAATTCAATTTAGTCAATTTACCCAGCCTTCAGTTCTTTTTATTGGCCACCTTTTGGACTGGGTCTCATGAATATTGCGAATGGCCGCATGAGAACTACTTAAAATTTCGAATCAAGTTTTTGTTTTTCACTTGGTCAAAACTAGGCTAAGGCTATGCATATTTGTGGGGCTTAGATACAGCAGAAGGCCAAGTGCTTTTTATTGTTTACCTTTAAGCGCCTATTGGCCTGTTTTTTTTTCCTTTTTTTTACTGTTATGGCCGTGCCACGGGCAAGGCCGGGTATACCCGCTATTATCCTATGTAGACATAGGTCAAGATGGCCTCTAGATCAATTTGCCAACTAAATCTGGAAATGTTTTTATTTATCTTCTTATTTAAACTTCTTCCAATACATAACAATCAATCGATCTATGTGGTTTATCTAAATTTCTAACTAACGATCCTTCTATCTATATATTGTGAATATAAACTGGAATATACTTTTTCACTAAAATGCCTTTCAATATCTATATATTTATGGGAAATATAATATTAAACACAATTTAAGTAGCACCTTTTTATTATATTATCCCTAAATATATTCATTAATATATATTTATTAATAGTTGCTACAGGGTATCTGTTAGTAAAGCACCTTCTCCACGTTTGGCACGCCATTTCGACAGTTAGTTTTTGTTGTTGTTATATTTGTGTTGCCGCCTTTTTGGGGCGCAGGTTCAACCTGTTAGCCACATTAAAACCATTTAAGTTATGGCTCAAATATTATCATTGAGATGCTAAATAGTTAGTTGTTGTTGTTGTTGTTGCTGATGTTGCGCTCGCTCTTGCATTAATTTTTTATCACTTGCGTCACTCGCATTTTTAATGACGCCCATCAAAAAACAGGCTGCCCGCAGCAGCAGAGTTAAGAGAGTCGAAAGAGAGCGTGTGAATATGTGTGTGTGTGTGTGGGTGTGCAAAAGCTTTCAGCACGTGCGCGCCGTATGTGTGCATGGCAAAACAAGCAGAGAGCAAGCGTGTGTGACAGAGAGAGAGAGAGAGAGAGATAGAGAGAGCCAGAGTGAGCGAGCGCGCGCTTATATTCAAGTTCAAGTAAAAACATTGAATAGCCCAAGTTCAGCTTCAAGGCGCAGGCTGCACACACACACACACACACACACACACAGACACGCACATGCACATGCACACACACAGGCTGTGAGACAAACACGTGCTGTGGCGCTCTCTCGTACTGCTGCTCTCTCTCGCTCACACTGCTGCAGCCAATCGTCTTGCCTCCTGCTTTTTCTGTGATTATGTAAGCTACTTTTTTTTTATATATATATATATTTGTGGTTTGTTGTTTATGGCATTTTTGTTGGATTTTTTTTTTAGTTTTTGTTGTATTTTGTTGTTGTTTTTGCTATTTGTGCTTTTGTTAGTTGTTGTTGTTGTTGTTGCTTTTGCCGCAACATTTTCAATTGCATTGCTGCCATTTGCTGTCTTGCCTCGTTGTTTTGTATCTTTCTGGTATTTATTTTTCATTTGCCTTGGAATTTTGAGCCCGCGGTCATCCCTTCTGCTAGTGTCCTTGTTGTTGTTGTTGTTGTTGCTGCTGCTGCTGTTGTCTGTGGTCTGTTGCTGTCTATCTGTTGTTATTCGGTGTTGCCTTTGTTTGCCATCGCTTTTGGCTTGTCAATGGCACAATAATAACAACAACAACAGCAACAACTGGAACGGAAGGACGCCATTCTTTCTCCGGCATTTTGGCTGGCTGCCCTCGCACACATATTTTCAGCCAGTCGTTATCCTGTGCGCTGTCGGTAAACTCATAAACTATACTATAAGGCCCAAAAAAAAAAAAACACGGTATTTGTATTTTTATTTGTTTTTATTTGTCACAATTGTTTTTGTTGCTGTTGTGGCAACAAATACATTTGACCCTGAAGGTCCTGCGTCGCGTATCTTGGCAGTTGTTGCGTCCCCAATGAACTTGCTGCTTGAAAATGTGCGGCATTATCTTAATTTTGATTAGCCTGCGGGGCATTTTGTTTTGTTCACTTGACTCCCATTCGACATTCATAAATGTATATGTATTTGAGTTGATTTTTAGAACCAGATATCCCGTAAATTTGGGCTCATTTTGACCTATTTCTTGTGAGTTAGCATAAGTATATGTGGATTATAAAGGAAGTTCTGGAACTGAAAGCGGAAATCAACAAAATTAACATTTTTATTTCGATTTTCGAACAACTAGCTTTAAAGTCAAATAACGAAATATTTTGCATAACAAATAGGGTCAAAGGTACTTCTTGTGTTCAATTACTTGCTCTCTCATAAATTGTTTCTGTTATGACTCAGTTTATTTTGTATATTTCAAGAGGCTATGTGAATATTTAAAGGATAAGAAAAGAAACTAATGTTTTTAAAGAACTAAAGGTATAAATCAAGCTAGGTATAAATCAAGCTAAGAAGACAGTAAAGCTGAGCTCTTATCTCGCAAGCGGTTGTAATTCGCAACGAGTTTAAGCATCAAACGAGACAAGGCAACCCTTAAGTCTGCTAATTCAGAGCGGATAAGTCTCAGACAACCTGCTCTTCTGCTTTGTTTCTTATTGGTAAATAAACCCAAAAATTAACCTTAAGCCCGCAGGCCTAAACTCTAGTCAAAGTCTGCAAATCTCACGTATTATAAAACAAATAGATCACGCTTAAAATCAAATGCATGGAATATGTGATTTTGTTTAAATAGAGATTATTTCCATTTACATATAGTAATCGGGAATAATAGGTATATTTAGTGTTATCCCTTAATTTTGTTGTCCCCCTCCGCGCCAAATATAACTGCTGCTCGAATGTCCTTTGCATGGCCCATTGCCAGGGCCACAAGCGCTTCGGGGCAATGTTATTTTTAGCAGCAACTAAAAGGACGACCTTCGTGCATGGGGCACATCCTTTGGCAGTCGTCCCGTCAGGATGTTCATAATACACAGCGCCTGATTGCAAATGAAAAACGCTTACCACCGCACACACACACATACACACACACCTACAAACTGTAATGAAGTGTTGACAATGCGGCTGCTGGCATTGGAAGCCATGGCACAGGGACACAGGAAGTCGGTTGATATGGCATTGGCAGTGACAGCGCCAAAAAAAAAGAAGAAAGGATGCCAAAAGGAATTTGAACAGGCTCAAGTTATGACTTTGAAGCGCTGCCGTCACATAGTCAAGTTTCTATTTGCTGCACGACGACATTGAAACAAAAGAGCGTGAGGCAGCTAATTTTATATATAAAACAAAAAAAAAGATTGTCTGCTTTCAGGCGTAACTAATGACAACTGCCTTCATGCTAATTTGTTGCCTTGTTCTTAGCCTTTCTCTGATTTACTCAAGAGCTGCTAATTTCAGTTAGTTTTGCAGCCATTGCTGCTGCTGCTTCTTCTTCTTGGCTAATTGCAATAATTAATCAGAGTTGCTTTGCTTTTGTTTTTGTTCTTATGTGTGTCTTTGTGGGGGCGTGTTCAGTGCGTGGCTGGGTTATTTTTAATTAAAATTCCCAACTAGTTTTTTGCATTTGTCTTTTTTTTCGACGCCGAGGCCAAAATATTGCTTGAAAATATGCAACAGGCAACACACAAACCCGCGCATATATTTATACATATAAAGGACGTACATAGTTGGCCATGGCATTGACGTTGGCTGCATTGACGCACATAATCCGCAGTTAAGCCACAGGTTCCAGCCCAGCTCCGCCCACTCTTAAGTTGAGTTTTTGGTTGATTTCAATCGGACTGTATGCATAAACAGGGACAGCTTGAGTGTGTGTGTGTGTGTGTGTGTGGGGGGGGGGGGGGGGTGTGCGTGAGTGTGTGTGCCGGGCCAACAAACAGGCCTAGCATAAACAAAACGCACACATTGAAAAATGAGCGACAAAGCGCGCGCGAGAGAGAAAGAGAGAGTATGAGCAGGAGAAAGAGACAGAGAGAGAGAGAGAGAGAGAGAGAGAGAGAGAGAGAGAGGGAGAGAGAGAAAGAGAGAGAGATAGGGAGAGAGGGCGCTAAAAAGAGCGCCAGTGTTAAATGGAGCGCTGCATAAAAGCTCGCTCAGCCGTGCAATCAGACAAAGAGAAAGACACGCGAGCTTTTGTTACCTACACCTCAAAATACCTACAACTTAAATTCTAAAGGAAATACATTGTTTAATTGATCAGAATAATAACTAAAATGTATATAACAATTAGCTTCATTTAAATTTTTTAGCCATTTTTATAGTACTGATAACTTATAACAGAAAAAATCCTTTGTGTAGGGCATATGAGTTAGGCAGGCACCTCAGTTCAATAAACAATTAAAATTAAATTAAAAATCATGAATGCAACAATTCATTAAATATTAAATTTCGAAATATTTTTGTATTTGACACTCAAAGTCATACAAAACTATTCAAAATAATGTAAACTCGGAGTATTTTTTATTCGAGAGCAAAAGAAGCCGTTTTAACTAACTTTTATCTTAAGCCTAGGAAAATCTTGAATATAGGGTATTTTCATTCTGTCACTAAATAGTCAATCCTGAGTATATATATTCTTGTTCAACACGACAGTCTGTCATGATATAGTCATATTTGTGTGCCTGCCTACTTTCAAACTAGCCTACTTAGCTTTGAACTTATTTTGAGTTTTGAGCCTTGAGTTTTACTCTAAAAACTTTCATAAAGATGGCAATACATTAATATGATATAGTTTTATTTTAAATTCCCTTATAAACTGTTTATTTCATATGAAAACATTCTTCTTAATGGCATAAATAGTCATTAACTATTTACTGCCACTATTAAACATAGTTTAATTAGCTAATGTCTTCATTGTGTGTGCCGTTAAGTTGTGTTTATACTAGTTGATCCAAGTGCCCACTTTAAGTTTATAAGTTAGCCCGAAGAGAGCAGCCGCAGAGCACTTGGGCGTGCATAAAGTCTCTTATGTTTCGTCAATAAAATAAAAGCTCTCTTGTGCTTATCAGTTGCTGCCAGCAGTCGCCGTCGCAGTCGCCGTCGGCGTCGCTGTTTGGTTGGGCTGCTGTGTGTTGATTTTCAGTGGCCGCGTCGCCTCGGCCGAGTGTGTCATGAAAAGCATTTGGACGGCTTCCGTTTGGCATCAGTTTGTTGGCAATACTCAGACGCGTCGGCCGCAATCCTCAGCCAGATCGCAAGCAATTTTTCGAACAGTGGGCCACAACGTGCAGCAAGCGACGCAATAAAAAAAAAAAAAAAACAAAAACATATAAAAATAATAATAAATAGAAAATCTGGCTAAAAGCTAAAAGCTGGAAATGTTTATAAATTTTAAGCCAAAACATTTGTGATGTGATACGAAAGACAATTTGACGCGTTGTTCTTTTCGTTTTTTGATTGAGTTCACCTCCCCGTTACCTTCCCCTCAATTGGTTCGTTTTGAACTTGATTTATTTTGATTTCAATTTTTTTCAATACGTTTTTACGAGCTGTTAAACACATCGCGTATTTCTTTGACTGTGTGTGTGTGCTTTTTGGGTGTAAAGTTAATTTATATTTATGTTTTGGAATTTTTGTGGCCCAAGACAAATAAAAAGTATATCAACGCCCACGCCGAAAGCGAAATATCTACAAAATACTCATCTCGAACATTTATTTTGCATTGGCCGTGAATGAAGCTGAATTTGTTTTGAGTAAATTTGTCAAATGGTCTGCGATCTCGCTCTCCATCTCTTTCTAACCGGCGGCAGAAATATACACATATTGTACGCTCCAAGTATGCCAAACAACACTCATCATCAACATTATCATCATGAACATCATCATCATCTTTCTCCTCATAATGAACAACAACAAGTGCATTGACTGTGGGCAGACATTGGCCAGCACGAAAAAGCAAGGCACAAAGTCAAGGTGCCATCACAAATTCACCCATTAATAAATTCCACGGCGTGAATTTATTGTATGACAAATTCATGTGTATTTTACATGGAATTCGTTTGTGTTTTGTGTGTGTAAATCAACTTGGCAATGAGAGTGAAAGACTGAAAGAGTTAAATTTACGCATACTTAACGCAATCAATTAATTATGAGGTTATTTTAACATGCGTCGCCTTTTAATTGGCGCGTTAATTAAATTGAAATGCGATATATATATGTGATATATATAGGTTGTGTGTGTGGCTGCAGCAGTGATAATTAATTTGTTACCTTACATAAATATATTGTGGAAATTGCAGCCGAGCTGCCATTTGACGGTTTTATATTTTTGCGCTTTAAATTCACATGTATTTTGCGCTTCTTGTGAATAACTTTTGAATGCGCAAAAGCTGTCCAATATTTGCGAGTAATTTGTTTACGACTTTTATACAAGTCGGATCTAATAAATTAAAGTCAAAGCAGAAGTTACTTCTATTTCTTGACAATTCTGTTGATTGCGTTTCGTAATATTGTGAAGATATTCTGTTGCATTTAGATTGTCCACAAATTCGTTTATAAAACATTTAAAATTTCGAAGTATTAGACATATCAGATCTGTGCGTTAATTCAATTATTACCCTTGTAAAGGGAATTATTTCTTTTTATAAAGATTTAAGTGAACTACATATGAAATAATTGATGGCAGCTGTTCAGCATTATGCTAGACTTTAATTCATTAAAACAAAGTATCTGTATTTATGGCTAACAAACCAGCTGGCTTTGTATGTATTTGGCAGTCAGCTAGAACCCTTTGGGAATTACAAACTATCTCTGTTGTAGCTGTAAAATACAACATTTAAGCCTAGCTTGTGTTATGTCTAACAATTTAGTGCTTTAAGAGTTTAAAAGAGTTCTTTAAGCTTGCAGTTCTTATTAAAGCTTGCATAAGGCTAAACCTGAAGCTCACATTAAAGCTCGCATAGCTCATGAGGAAACCTGAACTTGAAGCTCACACTAAAGCTTGTAAGCTTGTCTTCAAGCTCGGCTTAATTGCTAAGCAGCTTTTTGTCAACCACATTTCGGTTAACATGAATGTGAAGCTGTCGATAAGCTAGTTGTATATTATGTCGATTTATATCTTTATATAATTTGAATACGCTTTGCATACAAATCCTTTTAACTGCAAACACAAATAACAAAGTAGTATTAGCTAATTCAAGTACTTTAGAAATGGCAGTAAATTATGCAAACAAATCTAAAGGCAACTTGTTTCAATTTGTGGCTTTGATTTGACACACACACACACACACGCACATATATACACACACATTTACCCATTGCTATTCAATTACAAGTTTTAGTTTTCCTCCAGCCAAAATAAATAGCCAAATAAAGCAAAAACTTGCTGAGTCAGTGCAAATTGACATGAGGCCTAAACTTTTACAATTAGTGTATAGGCGGCACACACACGTACGCACACACACACACACACACACACACATACAACATATAACTTTTAGGCTCAAGTCGTGGCATCTTTAGGATTTGGCCATGTCCGCGCCTATTGCCTGGCTATTATCCAGTGCCGTTGCCTTGTTCAATTTGTGTGCCACTCCCTAATGCCAACTAACGAGCGGCCATTACGAGCCCGAAGTTCTCTCCCTCTTTCTCTCCCCATCTCGTGCTACCATTTGCGTGCTCTCTCTCTCTAATTTTTTGGTCCAGTCAATTATTGTTTACGGCCGCTGAGCTTGAAATGTGTTTTTTTTTTGGCGCGCATTAGCCTTTAGCTGTTGCTTTTTAAAATACGCACCTGAGAGCAATGTTTGTACGCTGCTTGCAACCTGCTTTTCCCTTTTTCTTTCTTTTTTCTGGCTGTGCTACATAAATAATAAGTTGTGGCATACGCACTGATACGCCTGGCAGCAGGCAGCAGCCATCTGGCAGCACATCCTGTAATGTCCTTGAGGCGGCCACACGCCACGCTAAGCAGGCTTATTTCTCAGCTTCTATTGCTGCTGCCTGCCTTTCCCTCCCCCCATGCCCCAATCCTAGGGGCTTACGTGACTTTTGTGGCATGCGTCGTTTATTGGATGCTAGAGTTTGTCTGTGGCTGCTGCCGCCGCTGCTGCTGCTCTTCATAATTCCTGGTGTCCTGGCACTGGCCTCGCCTTTTATTCAACTCCGACTGAAATTAATGAAGCAGTTCATCTGACACTGAATTGATTGGCTTATTACGAACGCAACTCGATAGCTGCGCGCAAATGGAATTCTTTTGCTCTGTCCTGCACTAGATGACAAGTGGATTGCGCTGCGCTGACAAGTGTCAGCTTTAGTTGGATACCCTGTAATTGAAAATGAGAAAGTAGTGAGACTCAATAGGGTGTGGCTTAGACTTGGCAGAACCGGAAAATGTGAATCCTAGGTTGAGAATGAGACCTGAAACGTTTTATTTTTTATGTCTCACACATATCGAAAGAGAGGAAACACTGAGGCCTTGGCTTAATACCCTGTAGTTAAAAAAGAGTTGGCAAATTCTGGAATCTTAACTCAGTCTGAGAGTGTGGTTTAAAAATGGTTTATTTATATAACTCACATACCCTGTAATCGATCAAGCAGAGGTACTGTGGTCTTAGCTTTATACCCTGTAATCAAGCAATTTCGATAATAGACCATTTGTTTACTCCCTTGAGTATCCAGTAAATATTGTGCTATTTACAGGGTATGAATGTGTCGTACCCATATCAATTGGTTTATTCCTTTCATCCATTGCCGATTGACAAGTTATGGAAGAAAACGCAGCCGCAATTGCTGATTGGATGCCTCAATCGACGCGGCCATATGCGACTTTTCCCGACTTGAGCTATAGATACATACATCTATATACATTAATATCTCATATATATATATATATATATATATACTATGTATATGCTGGGCTATATCGCTGTGCGATTCAATTTGTCGGGCAGCAAACAAACATCAAAATTACATTACTCACGCTCGTCGATCCTGTGCCTGGCATTGGCTTAATTATACTACTTGGCACGCCCATTTCGCTTTTTTGGGTTTCTTTTCTTCTTGTCTTTTTATGGCACATCGTAAAATCAAATCGAATATTTTGGGCACGATTCAATGCTATCAATAGGGCACATGCCAATACATCAATATCAACTTTTATCCAATCCAACTCGGGTCGCTTGGCTCTCTAAGAGCCTGCCCCAATGTGCTGCCAAGTCATTAATTTTATGAAAAATCAACATTTACATAATGATGAGCATTGCGGCGCGTTCTGTGGCATTTGTTTGATTAGCAATTCCAGCAAAGGGGCCGGGCACAAATACACACACACAAAAACACACACACATACAGACACATGCACAGCTACTAAGTCGCTGAGAAAGTTTTTGGAGAGCCAAAATTTGCATTCATCGCCTGCCAATAGAAATTTATTGGCAGGCTCTGAAGAAATCCAATTAAAGGACATGCTCAATTTACAGGCGCAGCCGAACAAAACATGTTTCCAAGAGTTTCTAAAAGAAAGACAAAATAAAGTTACTAAAAAAAAACGACAGCAACCAGAAAATTGTTTCCTGCTTGAAGTGAAGTCTACAATACAACAACAACAGCAACAAAAAAAAAAAACAACAACACTACGATTTTAAAGAATTTTAAATTAAAAATACAAACGAAAACAAACTAAACTCTACGATAAAACGTTAATAAAATTAATCAATAATATAGCAGAAATATTATATATTTACATATATACACATCAAATATAAATATATTTATATTGATTTAAAAGCTAACAAAAGACGTGCGTTAAAGAGGCTTTCAGTACATTGATGTGAGTTGACTTAAACAGTTAATTAAAGCGCAAATATTTATGCTAAAGTATACAACAAACGGAAACAACATTATATAATATATATTTATAAAATATTAACAAACGCTTCGAATTCATGTTGTCAATAAATACTATATAAACTATTTTTAATATATACATACATACATATATATATTTAAATAGTTACAAGCAAATACATAACTGTTATTAGATGTGCATATAAAAAATCAACGCCAAATACATATATATTATATACAAAATAAATCCAAATAAATATTTAGTCAAATTATTATGCTAACAAAAGAAGAGCAGAAGGATAAACCGAACTATGCAAATATTTGTTAACTTCCAAAGCCAAGTAATATACAAAGCGCGAGCGAGACAGCATTAGCAGCGGAAATAGAGACAGCAATAGCAGAAACATTATACAAATTAATGCAAACAAAGTTACAAACGCAGCAATTGAAAGCTTCCATTTTAAAAGGCAAACTAATTTAACGAGAATAATACATATAAAAAAGTTACTATTTTCTATAAATATACGAAAGACATACATATAAATAAACATATATACGACATATATTTAAATATAAATTATTATAAATAATACTATATAAAAACATATTTGCAATATACTGCAAACAATTGTTATCAGCTCTACGCCAAGATTCGGCAAATCAATGCTGCAATACGAAAACGCGTGCAGCCTTCAAGCACCGCGCAAGCAGACCTACAAGGAGTATCTACAGCAGCATCAGCAGCAAAAGCAACAGCAGCAACAACAGCAACAACAACAACAGCAACAGCAACAGCAACAACAACAATCTAAGCAACCTGTACGCATCTTTCGTGTACACTATATACGCGTCAATTCCAAAGACGGCAGCCCCTCCTCCAGCTCTCGCTCGGCGGCATCGGCTGCCGCCTCCGGTAGCGCGCATGGCCCCAAAATGAAGACAATTGCGCCAAATATACGCCGGCGGCGACGCTGCGACAAGCATCATCTGGAGCTCTATTGCAATGAGAGCAGCGCCAGCAGCCACACGGCCGCTAGCGGCTCCCATGCCAGCCAAACCATGAGCCTGAAGCCTGGCGGCGGCGGCAGCGGCGGCTTTCGTTTGCGCGAATCGATTACGGCTCCCAGCACTGCCGCCAGTTCGCCGGTGGATGAGAAGCTGTATATACCGGCACCGCCCATAACACCGCCGCCCGCATTTCTCACCGAAGGCTATAAGCGTGCCAGCACCTCGGTCTCAACATCGGCGCTGCCCAGCGCCACGCAGGATCTGCCGTTGCCGTTGCCGCCCCCACCGCTCGGCAGGCAGAAGCCCCTTGCGTTGGCACCCAAGCTAAAGCCCAAGACAACGGCAACAATTGCCGTCACCATCAGCAGCAGCAAGCCACGTGGCACAGTCAAGCGGAGTTTAGTAGGTAAGCAAAGGGACTGCAAATTCAAGGGTTGGGTCTAGTTGCAAATTGTGGGACTATCCCACCAGCAACATGTCTCCACTCTTTATACTATATATTACTTTACGTGAGATGGGTGACCTACAATGTTTTACTAGTTCTAATTTTGAAGATATTCTCTGCTGTCTTTCAGCTAGTCGTAAGGATGCTTTGCTTTGCCTTCCTCAACGCATGCTGAAAGACAGAAGAAATACTACAAATATTTGAGAAACCCTTTTCCTGCTGTCTTCATTCAGCGAGTCGTATGATTGAGGCTATATCTTTCTTAACATGCTGAAAAAGAGAAGAGTTTGCTAAAAATTGTGGCCTACTGCATTTCAATCTTTTTACTAAGTCACAGATTGTAAACAGACTTTCTTGGCTTTTATAGGGATCTAGGCCTTAACTGAGATCCTATCCAACCATAATCAATAGTTTTAGTTGGTCTCAAGTTAGATACAATATCTTAATTTGGTATGCATCTACTCGAATTCATCTACATATTTAATATTTTTATTACACCTTAGTCAACTTACCCATAATAATAACATTTGGGAAGTTAAAGCTTTATTATTTGATACATATACATTCTGGTAAACGTCTTAATTTACATACCCCGAAAATTGCATTTTAATTGTATAATAAATGCAGAAGTTGTTTAACAGAGCGTGCTGCTACATAATTCCTAGAGCTCAATCTAACGAAATGCAGCCATATATTTATTCCCTTCTCGTTGTTACCCAAGGCTTGCTATTCATATTTTATAGAAAACAGTGTCTTAAGTGGATGCTTTATATACACCATGGACTAATGCGTGACGTGCTGACTGAAGTTTTTGCTGAAGCTCTCTTCTTGCTGCCTATGCCACGTGTCTGTTTGAAAATTCGATGGAAACTTGGTGCCTGGTGGGTTTTATTTGCCGCAGCCACATTAAATGCGTGAATGTTTTATGCTGCAGCGCGAACATAAAGCCAATAGCGGTTGGAGCAGTTGGAGCTGGGAGAAACTTGAGGTTGGGGTTCGTTGCGTGTAGGTCGTCAAATTGCTGCTAAAGCTTGATGCTGATTCGTGGTCAGGGGATTAGACTTAAGCCGAACGCGTGTGCAGCTTGCAACTTAATTGAAAATGTGGTTGTTGTTTATGGTCTTGTCGTGGTGGTTGTTGCAGCAGCAGCTGCTGCTATGTCCCATGTAATGCTCATATTTGCGTAAACTTTGCGTTGCTTCATGCTTATTTGTAAGCCCAAACAGCTATTTGATGTTTGACATCCAATGGACACTTGGTGAGCGTGTGAGTGTGTGTGTGTGCTGCGTGCCAGCCTGCCTTCTTCAATATCAACTGCATACATATTTGCACTGGCGCTCAGCTGAAGCTTGCCATTGGGGTCGACACGCAAATGTTGAACATTGTAGGCCGCAGGATAACAGCAGCAACTAAATGTCAATAAAAATAAGTAAAAGTTGCAATTGCAATTGCCGTTCAATATCTGATTGCATTTCTAGTATATATATATATGTGCCACAAGCTGCGCACATATACATCGAGCTGCTGAAATGTTATCGTCCTGATGCCGCCACGGGCAATGCGAAAATGGAAAATTTCTGTAGGTGTTGAATCTGTCGCCGATTTACCCCATTATTGTGGCGCTTGTTGAGGCCCACAAAGTGGTTAAAAAAGATTGCCTGGCTCCAAGCGCTTACATCTGTAGCAGCATGTTACAAATGTTCGCTTCATTATGCAAAGCATCTCACTACTGATTTTCTGATTCATTCCAATTTCCATAATATCCAAAGTTCATGCAGCATTCTTTTGTGTGCATTGCCAACCTTTTGAGTAACATGGTTATCTAATAATGCAACAAATCTTGCATAACAAACTGCAACCCCTGCAAGAACAACAGACAACATTCCTTGCCAGCGGCAAGGCTGCAGGAAAATTTTGATGAAAATTTGGGCAGCATTTTCGAGCGAAAACTGTATGGCTATACAACAAGAGGAATTAGTCGGAAGTTCAAGCTCAGGCTGCACATTCATTTAGTTAGTCAAACAATCAGTAAGTCGACCGTTCGGCCTGTTAGTCAGAATCAGTCAATCATTCAGTTGCTCAACATGTACAGTTTAGTTAGTCAGTCAATCTGCTTTCAACAAGTCCAGTTTAAGCAGTTAGTAAGTCAGTCAGCCAATCACTCAGTCCTTCACTCAGATAGTTGTTCAAGAAGTTCAGTTCGGTCAGCCTGTCACTCATTCAGTCAATCAGTCAGTCAGTTGCTCAACAGGTCCAGCAATCAGTCAATCGGTCAATTAGTTAGCTAGTTGGGCAAGCCTACCTTAGTCGGTCAGTCAATCAGTCAGTCTGCCAGTGGCTTAAGACGTTCACTACAATCATTCAGTTGATCAATCAGTCAATCAGTTGTAATCAGTCGGTCAATCAGTTAATTAGTCAGTTAGTCATTGTTTGTAAGTAGCTTAAGATGATACCTTCAGTCAGTCAATCAGTTGGCCAATCAGTCAGTCAGTTGTTTAACAAGTCAACTTCACTCAGTCAGTCGGTCATTAAGTCATTCAATCATTCAGTCGGTCAATCAGTTAGTCAGTTGTTCAATAATTTCAGTTAAGCTAGACAAACAGTCAGTTGTGTTAGAAGTTCATTTTATTCAGTCTATCAGTTGGTTTATCAGTCAGTCAGTTGTTTAACAAGTTTAGTTCAATCAGTGGCATCATCAGCCATTCATTTCGCTATTCAAATCTTTTGCATAGCGCATAACTGGCAACAGTATTTTGGCCAAATCGCTGCACCCCAAGCAAACAAATTCTGAAGCATAATACCGTAGTTCAGCCGAGTCAAATGCAGCGGCAAACTATTCGATTCCAACATAGTCAAGTGTTGGTCTATGAATTGAATTGTAAATTCCAATGAAAGCGGATTAGATGCGGTCAACTTATCTCCCGTTGCGGGCTTTTCAAAGTAATTAGTAAACATTCTGTATTGAAAAACTATCGATTGAAATTCACAGAGTACAAGCAATTAAACAGCAAGCGATTTTAATACCCTATACCCTGTAAAAAAAATGTTTGTGGGGAAATTGCGAAAATGTGATCAGCCAATGGAGTTAGCTTCTTGCATTGCATTTTAAACAGTTTGATGCAGAGTAAGGTAGTAGACTTAACTGTTACCCTACTCATACTCATTACATTTTCAGTTTAATTAAATTCTGCATATCGAGTTCGTAGAAGAGTAATTCATTTATTGTCCGTATTACTGAACCCATAATAAATCTCTCAATAGAAATATTTTATATATAGAGCTTTTATAATTCATATTTAGTCCTGCCTGCTTTCAAAGTTAG
Source organism: Drosophila novamexicana (assembly GCF_003285875.2). NCBI lineage: Eukaryota > Metazoa > Arthropoda > Insecta > Diptera > Drosophilidae > Drosophila > Drosophila novamexicana. Next base: position 751,361 of record NW_020824850.1, on the reverse strand, counting down.
TTCCATGGCCTGCACACAACCTTATCAAATTGAATGGATGCTTATTCATCGTTGCTTTGAATGATGCAAATTCCAATCAGGTGCACACACAAAAGCCAACGAATTTTAATATCGTTGATGGCTTTGGTCTGCTGCTAGCTGAACTTTGCTAAGTTGCAACTAAGGTTGGCGTTGAAGATGGGGCTGGGGATACAAATTAATTGGCAGTTAATTGAAAAGTTTCGAGTTTAGTTGTAGACTAACTTTTAAGTGCACTTTGGTCGTACCCAAAGGAATGTTGTGCTGAAAACCCAGTGTTGAAAATGTTTAAGAAACTCGACCAGAATTGCATTTAACATTGCACGTGCAACAAGCGTGGGCGGGTCGTGTGAGGGAAGGCGTCGTGGGAGTTGGGTGACTCCTAAAAGTATCGCGAAAGAAATGCACAGCACATCTCGAGGCAATTGGTAAATGTGGCATTGAAGTTGCCACAAAAAACTTTTGTGGACTCTCGGGGCAAGCTAAAAGCTGCTGCCGTATTGCATAACTATAAGTATAGTATAGTATGCTCCTCAGGCACAACACCCACACACACACGTGCACACCCACACACACACGTGCACACCCACGCACACACGTGCACACCCACACGTGCACACCCACACACACGCACCCACACACCCTTACCTATTGATTCGCTAAATAATTAAATGCAAATGCCAGTTTTTATAACCACATCGAATGAAAACTGGGGCACTTGGCGCTATAATCCGTTAACATTATGGCTAAAGTTGCAAGCAGGCGGGGAATGTAGGATGAGGCAGGTAAATATATGTGTGTGTCGAGCGCCTTTTAATTGAGTGCGTGACTGGTTGAGACTTTTTACGCTTACACGCTCTCAAGTTCAGCCATGCGCCACAGCATAAAAGTCAGGCTGAAGTCAACGCCAGGCCTACCGCAGCCAACTGGCTGTCAACCAGGCGATAAATTTTGCGGCTGTCATGGTGTCTATAAGTCGATTAAATAAAGTCTCAACAGCCTGGTCCGGCCAGGCGTTTGTGTGTGCCCCGATCCCCAAGTGTTGGTTAAGTTCTGAACGCAAGTATTATACGGAGCATGAGTTGATGCTCTCGTATTAATTACATAAATGTGTATTGATTAACATTTTTAATTAGTTAATTACAAAACTTAAGTGCCACTTGGCTACGTGCTACAATTTAATTTTACGCTTCAGCTGGGTAACAAAAGTGTGCGGACATTTAGAGTAAGAGAAGGGGACAAGTTGTTAAAAATGCAAATTACGTGCTAAATTTCTAATCTTTTTATAGGTTTCATAATTGTTGGTCTTGGAAAATATACTCTTAGAGATAAAGTTTTATGCACTAGAACCTGAAATTGGATTAGATTGAAAGATTAAATTTATACTTGGAAATTAACATTTTGGGTTTCATTTATTAAATATTTTATTATTCGAATTTACAAATTTTATATAAAAGCTTTTTGAACAGTTTTTTTTTGGAAAATTAAAATTGGTTTTTTGCCGAATATTATATATATTTATTTATTTAGTTTAACTTTCATTTCTTCCATTTTGTTTTTATTTAATTAGTTATATTTTTATTTATTTGGGATTATTCATATTAATTTTTTGAAATAGGAAATGTTTGCCTTTTTTTTGGAAACTTGATTTTAATTTTAAAATTAATGTCTATATATTTTGATACTAATTTCCACATCTTTTTTCTCTATATTTCCAGGTGAGTCACATGAACAAGATCTCAAAATATACAAAGTACAAAAATGCAGCTAAGTATGAGCGTAAATTAAGCAACTTTCACGTTTCGCAGCTGTTTTGCTTGGTGCAAAACTTAAAGAATTGAAAATACAGCAAACAATTTGTTCACTCTCTGAGTGTGTGTGTGTGCGTGTAAGTGTGGGTATTAATCAAAATGTGTCCAAAGTTAGTTACGGTTGGGTGCAAGTAGCTATCAATACTAGCTGGCTGTGGCTGTGGCTCTGCTGTAATCAATTACACTATAGACAGCTTTTGCCTTCATTTTTTGTTTGTGCTCTCTCCTGCTCAAGTTTCTGCTTTGCTTTGGTACTTCATAATAGAAAAAAAAAAGAGAGGAAGCAAATGCCTTGACAAAACGAAAACTATTTGCAATTTCTGCTGCTGAGATTGCGTCCGAGTCGATTTGGTTTATTTTCCGTAATCTAATGCCAGCCAGCAATGCGCTTATTTATGTTGCAAGTTTATAATCTGGTCAACAGGAGCTGCAGCTCCTTGCTCCCCGGCACCCTCCTTAGGAGAATTCCAGTTTCATTTCTGTAGCAAATTTCATTTTGACAGCGCTCGTTGTAACGATAAGCAGTGCTCGTGGCATGCCAAACATTTTGTAAAACAATTTAAATTGAATTACTCAGTCCCAAACACACACACACACGGGCGCACACACACATGTGCGCTGCAATCAAAAATGTAGTTTGCGTTTTTTTTCATAGCCTACTTTTTTGGGCGGCATTTAAATTGCCATTTTTGATAGTTTTACATAACAATTGCATGCACATGTGTGTGCGCTGGCGCTGTGCCAAAAGCCGTGAAAAAAAAACTGTGCATACAAAATTTGCATTGCACAAAATGTGTAATTAAACAGCAGGCAGCGGGGGGCGTGGCGTGTGTGTGTATACGTTTGGCAGAACTGATCCTTGGGCCTGGCGACGCAAACTTTACGCACTTTTCCATGCATTTTTTATGCGGCACGTGGACGCAGTCATGTGTGTCGCCTCTGCTCTGCTGTCTGTGTGAGTTTATCAGCTTACTGCGTCCTTGCACACAGTTCAGCTAAAAAATAAAAGAAGAGAACGGAAAAATCAACATCCGGCAGCAGCAAGTGGCAAGTGCAAGGTCAACTTTGTTGAAGGACACGCCAGCAGCCACATCAGTAGCCGCAGCAGCAGCAGCAGCAGGATGGCCTGCCCATCAGTACACGCCCAAGCAGTCAACGCGCACACAGCGCGTCCTGTTGGTTTGTTCAGTTGTATTTGTATTTGTATTCTCTACCTCCCCCACTGTGTGTGCGTGTGTGCGTGTTTGTACCGCCATTTTGTGCGCATTGTTTGCTCTAACGTTACATTTGATTGCGTTTAGCATTTTGCGGTTCTGCTGAAACGAGCAGAAGCATCCGTTTATGGTAACTGCTGTCGCATGTCCTTTGGCATCAAGTTGACAGCAGCATTTCAATCAAAAACCACATATGCCACACGTATGTAGAATCTAGAGCTTGTGGCAGCATGTAAAGTTGACACTAAAAACAAAGTTTCGACGTAGAAAATGATGTGAAAACTAATCATGTATTGACGTCTCAATTTACATTTACTATATTAATATGTACATATGTTATGTTACATAGTGCTTAATATTTAACAGCTGTAAACATTTTAAATTACATAGAATTCGACATGTCAACTGTTAACATTTTATATTACATAGAATTTGACATGTTAAGCTTTCTCTTCTGGTTGAATCCCTTTAAATCTACGCAGCCTTTCCATTTCACTTTTATGAACATGAGTTCATGGCTGCAACAAGTGAGACGTGCAAATATCAGCTAAAGCCAACTAATTTGATGCCTATTTATCTATGTCTGCCTGCCTTTTGCGCCACCTGTCCCCCAACCACATATTTCTCTTACCCTCGTAGCTTCGCTGAAAACTCTGCTTAATTTTCTACGCCACATAATTCAAATTGTTTGCATGCTGTGTTTGTTGAATATTTCAACACTTATCTTTAAATTAAAATCGGCTCCATTAGAAACAAAGAATACGAACTTTGTGTATGTTGTATATATAAAAGACAGACTAGCCAACATATTCTCTACGCCTCTAACTATAAAATATGTCTTTATTTTAGTTATTCCTATTTTTTTTTTTGCCTGCATTGTTAAAGCCAACAAATTTTATTTACTAACCGCCACTCTACGGCTTTTTATACTATTTTTATTTTTGCATAAAATTTGCAAGCACGAAAAAGCCCCAAAAAGTTTCGCACATCAGTTTGTCTCCTTCGTATAAACTAACTGGGCACAAAGCTGCCTATCTCTTTCTGTGCATGAAATATGCGAAGCTCGCTTTCAACAATTTGCGTTGAAAATTTGCACAATGTTTGTCAGCTGCTGTGCGAGAGTTGGAGCGAGGTGTGTGGGTGGTTGGGTGTTCCTATATTATGTAATAGCCAGCAAAAATTTTCACTCACTTAAATAGATGCCAGTGGCGTATATAATTCAGGGCACCACCGCAAACACAACGCCCAAAGCCCGCTCGTCCCACGCTTCACGTGTCAAACTAATGCAAAAACTGTCACAGACTAGAAATTAAAAATTCAAATGAAAATGCGACAGGCCTGGGTCGGGCACAAATTAAGCGCTTCCGCCTAGGCAGCGTCTATATCTCGCCCTCTCTCTCTCTCTATCTCTATCTATCTCTATTTCTCTACGGCCCTCTGGCTGTATTCTTCTCGCTATCTCTAGCTCAGTCTTGGTCTGCGTCACACTTCGTAATTCATTTTAATGCCAAGTTGCCGGCTTGAGCATATTTTTGGTTTAAATTTTAATTTCCTGCAACTCAATGTCGACTTCCTGCTGAAAAAAAGGAGAAAAAAAAAACAGGACCCGCCCATTGTGCATCCTCGGGACGTGACTCTCGGTCGTCAGTTACAAAGTAGTTCTGGGCAGCTTTTAGTTGATTGGACTCGACAACTTGTAAGAAGCTTACACACACAAAATTCTCGAGTTGCGTACAAGCAATATATATTGAAAAATACTCAAAAAGCACTCAGTTCCTTCTAAGGCTTTGGTACTCAACATCGAAGTCTTAAAGCGTACAACGCACAATTTTAATTAACCCTTTTCTTTGAGGTAGCCCAAAGGACTCAGGCAGACAGACAGGCAGACAGCTGCGACCTCTGCGAAAAGCTGGGCCCCCAAAAAAAAAAATAAAGTAAATCAAAGTTGAATGCGTTTGCATTTGTTCTTGCTTTATATAAGACATATAATATATACACATCATTTATATATCTTCTTTATACTACATTTATTTTTGCCGCCCCTTTTTGTGCCGTGAGGGGTTTTTTTCCCTTGCATTGCATAATTTCTTCTTGGCCTGCGCTTTTTATGGTCTTCCTTTTGCTGTAGGCTCAGCGTATTATGCGCTGCTTTTCAAGGATTAAAAAGGGTGTGTTTGGTTTCGAAAGAAAAGAAAATTCGGATAACCATTTAAAAGTATTTATTTGTGCTAGCTTTAAATTTAATGTTAAACGCGTACACTATATTATTGCGCTTATAAAAGTAACAAATAACAATTTTAAAATGTTTTTGTTATAGTCGAAAGTTTTTAGATAGTTATTGTCATTGCTCTAGAATTGTTATTTTGTATAAAGATTATTTTCAAAGTGTAAAAATATGATTGTAGAGAATGATAATTTTAAGAATATTTGGGCAAAATATTCATAGCATTGCTTAAATAGGAGAAGAATGAATAAGGCATAAATTTCATTTCTTAAGTTCATATAAATACTTCTTCAATTACGCCCACAGGTCAGCTCGTATTCTGGCTATCTTTCTGCCTCGCCCGCCTTCTCTTGTTGCATCATTTTCGCTGGTGTTTTGCTTTTCTTTGTGGCTTTCAGCTTTTGAATTATTCATTGGAGCCTTTGGTCAAGGTCAGTTCGGCAGACCCCTTGACCATAAAGTATGCAATAAAATGCAGTCTCAGCCAGATTTCGTACCCTTGATATTGCGTATGGCCAGACCTTCAGCGAATGCCTTGCGACCTTGACACTGGCTTTCACTTTTTGTGCGCCATCTGTTGATGATTATTATCATCGTCATCATCACGATTGTCATCAGCGTGAGCAGTAAAACATTTTTCACAACCTAATGACTGTCAAGCGTTGGCAAATTTTCACAGAAATTTTCGTTTGTGGCCATAGAAAAAGTTTTTGCGGTTAGTTTTGCATTCGCTTATCAAAGTTAGCACTTTTGTAAATTATGATGCATGCCACATGGTGAGCCACTGTCACATATGTTGCCATCATTTCTATTTGAGGCATTGTTCAACACTGGATTGCCTATCTTTGCATTTGATTTATGTAGGCACAATAGGAAGTTGTTTTGTGGCTAAGAGACACGTTCATCAAGCGCCAGCCCTAGGCCGGCTTAATTACATTTTCTCTTCTTTTGGTTGATTTTCTCGCAGCCAAGAAACAATGTTATCAAAGTTATTGAAACGCACACACAGAAAGAACTCAATTCAATTAGATGCCCAAAGCAAATTAGTTGGCTCAAGAGCAGGCACAGATAACTTGTAATTTGGCTACAAAAGTTACTTAGCCTTGATTGATTGCGGCTTAATTACCTTACCGCTAATGATCCAAATGCTGAGCGAAATATTACTGTAACAATGATATGCGTGGGAGGTGTATAGAAATATCTATATGGAAGTGAAGTGCAATCGCGAATGTTCTTTGAAAGTCTAATTGGCCAAAATGCTTTTTTGAGAACAAGTCAAGGCAATGGGCCTAACTACTTAATGGGATACTTCATTTATTAAAAAATACCTTCAGGTAGAGTTCTTTAGTTCTCTTTGATTGATACGGCAAAGTGTAATATAAATTGTCGCAAACAGAACTTTATTAAATTATACCAATTGAACAAAATTATATAAAAATTATATTCTCATGGCGAGACAATTTTATGTTTTGAAGCAACTTAATCTAACCCAAACTAACCTAATCTTATTCGAACCTATCCCAACTTATTAAACGCAATGCTTCTCTACACAATTTTCAATTAAATTGGAATCTATACGCGCATATATCGAGATATTTTGCTATCGTTTCCCCGTGAGCTCATCGTTGTTTCATTTCTTGCTCCGTGAATCTTATTCCACATCAACATGTCAAAGAAATCTGCAGTCCGACTGAGCTAATCCGTGGGGTTTGTGCACGCATTTCCGCACACTCGCATATTTGCAACGTCAGCGGCCGCGGGCGTTGAGGCGACGTCATCGACACCCACAAACCAGCTACAACAACAACAACCAACAGCTGCCAAATGGAACACAAATACAAATTTCCAGCAGGTCGCTAAATATGCTGACGATGTTGGCCAAGAATATAAATGCGCCAGAGCAGGAAGAAGCAGAACGTACCATAAACTATATGAATTTGTTTTATGGTTTTTGGCTTTCGGTTTTCGGCTTGTTTTTTTTGGACTGTGTCGGACTGCGACCTTCACCCAATCGTTACGCTTCGTTCGCATTTGTTTCGCGTTTTCTGAGTGACGCGGAATTTTAATGAACTTCACCTTCAACAAAGGCGCATTTGTTCTCTAATATGCTCTATGTTCGCTCTCGTTGTTGTTCTCAACGCTTTTTACATGTTAATGAACTTGTGGGTATTACGAGGATGTTGGCATGTCAAAAAATAACTATATATATACATATATATTTATATATATTTTTGGCTAGCTCGCTATTTATATACTGTGTAGGTCTTTGGCGTCTATTTATTTATTATTCATAATGAATATTATAATTATAATTATTTTGTTTTGTGCATGTGACACATTGACTCACTCGAAGAGTATTTCGAGCTGTTTTATAAATAGACCAATGAGCCCATGATTCATTTTGGCAATCCTTAGCTGCGAGATATTTCTATTAATTATTAAAGGTGTTGATTAGGGTATAAAGTTTTGTAAAAATGTGTGTGACGGGCAAACAGAAAGAAATTTGTTTATAATTTTATATATTCTTTATCAGAACGAAGAGCTTAGGCGATCTAGCCTTCTGTCGTCTGTCCATCTGTACAAATTCTACAAATTCTTGACTTTCAATTTTAATTGTAAGTTCTCGTAAGCTATAGGCAGACTGATTTTATTGTCTTCTGATGTATTTTCTTACAATAGCGATCATTATCGATGTTGAGATTTGGTTTTCTGAGCATAATTCGAATAACATGAGAGCTACTTCCATAGAACTTGGCACGTATAGTGTCTGCGAATTAAGAATATTTTACTTTTTGGTAAACTCCTTGCATTTTCTCCAATCTTGAAGAGAAAAGCTCATGTTCAAATGTTGATTCTTACATTCATTAAATTTGGAGAATAGTGTGGACAGCTCCCAAAGGGAAGCATATGCATAGCCACATCATAAAGTGTGCAGAAGTAGAATATAGTTCAAATATCCCTAACGTCATCACGTCGTCGGCTTCCGGGTATCTCCTAGTCGAGCACTCCCCACTAGATAAGTTTTATATGTTTTTTCTTTTCTTTCTTCTGGCGCTGTGACGCAAGCAAACCTGTCGCAAATATATGTCGACCAACACATAATTCATATGTTTTATTTACTTGGCTTAAATTCTTTGATTGCCATATAAAAAAAAACAATATAATAAAAATATAACAAAAAGACATCAACTGTGCCAAAAACTTGTACAAATATTTTCACATAAACAACAACAGCAACAAAGGCTGGCAAACAACTAGGCATTTCGGATTTTTGTTGTATCTTTTAACGACTCTGCACAAATAGCTTTATGAAAATGGCTAGGAATAAAAAACAAATAAATATAAATCAAATCAGTTGTTGTTTTGTGAATTGCCAACTTATTTGATGAATGCAAAACAAAATTTATGACCACAAAGATTACTTGGCAGGTGGGCGTATTAATCCTTTGCTTGGAGCATAATACCAAAAATTCACAAAAGATAAAATTAAAGGAAATTAAACATTTCCTTAGTATTCGTATGTTGCGCTCTTTAATCTTGAATTGTTTTTCTAGCTGTGATTAATCAGTTTGCAAGTGTTGCATCATTAATCATCAGCCTGATCAGTTGATGACATTTGGTCGCCAAATACAACTCTGTGTCTTGAGTAGTGCAGCGGGCAGCTTTTGTTCATGGCCCTTGGCACCATCAATCATGCGGCAGCAGGCAGTGTATGGCCTGGCGTTGAAATATTCCTCATACTTAGCTTAAATTTATGATTCCTTACGAAAAAATTCTTGATATAAATATTGTCATAAATAATTTCTATTTAATTATGTCAATTTCGGACGTTAAAACAACGCATTTCCTGTCATCGAATCGGCATCGTTTATTTACTCGCAAGCCCAGAACAGAATTTGGCCACAAATAAACAACGGTCAGGCCGTCGCATCTTCATCATCTCATTGGCCATCATCGTCACACTGCTGCTGGCTGACCTTGCCAACTTCCGCTGTTGGCCAAATATTATTGCCAATTTATCACATCTTAAAGCAACATTCGGTCCCAGCAGGGAATGTGTTTTTTTTTTCCCCTCTTTGCTATTCATGTTCTCTGCCCACTTCCGCTGGCAATCTGCAGCAATTTACGGCTTAGCCTGACGCGTCCTGTTGCTGATAGAGAGTATCTGTTCAAATGCTACATAATTCAAAAGGCCCAAATTTATGTGGCAACTAATTGCTCTCCCTATGTATGTGTGTGTGCGTGTGTGTGTGTGTGCCAGCAACAACACATGGCGTATGATTAATACGCAGCAGCTTTTATCATTTTTTTTTTTGTTTTTTTTTTTGGTTACTGGCTTTTTGTTCCTGTGCTTAGGAGCCTGCGACCTTCAGCTATTGATTGAAGTCTCAGGCAACGCCCCAGCTATGCATAGCAATAAGTATACACATAACTGATGAGGCTAGGATTCACAAGCAGGGCGTACACACTTTAGATACTCTACAAAAACTTTGACAGGAAAGAGCTAGTCGAGAATTTCTAAATGTTTAAGCTGAACCTATTTTTATGCCTAGAGGTATTTTGTTTGGGGCTTATCCTCACAGTACAAAGTTTGGGGATCGAACCCTCCTCGTATAGGAAATATATTTCATTTTTTTTTTTCAAATTCTTTTTGAGCAATAACATTAAAGAATATATTAAAACAGATTGCAAGCTAGTCAATACTTGACTTTTAAACTCTTCGAAATAAAGCTTAAAAATATTTCCACACTTCAGATATTCAAAACTTAGCTTAAAACTGAACCGATTTGCATGAATGATGCCATTTTGGCTTGTTAGTTATTTGATAAAATTGCATGTCGTACACTTTTTCAAATACCAATATATACGGCACCTGGAAACTAAGTTAATTGAAATATGCAAGCATCGCATACAAATTCTGTTATTTAATAGTCTGCACACACGCCAACCGATCTCATATATCAAATATACCCATATATATACAAAGGCAAAAGGCAGCATTTGGCTAGCAAGTTTATGGCCCAAACTGGTGTTCGACATGGCCAACATACATATGAGCTTACAAGTGAACTAAAATGTGCGCGCGCGCGTGTGTGTGTGTGTGTGTGTGGATATGTGCGCCTGGGCTTGCTGGTTTGGGCCAAATTGTAATCATAACTCGAGCGACGCGTTAAATATAACAAAAAATAGCTTTGAGCACGTAGCCAAACACAGTAAAGACACATGAGAAGGTGTGTGTGTGTGTGCGCGTGTGCGTGAGTGTGTATCTGTGTGCGCTGAAGTGCCATTGTTGTTTTTCGGGCTGCCTGGCTGTCAAAGTTTTATGCCAGAAAAGCATTTAACTCGCGATGCTCGCCTACATTTACCTTATTGTTGTTGCTGTTGCTGCTGTTGTTCGCGTTGTTTTTGTAACATGCGTGCGAAAAATTGGGTGTGAAAAGCACTTTGGCCATTTTGCCTCGAGAGTGGCAGCGTTAAAGAGACGTTTACTGTTATTCGAGCACTCCAACACACGTGCCAGCTAACCCTAGCCCGAGTCTTTCGATTGGGCGTACGCCCACCCACCCAAGCCTGGCTGAGTTGCTTTAGCCTGTAGGCTGTTTTATAGCCCTGCTCATGCCTAGGCACATTAAAGGATTTCTTTCATTTAATTTAAACCTTAAATGTGAACCAAAGCCCCTCCACCAAAGCTGCTAAAACAAGCGATGCCAACGGGGGACAGCGGGTCAGGCTTAGTTACATGTTGCCGTGGCAACAAATCCTCTTTGATAGGTTTCCACCTTGAATGCCTTGTTTATATATGTGTAAGTATTTCTGATTGTGACTGTGATTTCTTTATGTGAATTCTGCTGAGAGCTATTCACGTTATTTGCGGTCAGTAAGTGCTAAATGAATTGTATTCCTCTATTAAAAAGCCCTCTCCACACACATATGCTGAACTTTTATTTGCTGTGCAATTCCTCAGAAATAGCTCGTGTGTATTTCTTTCTTACTCAGAAAAACTCTTTTGTTGATTAATCTGTGCTTGTTTTGTTTAACTTCTTATAATTTTGTTCTGAGTTACATTTCAGAGAAATAACTTTTATATTTAGTTTGTATTTATTAGGAATTGGGTATTGAAAGGCAGAAGAGGAGGTGTTTTCCGTATATTGTTGTGTGTTGAATTTCTTTCAAAAAGTTAATTCTTAGTTTTACTTACGTTTTGTTATGTTGTAAGCTCAATTTTTACGAAATAACTCTTGCATTTCTAAGGAAATCCGTAAATAAATGGTCGTATGTGAAAATTTAATTGGGTAAGAAGACGTGTTTTTCATTTAATTCAATCGCTTGCATTATTTCCTAGAATTTCATTATATGAAAATTCTTTATCAGACAGTTTTTTTTCAAGTCAAATTTCGCAGAAATAACTCTTGTAATTCTGCTGAAATTTGTTAAGCAATAATTTGCTCTGTATAGGGACCAAATTGAGAAATACACGCTGCGTTTTTCATTTATTTTTATGTCGAGCATTTTGTGAAAAATGTATGCCTTGTTTGGCGCATTTTGTGTTGCCTACTTTTCAGCGTCTATAAATTTAACACCTCTGCACCGCACACGTGTGTCTGTGTGTGAGGGTGTGCCTGGTGTTGTGTGTGTTTGAGTGTACAGCTCGTAAACTTTTTGCCATGCTCAAAATGTTTTTGTTATACGGATCCTTTGATTATGTTGGCAACCACAACTCAAGTTGCGAGCCACGAACTTTAGACAACTTTGGCATATCTTTTTTTTTGTGCACTCTATCCACCCACTCTCTATCTCTTTTGCTCTCTCTCTCTCTCTCTCTCTCTCTCTCTCTCTCTCTCTCTCTCTCTCTCTCTCTCTCTCTCTCTCTCTCTCTCTCTCTTGCTCTCTCTCTATCTCTATATCACTCTTTCTCTGTATCTCTCAGTTGTTCTTTCCCGACAGTTCATTTTTATTTTCATGGCATTATTTTCTACTTTAAGCGGTTTTCGGTTTTTATGCGGGTTCGTCCAAACAGTTTTCCATCAACTTTGGTTTTTTTTCTGCTTTTGCTATTGGGGCTTGTCTCGACCAAAATTAAATGTTATTGGCCTCGTTTCTTTACGACATGCGCCAATTTTAACGCCCATAAATCAGTTGGTTGGAGTAGGCCAGTGTACAGGGCCTACAAGGATTTACGCACCTTTCAGAAGACCTTTTCAAAAAATTAAATTTCTTGCATGTTTACTTCCTTCACTTTCTTTTTTTTTCTGCTCGCATATTTAGTCGGATTTTCTCGGGTTCTTTGCATAACTTTGCGCTGATTTCATCTATCAAATTAAGAAAGTAAAAGCTAAAAATGTTCGCCCGCTCTCGTTACTCGTCGCTTGCCGCTCGTAAATTTGTGGCGACGCTGAAAAAAAAAGAAGAAAATTAAAAATAAATAAGGTATTTAAGCAAACATTTTCGTCTCAAGACATATTATTATAATATATCAAGTGGTCGAAAAATTGCCATAAAATATGTCTAAGAGGCAAAGCAGAATATTTTAGGGGGGCTTGTGGTACTGCGGTGGGGCTGGGCCGTCAAAACTGTCAACTGCCATTAAAATTTAATTTCAACGACCGTCTTTTGCGCAGTCCAAACACAAATTTTGACGCTTTGTTGCCAAACGAGCTCAATTAAGTAATTCGAAAATGTTGCATTGTGAAACATTTTGTTTTCGACACTTTGCCCAAAACGCTCTAATTGAGTGTGACCAGAGTCCAAAAAAGGTTTTGGGAAAAGGATTTCATTTTTCGCTTGTTGATTTTGGGTAATTAGCGTACAACTGAACAATTTGTAATTTTAATAGGCTTTTGTTCAGGCGCGATGAACAACGATGTTGCCTGATTTAAACTGTGTCCGGCTAAGCTGGGGCAGAGAGAGAGAGAGAGAGAGAGAGAGAGAGATAGAGAGAGAGGATAAAATGACAATAGGTAATACGTTAAGCCCAAAGAAAACTAAATGATTTACTTCGACTTGTGCCAAGTTGATTTTCAATTAGTGACTTTTAGCTCAGCTTAAAAGCCCCTATGAATAATAATGAGCTTAGGTGCTCGTAAAAAACTTTGAATAAAGTCATCAACATGGGTTTATTGACACATCAAATTACATTTGCTTTTAAATTATAAATGAGATACAAATTGTGTAATGTGTAGAAATATTTACTGATGCGCATCAGGCAGCAATATTATTCATATTAATGTACATGGTAGAGAAAGCAATTTCAATTAAATTTTTTACATTCCTTACACTTTGCTAATATTGTCAGTAAATGTGCTACGTGCTGGCTGACATGCAGAAGGAAGCATCTTCTCTGTCTTCTTCTAGAGTCGCCAAATTTGATATGCAGCTTCTAGAATAAACAGATCAAGTATCTTTCATTTTATAGCTACCGCCATCCCTCTGTGAGGCTGCTATATTAATTTGCTTTATTTGTTTCGTTGAAACTTAATTCCTGGTCTGGCTGTCAAGTATATGGTGGTGGCAATTAATTGTGGTATTGGAAGAAGAAGAACATATTCCAATGCCGCTTGATGCTGCTTTCTGCAAATCAGTTGAAATGTGTTTTTAAATTCTTCTAAATATATGTGCAAATATTTAGATTTCTCGCGTGCATATTTGCCATCCGTTTTAATCAAATCGGCTGTCACAAAAGTAATTCAAGATGTCTGCAGTTTCAAGAGTCCCGCATTTATTTGTTGTTGGAGGAGCCTGTCATTCCTTGAGGCAGCTGTCAGGCCACTTTGGCTCAGCACAACTCGATTGGGGAGCAGCAACTCCTAAAGCTGCCAGCTTATAAGTACAGTGCACACACACGTACCTTTCAATGAACTTTGCCCTTTTCGGCGAATGTTTATTTTCAATATAGGTATTTTTATGTGGCGTAGGCGCGGACCAGCCGAGGCGAGACGATGGCAATGTCGACGACACATTGGCCCACAATCGCGGTGGATGGTGCAAATGCGTTTGGCATTTCGGAGAGTTTAAAGGCAAAGTGAAAAATAAACAAGCCCACATCAGATCAGGCCAGATTGTATATAATATATATGTGTGTGTGTGTGTGTGTGTGCAGCAGCAGACCGAAAAATACCTTAGCAGCAATTAAAAGTTTCTTAATGCTGCAATTTCGAGTCTAAAGAAAACAGCGGGCAGCCAATTAAATGGCGATTAAAAATAAATTAAGTTTACTTTATGTATAAATTGTGTGTGCACAAACAACAACAACAGCAAATGGACAAAAAGTCAGCGCATAAATAAACAATTTGAGCTTAGCGTCTGGAGCAACAGCATACCATGAACGAAATTGTGTATAAAGGTGAAGGTCGAACGGCCGGATGGCCCATAGTCAAAATCAAAAGCAAAATACTTACTCAAGCATAAGCCACTCACACACACACACAAATTCGCACACTCACACCGACACACTCTGGGGAAAACTGTAGAGCCTATAAATAGTCTTAAAATATTTTTGTCGTTGCCACTGCCGCATTTTTGATGCGATTAGCCAAAAGATTTGTTGCCGTCTTAGCAACTGAATTCAAATGCAAACAAATCCCCATGAATTCGGCCGTCGTGGGCAGCGCGGTAAGAGGGGCGGAGGCGAAGGTTGGCATCAAGTGAAAAATGAAAATTAAATTAATTTTCAACACTGCCCGGCGCGCCTGTCAAGGTGCTGGCTGCCCCAATGTATCTTGTGTGGGCGACTCAATTGCTATGCGAGAGCTATGCCTCTCCCCCTCCATCTCCCTCTCCCCCTCTCTCTCTCTTTCCCCTCCATCATCCCTCTACGATTGATATTGTTTTGCAATGAATACGTATAGTTGTTGTTGCTTTTGGCCAAGTCAATTATAGTTTTGCATGCCTTCTGGCGCATTACAAATACTCGTCTTTCATGAATGAATGCGGCTGCACGTTTTGTTTTGTTTAGAATACAAATATGAATTGATCATCTGCAATGTGTTTGCATTTTAAAAATAACTTACGTTGATTTTACAATTGATCTAAGCTAACAACAGATTGTGCCTGAGTTATGAAAAGTGTCTGCAATAGTATTCGTAGAACTCTGTGGCGTCTAGTTAAGATTAATTAATAAACAGAAATTTCAAATTCCAATATTTGAATGTAATTTTATTTATAGCTCAGACAAAAGTAATTGAATTAAATTTAATCAATTTGATAGTTAAAGTTGAAGCTTGTGTTAACATTAATTAACCACAATAAAGGCAATTCAATTTGAATTATATTAATTTCCATTAAAAAAATGTAATTGTTAAATTGAACAAAAAACTAGGTTATTAAACCTATGGCGTGTGGTCAATATTAATAAATGGATATTAATAATTAATAAATAAATATAATAAATTAATAATAAATGCTGTGCAAAGGCATTTAAGCAGATATTTCCGCATCAGTAAAGCTTGCTTCTGCTTGTCGGCCTCTCGGCTAAAAAAACTATCTTTAAAAAGGCTTATATACTTAGATTCCCTTTTATGCTCCTGCCCATATATATAAAGTATTCGGTTAAAGCATAGCAAATGTACATAAGTCCGAAGGGGCATTCAATAGACATTTTTTCCCGTTTCATTTGACATTTCACTTACAGCAAAATTTCTCGCATTTCCAATCTAGTTTATTCCGTTCTATTACATATACTTCCCACACTTGACCCAAGCACATACCAAATGCACAATTCACAACAACTCCAGAGAAAACAATGTGTCACATGCTTCGCTTAAAAGCAAATGACAATTTCAGCAGCTGTTAACTGTGTACGTGTGTGTGTGTGTGTGTGTGTCTCTCTCTCCATACAGAAAACTCCACAAATGTGTACAAATCAATAAGAAATAAAAAGAAAAATACTTCAGCCAGTATTTCATAGTTCGTCGTAAGTGTTTGCCAAACAGATGGGAGCACACATCAAATACAAAACGTTTTGCAGTCAGAACTCGGAATTGGGACTTGGGTGGAGGGAAAAATGGCAAAGACACTTGTCGTACATATCAGCCATAACTTTGAAAATTTGCCTCGAGCGCAGCTTTCAAGAACATAACAAATGTCCAAATCGAATAAAAGGGCACAACTGAAAGACAAAAACAACATATGCAAATTGGGTTGGTTCTGTTTGGCCAAGTTCAACCCCAAAAAAACCCCTTTGATTGAGTTGACAGAGTAAAAATGTTGTTGCATTTATACATATTGAATGTGTGTGTGTATATGTATATGTACCTGTATAAATAGCTGATGTGTGTGCACAATTTGAAATTCAAGGCGCATGAATCATGCGATCGCAGGTGGGCGTGGCACTGTTGCTTAACCATTTGCCATTAATTAAATTTAATGAATTGTGCTGGCGCGTTGATTTGTGCAGCTGCAACAACAACAACAACGAGAACAAATTGTTTTGTGCTTTTGGCAAAAATGCAAAGCGCAACGCGGCGTATACGTGTTGTGCTACAAATTAAGTCCAACAATTGCCAAAATGGGCGTCACACAGACGCCTGCTCGGGCCGCCAGGGCACGTCCTGCCGCTAGATCTTCGTCTATTTCCGTTGCACGGGCTGCATTTGATTAGAACGGCATCCCGGCTCAAAAACACATTGCCGCCCCAGGAGGGCGCATGAAAGCAACGTAATAAATGTCAGCGCCAAATGACAGCTCCTACGGCTGTAGCTTCAGCTACAGCTCTAGAGAGGCCTCCCGCACGTTTTGAGTGACGTCAACAGCTGTCAGTTAATGTCCAGAGCACTCGCAACATATTTGGCCTGGTGCTCCTCCTGCTGCTCATGCGGCTCCTTGTTGTATTCCCTCGAGTCGAGCCATTCTCTGTGCGAGAGTTGCTCTTTTTCACACATGCCAAATGAAAATTAGGCTATGAAAAGTCCTGTTATGTGTATACACGAATATTTGTGCTGCGGTTTGTCCTGGCCCAAATGCCTCAAATGCACAGCGCCCCCTTCCTCCCTCCCTGCCTTACATTGTTTATTTATCAAATATCCACACTCTGTCAGAGCCAAAAATCCGGTGCTGCTAACAAGCGTCGAGAACAAAAGCAAAACACTAAAACAACAAAAGCACATACATATCAAGTGTGGCGACATCGAATGATGTACTGCCTTGGGATACCCTGTAAATTGAAAGAAAATTGTCTGTTTAAATATTTGCGATGCAGCATTTGGAAGGTGGAAGGCTTGTTCCAGGCTCGAAACTCAAATTAAATTTACGGCTTAGTCTGGGAGTAATCAGAATAATATTGCCTCAGGTACCGGGCATTATGTAAAACCCTTTTCTCATGCTCTAGCAACACTTAAATTAAATGTAATCCCAAGCTCTTCAAGTTTTTGGAACTATTTAGAGCTTAGTTCGCAACAGCTGCAGACGAAAAACACTTAAATATTATTAATTATAGCTCTTTTGTATAAAATATCGACTTATGAATAGCACATGGCTATGGCTTTCAGCCTATAATTTAGTGCAGAGCAGAGGACCAGGAGCCTGGCGTTCGCACCTGTAACATTTACCTTATATTTTGTTGGCCCTAATGACTTGCTCCCTTAGCCAACTCTTGGGACCAGGCAACACGCAGTGCATTAAATGTTATCCCTAATGGCTTCAATTGTTTGCCACAAACTTCTGTATGGGCTGATGAGACCTTTTGAATTCGCTGCGGCGAGGGTATACCAAAACCAAATGCCAGTCGCTTGTTAGGCCATTCTTGTTAGCCTTGTTTGCCTGTATCCTGTGCGTGAGTGTGTGTGTGTGTGGGCTGGGCATACATGCACAGCCGCACAATTAATTTGCGGCTTGCTAACCGAATGCTGTTGCGTATTTTTTTTTGCTTCTTCATTTTGAATTATAAATAAATCTGTGCATCTGACTCCATGGAATTGTGAATGCCCAATGACGTCACGTCATACACACACACACACACCAAAGCACACACATCACATAAATATTGCCTACTTATTGGCATGTCAGTTGTTATGAACCCGTACCTGGATCTGTGCCTTGACTTTGCTGCAGATAATTGATTAAAGGCTAAATGGGAGCGCCATTATCCTTAGCCAGATGTTGCCTCAGCTAATTAGACACTAAACTTTCTGCTTAATTAATATTGTCATTAGAGAGAGCGCAGATTGTGCCAATCTGTGTGTGTGTGTGCGATAGCACGCAGATGTAAGATAAAAGCAATTGGAATAAGTTGGCACAGTTACATTTTAGTATGCCGAACACATTGAATACACTAACTATTAAGGAGAAACTGACTGAATGAAGGTTAAACAAGCTTGTAAGCAAAAAATATTTGCTTCCAAGGAAATCAGAATAGTTTTGTTAGAAATGTATAACCCGATCAGCATAGCTAGGTCGGAGCAGCCTGATCAAGAATAAATGCAAATATAATGGGATGTGAAAGGAACTAGAAATTCAAGACAAATTTTTGACTTAACTAATCTTCAATGAATATACACAACTTAAAGAAATGAATAAATTGCAGAATATATAAAACAACAGGGATATACTGAACCTCAGCTGGAACTTGTACCCAGTAAATATTTCAGAAATACTTCAAAAATACTTCCAAAATAAGGAAAGATTTATTCGATTACAAAACTGAGTTAAAAGCTTTGGCTAATTGAATGGCCCAAAAACATTGTGTTGCCCTAAATATTTATGTTGTATATCAATTATATATACAACAAACATGATTGAATTTTCATGCCATTAAAGTCTACGTGCATTAGGGGTATTCATTTTGATTACACACTGAACCCAACTCAATGTCTGCAATTTGTTTATGTGGTTAATATTTTTCTTGGGACGCTTGTTGGACTTTTCCTGACGTTGCCAGTGCCAGGCCATAAATTTGCCAGGGTGAAAGAGACAGAGATAAAGAGAGAGAAGGAGGCTGACAAAGAGAGAGAGAGAGAGAGAGAAACTGGACGGTTAATACAAAGACATTTGTCGCCATAATTTGACAGGCACATAAATTCATTAAAGTATGCTCAGCGCTTGCTTTGCCGCCCGTTTTCTTTCCTTATCCCCTCTCTATCTCTCTCCCTCTCTGTTTGCTTATAGCCCTGACTATACCCTAGACTTTGCCAACATCATGAACTTGATGCATGAAACTGTTTTCTTGGCTTTCAGAAATATTTCATTACTTCATCACTCGCATTGTCATAGAATATATGGCACATATATTTCTATTTTTTTCCCTTCTTTATTTTCTTGTATTTTGTTTAATGTTTTTATTATTTTCGTGAAAATATTTTCGCAAACACGTCAAGGCATTGCCCCTGCCCCCAGCCAACCGTTCGTATACCCTACCTTTTATTTAGTCAATCGGGCACTTCTTTTCGCACCCCAGGCCTTTAATTTGGCTGGCGGCCAACGGAATTTGTATCTGTTTCAAATAGTTTGTTCTCCCTTTTCTCCGCATCCCCACCTGGCACCTCTTTCCCGCCTGCCCAGTTTCTGGTAATTTGTGTTTGCTTTATTTAAACGCGCTTTGATATTTTATTTATTTACGTGTGATGAGCAACAATCGGTTAAAGATTTTTGCATTCCTTGCTGCATTTGCATGATGTTAATTTTTAAATATCTTATTCCGCATTTTATCTGCTCACATAATTCACTTGTTGTTCGCCTGCTTCTTGCTGGTTTTTATGTTCTTCAATTCTCAATCTATGGCAATTAATTGCCATTGAGCATTTGCGTTCGCTTGGCAAAAGATATTTTCATCTGTTTAGAACATAAATATTGCGTGCACGCAAGTGCGCAGATATCTGTCGGGCTGTCTATCAATTGTTGGATTGATTTTAAAGACTGACTGAAGTATTTAAGCACTTGTTAGGAATTTCCTTCTAATTGCTTTTTCGGCATGTGGTAAATGATATCGTGTCTGTTGCCCGACGCATTTTTCCATTCCCCATTGCGTGCTTTGAAGCTCAACAGCAGTAGATACATGTATTTAGATTTATTTTTACTCAAGCAATCAATAAAGTAGGTTATCAAGTAATTTCCGGTTTCGTATGTACTTGAAGTTTGCACAGGATATGTCTAGAAGTCCCTTTGATTTATGGAAGTTGGCTGTTTTCAATTTTTATTTATTATTTTTAATTCTTGCCTATTTATGCCCTTGCAGTTGGTGTATAGAATTATAGTTAGATCTGTGATCCCATAATTTATATCGATTCCTATTCACTGCGATTAGCTGACTTGATATGTATTTGTTACAATCGATTCGTGTATTCTGATCTCTACTAAGCGAAAGACTGTGAAGGAAGCGTATAGTTTTCAGGGTAAATACTATTAACATAGGTCTTTCAGCTTAAAAGCTACCCTGGGTTAAGTACGATCGGCCGAATAGCATCTGTTATATACTCTTGCTAGTTATATAAATTTGCCTCCGGCAGCGTATTTAATCTTCTATAATAGTCGTTACTCATATTTTGCCCATTTTATATTTAATTTCTAAGCCCAACTCGACCATTTTTTTTTACGCTTCCAATTTAAATGCTGCACAAATAGAGATAAGCATTGGCTACTCTACAAATAATGAGCAGGACTGTGGCCTTCCCGCATGCTCAAATTAACAGGCGCATAATTGTTTGCCATTTCTCATTATTAAAGAGGTCGCCCCATTTACACACGAAGTACAAACATTTTACATGCACTCAGCTGTCCGCTCGGGGCTCTAGTTTTAAACAAGTCTCGCCAGGACACTGTCCAAATGTGGCCAGGGCTCTGAAGAGACCCACACGCTTAACCCTTTAACAACAATTAAAAATATTACACTTGACCACCAAAAGGGGGAGGGGCATACAAAATGGCTGCAAAAAATAACAAAAGACAAGCAACTGTGTGAGTAAATGTCTTTCTGTGTGTGAGTATGTGTGTGTGTGAGTATGTGTGTGCTTTGTGGCCACTCAAGTGGCTGCCCTGGCAGGCAATTTACAGTGGCCAGAGTAGTGGCAGCTGCTGCTGCTGCTGATGGTGATGGTGTGGTCCTAGAGAAACCGAGAAAACCGAGTAAACCGAGCAAACCACCAGCCAGCATGACAATTAATGTAAAAGCCCATCAAGTGTTTGCAGTGGGCCCCACATGCTGCCGCTTGCTGTTTCTCTGTCTGGTTAGTTTGGCACATGCTTGTAAATTAGTTGGCTGCACTTGTTACAGCATTTAGTATCTGTGTGTGGACTTAACTCATTTCTCTTACTATTTTCTTTTCTCTTTCCATTTGATGGCCTATTTGCAGAACCAAGAAAAGACAAGACTGATGCACAACAACACGGTGGCAATGGCACATTATCAACACCGAATATTGAGCAGCCAACATGCCAGGGCTCCATGCTGCCACCACCTGGCGGTGGCGGCGGCGGAGGCGGTGGCGGCATGCACCAGCAGCAGCAATACAACCAGACCGATTCCAATAATAAAGTGGAGCGACCCAATACTCTGGGCGGCAGCAACAAGCTGTCGCGGCGAGGAGTCAACATTTGCTACCACAACGAGCACTGTAAGTGGACAACAAACTGAATTCGATTGTGTAGTACAAACTTTATGCTAGAGTATTACCAATAGACCATAACCGGAAAATGGAAGCCTGTACGCATAAAACTGTTAAGCGATGGAGTTTCAAATAGTTTTAGTTGATCTTCAACCGACCCAATTGGAGGTTCTCAATTAAATAAGTACAGCAGTCTAGGATTTGCTAAATTCAAAATACTTAGAGCTTTTATCCTTCTTAGATGTAGTTTCTATTAAACAAAATACCCTAGTTTAGTTTTGAAAGGCAATGAAATCTAATTTATATTCTCATAAGGCATTAATTTGAGTCTCAGTTGCTTATCGATAATTATTAGGCAATCGATATTGATAGATTCGTACTGCAACTGATTTTGCTATTGGCAAATCTCACCTATATTTATAGAATTTGTTCAGCACTGACTTGCAGCGATAGTTATGGGTCAGCTTATGATTACCCTCAATCATATTTGATTATAGCAATCAATTTGATTTATCTCAAACTAAACTAAACTTTATCTATCGATAACTTTTGTTATCGATATTTGAGGACTCATTTGATGAGAGAGCTATCAGTCGTTTTACTATTACCCTAAATAATATTTGACTATCGTTAACTGTTTCGATCAACCGGCTTATCTACAATCGATGTCTATAGTTTTTTAACGAATGACCGATAACTTATGATTATAGGGCAACTTATCTATCGATAGCTGATCGCTTACTATAATTATCGATATATTTACGATTACCCCCAATTAAATTCAACTATCGTTAACAGTTTCGATAAACAGGTTTCCATCGGATGGTTTCAATCCCCCACACTTCTCTCACAACACACACCACACACATCTCACACCACACACTCGCACACTCTCACACACGCATACATTCACGTCATTGGCTAGCGACAAAAAAATGTAAAGAAAAAAAAAACAATTCACACTCATTCACTCTATCGTTCTGCCTCTCTGTCTCTCTCGCTCCTTATTTTGCCCCGATTCTTGATTGTAATCGTTTTTGTAGATGGCGGCGACGATGGCAAAATGGTGGGTGGACCGCCGGGCAGCACACCACCGCCATATGCTGGCGGCAAGCTGCCGCCGGGCGTGATGCTCAGCGAGCTGCCAGAGCCGCCGATACCGGTATCGGAAATTGGACCCATCCCACCGCCGCCGATGTTCTCCACGCCGAGCCCGACGCTCATCGCTGGACGACCGCACGGGCCAGGCGCTATAAACGATCAGGATTACCAGCAGGACTACGACTATGATGGTAAAGTTAACCAATCGAAACATCAGCTAGCTTCAGCTCATTACAACTGCGCACTTCATAAATTATGCTAGTGCCCCCCCGCCCCGCTCCCACAAAACTAAAAAATCAAACCAAAGTGTGACCGAGTTGCCCAACTATTTAACTAACTTTCTGGTCTGTCCACAACTGTTTTGCCTTCCCACACAGATCACGATCCCGACCAGGACGAGCTCGACTCCGATGATGAGTACGCGCCGTACGGCGGCAACCATGTGCGCGTCATGGATACGCAGCGCGTCGAGGAAATTCCAGCCAAAGAGCCAAAACCAAATGCAGTTCCTCTAAAGTCGGCGCTGAAGAAAAAGGTCGGCATCTCCGGCAACGCCAATTCCGCCTCCACGCCAGTCACGCCCACACAGGAGCATCACAGCGCCGCAACAGCTGCTGCCATTTCCAATAGCAATGGCGGCATTGGCTCCATGGCGGCCGCAGCCGCTGCAGCGGCCCAGCAGTCGGCCAATCAGCGTCCACTCGTGGTGCGTCAGGATGCGGCGGGCAACAACTATTCGCTCAAGTAAGTCGCTGGTCAACTGGGTAGCTCTAGTGTCTATAGTTCTTGCGTTCCATTTGAGTTGTTTCTTTTTCTTCGTTTTGTGTAGTTTGAATTTGTTTTACTTATCTTTCTTCTCTCTTTCTCTCTCTATCTCTCCCCTCTCTCTCTCTCTCTGTACTCATCATGTTACGGGCGGTTCTTCCCTCCACTTGTTTCATTCTGCTGCCACAACAAAACTAACCAAAATCTATCCCTGAATAATTAATTTTTGTATGAATAATATCTTAAATTTATTGTTCTGCAATTTTATCTTAAAACAAAAAAACAAAATTATTTTTCTTTTCAATCAATTTGTTGTTTTGTTCTTGTTTGTTTTCCTTTTGTGCGCGTGCTCCACACGTTCTTCTGCTCCCTACCCAACTACTACTACTACAACTCAATCTCTACTATATACAATCTCTACAATATATATACAATCAATCAACCAAAAATACAACCCGTATACGTTATTGAACCGAAATCAGGCCTATACTACGACCACGGATTAGAATATGGTAAACATTTTTTTAGCTAATTTATTTGTTATGTGAAACGTATGCCAAAACGCTTTTTAGACTACTTCACTTCGCGCTCTCTCACTCACTCTATTCCCCCTCTCTCTTTCGCTCTCTCTCTCTCTCTCTCCCTCTGTCTCTCTCTCTCTCTCTCTCTCTCTATCTCTCTGTTGTGACAACCCGCTAGAATTTTATTTTCAAATACCCCCAAAAACAATTCAACTTCAAGTTTAATGCAGGCCAAGAATTTTTATAAAATTACAAACGGAAATTCTCTTGTTTTATATTGTTTCGATTTATTTTTCAAGTTTTTTCAGACGTAAATTGTATTGTCCTGCATAGTCCTTGAAGTGTTTTAATCCTCTACCATATCCCAATTCCCCGCTTCTCCAATTGCCATCCCCATGCACCTTAACAATCATATTTCGGTTATGTGTTTTGATTAAATTTTAAACACTGCCCCCTAAAGCAAAAACTTGACAACACTTAAACGAGAAGAAGCAGAAACATTCACACACTCAACAGCAAACATGGGCACACTGTTTCTTTCTTTCTTGTTTCTTTAGTATTGAATTACTAACTTTTGGTTGTTTGACATTAAGTTTAATTTTCTCATGTGCCTCCTATCCGCTGAACTTCCAAACCCTCAATGTCGTACATATAAATATCTCTCTGTGCGTGTGCGTGTGTGTGTGTGTGTCTGTGTTTGTGTCGGTATTGTTTTTATGATAAAAGTTTTCTTTTACTTTAGTTGATTATATTTTCTTTAACGCCGCTGCATGTTGCCACTGCGAGACAAGTTTTCATTGCATACTACACAGGCTTTCAACTTCCTTATGAAGCACATGATATTACACAGCATGCCTTAATTTAATTTCTTTGTCACTGCATGTCAAAGCAACATATATAAAAATAAGACCCAACACAAAAAATTAAAGAACAATAAATTGGGATTCAGAAGTGGCTTTCATTGTTGGTTGAGGATAAATATAAAAAACGTTGACAGATGACAAGTGCTACAAGTTGAGATGATTTCTGTAGCCAACGATGCGGCATAATCGAAACTCGATTGGTGGCAGCCGCACATGCGAGTCCTTTAACCACGCCCCAATTGGCCCAAAAGAGCCTTGAAAGGAAGCAAAAGAAAAAAAAAAGGAAAAGAATATGCAAAACAGTTGCAACAAAGCGTAAAAGCAAAGCAACTGTACGTAAATGCAAAAATTCTTAACATATTTATCATAAATTGTGCGAGAAACCGAACAACGGACAGTCCTTTACCATGGTGATAAACCATGTAGAGCATTGCGAATTAAATTTGGTACTCTATTGCCAATAGCGAGCAGTTAGTCGAGAAATAAATATATATATTTAGAACCTTAGACTAACTAGCAAAAGGGATGAGAATGTCTTTGAATCACTTTAGTAAACGCATCTGTGACATAATAACATATCCTGTAGCAAGCTAATCTTCTAGCAAGGATAATATAATCTGCATATTAATAGGAGTACAAAGAGAGAAGCGTAGTCTTGGGGAAGTGTCAGTGCAGGCGCAAGAAGCGAAGCGAGAAGTTAAAAATTAAAAGATAGCAAACATGCTATTACATTAATTTTAGCGCTCCTTTTGACCATTTTTTTGTAGTTGGTGTGATCATACAAAGTATAAGGAATGTATGTCAAAGTCAACTTGATAAAAATCGGGATAAATGTATATCTTGTACGGACTTAGAGGTAAAGTTAGCAAGGGAATTGAAGACTACTGAACTACCGATTTGCTCCTTTAAATATCATTGAAATGAGGGGCTTGGCAGATAATCATAATCGATATCTATCAAGCTGTTTTCAGACTGTTAGATATTATTGCGTAGTCGATTACCCCGACTGCAACGTCCTGTCTCTATTTCGTCTTTTAATACATAAAATAGATAACTTTAATACCTTTGTAGAACTCCCTAAATGTGGCAGCCCGTCAGACTCCTTAAATCTGCTTTTGGGTCTTGTACATTTTGCAGGCAGTTCTTCTGATTGAAGATGACTTGCGAAAGGGTATTGATAAAGCGGCACTTGTGTTGCATAATTCGCTTCAACTCGTTTTGCATGGTAATGTGGCAAGCATAGACACGATACGATTACACACACACACACACAAATACACACGAACACCCGCACACACACACACACACACACACAAGATATACGCTTAATGCGAAAGTGTTGCGGATGCGCCTGACAGGATATAACATACCGGGCGGGCTTCTCGGCCAGGCGACAGCTTTAAGTACAAAGCCAAGCACACACACACACGGATTCACACATACACACACACACACTTGCATGACTGTGGTAAATGTATGCGAATGAGTTGCCAGATGTGCGCACACGTGTCGTTAAAAAGAAAAGCACAAAAAACAACAACAAATTGGTGGAACAAAATAAAAAAAAAAGGGAAAAGATAAATCCGAGAGCAGGCAAAAGCATTTGGCTAGCAACAAAAAAACTTTAAGGACATGTGCCAGAGAGTTATGCAGGAAGATGAATAAATTAAGCATACTGTGTGTGTTGGTGTGTGTGTGGGTAAATCTGTGAAATTGCGCTAGCGAGATTGCAGAGATGAAAGTGTTTTTTTAGGCTTTGCTGCATGTCCTTTTGATGTATAACTGTGAGTGTATGTGCGACTGTGCGTTAAATGTGACCAGCCTAATGATAGTAATTAAAAATAACGTATATATATACAAATGCTTGCCGCAGTTGGTAATTAACTAATCTGTTGAACCAATTCCCAACAGCAGGCAGCAAATGTTCAATATCCAACTGCCGTGCACCGTGGAGAACAAGGAGAACACGCGGCCGTTTGTGATAAGGGAGAGCAGCAGCGATAGCGATGAGAGCGATGGTCACATTGTCTATCGGGACGATGACAATGATAATACACGGCTGGCCAAGCTGGCGCGCAAGGAGTCGCTGTCATTGAAGCTGCAGCTGCGACCAGACAAACAGGATCTGATCAATCGCAATATATTGCATCAGGTCAACGACAATGAGATCAAGGAGTCCAAGGAGGCAATTGGGGCGCGCCTAATCCGACGGCTATCAATGCGACCCACCGCCGAGGAGCTGGTGGAGCGCAATATTCTAAAAAGTGAGTGCACCCCTACAATTAAATGAACTATTTCTTACCAAAAACCATTTAACGTCATCAGCTCAATCACCCGCCGAGGAGAAGAAGCAGAAGGAGGAGAAGAAATCGTATTTACTGCGCAAACTCAGCTTTCGGCCCACCGTCGAGGAGCTCAAGGAGAAGAAGATCATACGCTTCAACGATTACATTGAGGTAACGCAGGCACATGATTACGATCGACGGGCGGATAAGCCATGGACAAGACTGACGCCAAAGGATAAGGCTGCCATACGCAAGGAGCTGAACGAGTTCAAGTCCTCCGAAATGGCAGTCCACGAGGGCAGTCGCCATCTGACGAGGTAATTAAACACAAAATCATGCCCAAATGCCACAACTCACTCAACCTTGGCCACCAAACTCGAAACTCAAACCCGAACCAAAATCGACAACTGAGCCAAGCGCAAAATTGCCAAATGCCCAATGAAGTGTCACGTGCAGTTCACTGCCACTGACCAATCCCATTCCGAGCTCCAAGTGCCCCACACCCAAGCGTCCACTTTTCCACTTGTCCACTTGCCCCATTGCATTGTTCCTGCGATATATGTGCTGCCACAAAGGACTTTGCGTTTGCTAACTGCATTTTGTCGTCCTTTTTCTTTTTTATTCTTTCGACATTTCTATTTCCATTTCCAGCTGCAGTTTTTTTTACTGCCATGTGGGCAGTGGGTGGCAGTCAACTTTTATAATGGCTTTTGGATTCTGTGGTCGCAGCTCTCCTTTAAAGCCCCACGCGCGACATGCTTTAACTAACCAAGCGCCGCAAGTTTTGGGCTTTCGGGTCCAACAAATTAGACAGGCCATGCACACGCAAGCACCAGCTACAACTAGTCCCCAATAAGCTGGCAAAGTTTCAACAAGCAACAAAAGCGTTGCCAGACAGTTTAAGATGACTTTAAACTTAGGTCAAAAGGCTGAAAATACTTTAAGCAAACGTCAAAGAGCTACGTTTGTGGCAAAAATGAAAATTTAATTTCATTAAAACGGCTGCCAGACCGTTTAAAAGTCAGTCTTGACATTTCTAAGTGGCTGCCAATATTTAAAAGTGGCTTCAATTTACTTAAAGCGTAGCCAGACAGCACCTAGTCTTTGACTTTAATGTGTTTTGTCTGAAATAGCTTTAAATTCTAACTTTAATTCAAATTAAAATCTAAAGCTAAGCCAAGCACAAAGCGTTGCCAGACAGTTTAATTTCTTGTGCGTCGTCCAAAACAGCTATATGTTTGAATTCTGGTAAAAATTGAAATCTAAAGCTAAAGCTAACACTCACAGCTGCCAAATTTCCCCTATACAAGCCAGTGCTGCCTTTTGGGGCATTTAAAACCTAGTTTGAACGGTTGCTAATATTTAAAACAGCTTTAAATGCAAAGCAACAAATTCAAAAGCTAACTAAAATTCCAAAATCGTTGCCAGCTGTGTAAACTTTCATGCCGAGTGGATTTTTGTTACCTTCAAAAAGAAAAACAAACTAAAAATATTTGAAATAAAATGTACAGTGGCCCTTGTTAATCAAAATATGCACTAGAGCGTTGCCAGACCGCTTGAATGTTAGTTATATATCATGTTTCCAACTAACTTCTCAGGTTGGCGCTATCTTAATCAAAAAGTGTAATCTAATCCAAACATTACGCAGTGTTGCACACTTTGGGCTTCAACTTTGCAGCAGAAACGGAAAACTAATCTTAACTTTTGCAATTTTCGCAATTTTCTTCTACCTTGCAGATTCCATAGGCCATGACGATTGCAATGGCAGCAACTTTCCAACAAATTACAGCAACAACAACCCAAACAATTGTATTTTGTGCAGCATAAAATTGTCAACAAATATTTAAAAGCAAAACATTAAGAAACAACAAAAACAAAAAAACTCAAAAAAAAAAATCACAAAAAAATACAAAAAAAAAGAAAGTTTAAAAATAAAAAATGCGATAAGACACAATAAGAAGAAGAAAGGCAAATAACAATTTTCAAATGGCAAAATTTAGTAAGAAGAAGCAGATGCAATTCAAATTGAAATGTTTTATTTGTTTAGGGTTTTCTGTTGATTGCGAATTCCGCTCGTTTTTCTAATTTTAAGTTCTATTCTGTACGTAGTATTTTTTGTGTTTTTTTCTACAATTATTCTTTGTTGATTGTGTATGTAAATAAATTTTTTTGGCAATTCCCCCAAAATAGATTTGAGAAATGCAAATCAAAATATCAATTCGTCTTGTGTAGATGTGTTAAGTCGATTTGTTAATTCTTCAGTCATGGCAATTATGTATTATATTATATAACAGTGAAAGGTAAACTAAATTACACATTGGATAAATGTTTAAACTAAATTACATTTATATTAACACATTAACATAAAACCACAAAACAAGTCAAGCAAATAACAATTTCAGAGAGAGAGAAAGAGAAATTCTTAAACTTTAAGCATAAATTTACTTTTACTGCTGATTTCCATACATTTTTAGATTTTGAATTAAGCCAACTACAAATTAAAAAAGAAAAGAATGAAAAAAAAAAGCAACACCGCAAATAATATTATAAATTATACAAAATGCGAACAGTTCTAAAACAAACATATATATATTCTATTTTTAAATTTATTATTATTGTAAAAAGCCTAAACGTAAACAACACATTAAAAAATAGAGCTGAATAGAAGAACATAAAAATATTAAAAAATAAATTACAATTTTTTTGAAAGACATTTCAGCAAAAACTGTTGCCAGGTTTTATTATTTATTTCAGTTCTTAAATTAATTATAAGTTATATTTAACATTTGATTTGTATATAACATGTACATACATATCGCCGAATTGCATAAAACTTGAAAGCTTATCGTGAAAAATAGGTAAAGCCATAAATAAGGACAACAACTCTAGTTGGAATGAGGACACAAAGATAAGGCAACGTGCTCAAAGAATAAGTAGAATGGATAAATTTCATAAAAACAAAAAACCGATCGATAAATTTGTAACAAATAACATGGCAAGAAAATATCAGGAATTACAAACTGAAGCAAGTTGGACCCAGTATGAAGTTTTTTAAGTGAAAACGACGTAACAATTTAACACGTAAGTCACGTAAGATTTTAGAAGCAGAAGGAACCAAAAAAAAAAAATAAATTAAAACCACAAAATAAAACAAAAATCACATCAACTAAATGTTGAATAAATATCTATTTTGTAAAGCGAGTTGCGAATAGTTACGAATGATTAAAATGAGAAACTGAAACTTTTACTCCAGCATTCACATAGTTATGAATAATCCAAAAAAAAAGAAGAAAATAATGAAAATATAAATTCCTAATTGTAAAAAAATTTGCGAAAAAAAAGAAAAAGAAATTACGATTAATTGAAATGCAAATTCAAATGCTCGCGCGTGCTCGTGAATATTAAAATTAAAAAGCTAAACAAAAACAAAAACAGTTTCAAAGGACATTTAGTAAGAAATTAAGCTCTACAAATAATAGAGAAGACAAGAAAAAGCGAACTTAGTTTAAAGATAAATTGGCGCTTCCTTTGCAAGTTTCATATTTCTAAAGCAAACAACACACTCACACACAATTTAAAGTAAAAGACAAAAATAATAAATAAATAGACTAAAGAGTAAAGTAAAAACTTGTTTCAGGGCAGTCAACGAGTTGGCTCGAATAAAAAGCTTTTGCTTGATATCGCGAGGCTTGCGTCATATATATATGGCGAGAAGTTACGATCTAATAGCACAAATAGGTCAGCTGCCAGTTTCTCAAACCGAATCTAAGTCGTGTCTCTCACACTCTCTGTCTCTTGCTTTAAGGCGTTGCATTGTCAGAGTTAAGCAATATAAATTGCAAATATATATATATACATACATATATATATATATATATATATATATATATATATAATTATACATATACATTAAATATCTATACAAACTATATAGTATATATGTATACAACTATTTATATGAGATGAAGAAGCAGCTAAAGCAGTTGACGCTATATACATACAACTATCAATATGGGATAGCATAATTTACACTTTTTCTATGAATCGACTTTTAGTGTACAATAAAAACAACAACAAAAAACTACACTAACAACAACATCCACAACAACAGGAGCCCCCGCGTTGATTGAGAGCCTACCTATCCATAACTAGCGACGAGTTTTAGTTTAAATGCAACTTTGTGTACAGCATTTCACACTGTCCTTTCGAATTCTGTTTTCAACTCTAACAACAAAATTTGCAGTTGCCGTTGCAAAAGCAAAAAATGCAAATAATATTTAAAAGAAAATGAAATGAAAAACTGTAGAAATAAATAAGAACACCACATGACAAAAAAACAAAAAAACACGAACAACAAACAAGCAGCAGCCAGAGCAAGTATCTAATAGCACTTGGTCAGATCTTCTAGGCTGAGAAAAATAAAAAAAAGAAAACATTTGTAAAAGCCCAAAGTTAGGCAGAATCCGTTGTGAAGATTTGCAAAATGACACGTTAAGTAAATTAGCAAATTAAGCGTAGACAGTCGAAGTATGCAGACACAGAAAGAAACTGTACGAACAACAAAAACAAAAACACAAAAGAATATTGAATAATAATCACCGACAAATTGAGATTTAATAAAGATTTAATTACTTACAAAACACATAACATATAATTTAATGGAATAGCCTTTTGATAAGAATAATCAAGCTCGGAAAATGTATTTAATGTGAAGCTAATGTGTTCGAGTCGGATATATTTACCGACTGTAGCAAATATTAAAGAAAGCAAGTAAGTATATACTCAGTTCACATTCTAATAACTTACAAAATTTGTATTACGAAATATTATTTAATTCATATTCATATTCGCTTCCATTAATTTATCTTATTCGTTATTTATATTCTTATAGATACTTCATCAGTTTCATCTATCATCAAAATTGTCTCTGGTTTAATTCACACACATCAAACAAAATTCAACATCCATGCATGCAGACTTTGATTCCAAACTCGGTTTGTCATAAATGTTTTTTCAAAATTTCAATGTTTTAATTATATTTGCGCGCCTGTACCACTGAAAATATTGAAAATCATAAATATTTTCATGTACAAAAGGCGCGCTAGAATTGGGTTCTATCAAATAAGCTAAGATAAATGTCATAGCCGGGGCTGGGCCTCCCTTCAAAAGTTTTGAGCTATAAGCCAAGTCATTATGGTTCGATTCGGGTTTCAGTTCATTCGTTTTGTTAGCTTCATTGCTTTGTAGTTTGGGTTATAGTAAACTATTTATTTGATTTACGGGTTGATATATACATATTATCAATTTGCCAGGCAAATTTGGGTGTTATATAATCGCAACACTTCAACTGACTCGCAATAAAACTTTCATTGCTTATTCTCCGACTGTTAGAAAACTCATTCAAAGCACACAAATTAGGCAGAGCTTGAAATTAGCTGCATGAATCGATTTAATAAAATTTCAATAACCTTCAAATGGGCATATATATTGATGTACTTATGAATTTAATACGCTGTTAAACAATTTGAATGTGTGCATAATCTGGGTACCCATTTGGTGCTTATTCGTCTATTTCGCCCTCGTACATGATATGAAAGCGCTCTCTAATTGCCTCGACGCTGTCACAACCATTGATCACATCGGCGACATGCTGAGTGCCCGCCTGCAGGAGACCGTCAATGTTCAGATAGTCGGCCGCAATGATCAGCTCAAATATGGTCGAGTCGGTGGCATTCGATTCGGTGAGAATGCGCTGGAATAGGGAACGTTGATACTGCAGCATTTCCTTGTGTTCCAATGGCGCGTCCACTGTTTGCACGGCCTGGCACCAGTCGAGGACGAGCTTAAATATATCGGACCTAACTCGGTTCAGTGGCATCACATTGGCATCGTCATCGGGGCCATCGTTGCCTTTCAAATCTCCGCGCTCCGACTGCAGCCAGCTGTGGGTCAAACCCATTTGCTGGGCGACCTCGAGACACACATCAAAGACGATGCCATCGCTCGTGCGTATTTGAAGTGCTTGTGATGGCTGCGACATTTAAACGGGTTTTATGTCAGGTTGATTTTCTTTTTGTAGTTGAAAATTAATTTGCTAGTGGCGAAACGTTGCCTCAACGATTGCTGAGACTTGATTACAAATATGTAGCCAAGGCAGCCCGAAAGTATACGGCAAAATGTGCGCAGCTGCACAGACTGAAAGTTGTAGCATAACTTATGGGTCTGTGTGTGTGTT
Organism: Drosophila novamexicana; assembly: GCF_003285875.2. Classification (NCBI taxonomy): domain Eukaryota; kingdom Metazoa; phylum Arthropoda; class Insecta; order Diptera; family Drosophilidae; genus Drosophila; species Drosophila novamexicana. The sequence goes on along the minus strand of NW_020824850.1, from coordinate 717,795 downwards.
GCCCCCCTTTGAACTCTGAATGCTTGTAGAAATTCATTGAATTCATTCATAAATTCCGTCGCGTTCTGCTTGCCACTTCACGTGCCAACGGAGCGGAGCAAGTGCGTCTTTGTATCTTTGCAAATGTATCTGCGTACGTGCCAGACTCAGACTCTCAGACAGCCAAGCTACAGCAGCCTCAGCCTCAGGTGAGGCGACAACAACGACAAAGACAACAACAACAATGAACACAGCTACAACGACAACGACACCAATCACAATCATCATAAGGCCGTCGCCATCGCAGTTGATTATGATGAGCTCTTTTCGAGCTGACTTTTTTCTTGAAGTGTTTGCTGCTTGGCTCGTCTCCATCTTCAACTCCATCTCCATTGCCAGCTCCATCTCAGTTGCTTTCCTTTGCGAAAGTTTATCATTGCGGCAAGATTCTAACATTTTTGTGTGCATTCCACTTTGGTGCGTTTTCGGATTTCTCAAGAGTTTGCCTTTTGCCACGCTCATAAAACGTACTCGAACTCATTAAAACGCGCACTCTGATAACCGAAATGGCCACATTGGACGGTGGTCGCTGGGGACGGAATGGAGGGACATGGAACGGGTTGGCGACGTGTTTTGCATGTGCCGTGTAAAGCCGACTGATTTATTTGATGGCCATTTGTTGCTGGTTGCCGGCAAGTTAGCACGTTGCACGATGGGTTCTGTGCTGGCTGCGAAATGGGGCAAGTAGGCAACAATTTCGAGACTGGCAAAATGTGCCCAGTTAATTAGCCAAGTTCATGTGGGAAAAGTTGTACAAGTGGACAGTTGTGAAAGAACTGCCACAAATTGGTTATGATGATGCTTAACTCTGGGCAGCATAGTTGTTGGAAACTGGGTACAAATTGACGGGAATATGTAGAGCTATAAAATTAAGCGTATTATTTTATTTTTTGGTATCAACATTTCTGTAGCTCTGCAGTGCCCATATATCTATATATATCAATTACATTCAAATGAAAACACGCTTTAATTCGGTCATCGACAGTGTTATCCGTAGAGTGTTATCATAATTGCAAACAGTTTGAAAATAATCCTCGTGTTGGCATGCCAGCATAAATTTAACAAGTTGTCGTTGGATTATCCAAGTGGATTTCACTGCCAGGATGTCTCATATATATAAAAACACTACATTTTATCGGAAACATTCTTCAATCTGCTAAAATTGCAACCAGCTTGTAAATTTATTGGCGTGCTAGAGTGGCAGCATGCACTTCACACGTAGGAGCTTCAAATGGAAATAGGTATGTGCCAACTATATCTATTAATTACATTGTATACCATATCTCAAATAATTAATCTGGTCAACCAGGTCATCATCCATCAGGCGTTTAAATAATTGCAAGAAGCTTTTAAATGTATCGTCATGATTGAATGCACCTTGCAATTAGCCGCAGCAATATCCAAATGGATTTCGGTATGTCCCATATATATTAATTATTTATATCAATTACTTTAAATATGTCAATCAATCTATCCAGTCTCATGTTGGGGATCAGATCTGAAACTGTTCTAAGGATTTTTTTTATATATATTATATATGCTATTATATCCTAACGTCACGGATATTGCAACATTAGGAGTTAGACAAATGCCTGTGCTACTGGCTTGGCCAACTACAGTGCTGTCCATTTTATTGGGTCATGTTGGGGCTCGGGGTTGGCAGCTAACAACAATTTGAGAAAGAAACAAAAATTTGCATTTGGCCCGATCGTAGTTCGCGACTTGTCGTTGCTGTGGATTTCTTTATGACCCGAGCTGGCAGTGGCGCGGAGTTTTATTTCAACCATGGCCTTTGTTTGGCTGCAAGTTTATTTGATTCTATTTTCATTTTATTTGAATTGTGGTGCGCTTTTATGGCCTGTGCATGAGCCTGTTGCCTGCCAGCCTGCCAGCCAGCCAGCCAGCCAGCCAGCCAGCCTGGCTGAGATTTGTTTTGTGAAAGTTACAGCAAGAGACGCTATCGATGAGCCCCAAGAAGTCGTTGAATCAGAGTCCCAGCCATAGCCGTGGCCATTGCTTTTGGCTTTTTCAGTTGGTGATTGTAAAACAATAAAAGCAACACCTGACTGCCGTTTGCCAGCCGCACAATGGCGTTGATGGCGACGCGGATGCGGACGTTGTCGTTGTTGGTGGGCTTCAGCCAGCAGCAGCAGCAGCAGCGGCAGCAGCAACAGTTGCAGATCTTATCAGCGCGTTGCTATGCCCAAAAATGGCCAAGACAAAAACATGCTTATTGTTTTGTAGATTTGGTGACGCGGCCTAAACATTTCAATTGCGTTTTGCGTTCTGTGCGTTTGGACAACAGCAACAACAACAACAACATCGAGTGCAACAGCAACAACAAATTGCCGGCTGATTGCTGCTGATGGAGAGCTGAAGAGCTGCCAGCGGAGCGCAGAGGCGTGGTGCGGTGCGGCGTGTTGCGGGCATTCGAATCGAAATCTAAATCTAAATAAATAAAAATCGTGCTCTGTTGCCTTTTTTTAAGTCTTAAGTGAAAGGCAGCGGCGAGATCAGCGTCTTGGCCAAAGTATCTCAATGCGCTGCAAATTTAATCAATTGATGAGGCAGCTTGCAACTGGCAACCTGCTGCATGCCGCCTGCTGCCTGCCGCTTGCACTTGTTGTCGTTGCTTTTATTGTTGTTGTTAGTTTGTTGCTGTGATGGCAATTTGGATTTTGTGGCTAACACAAACCTGACCAGAAAGACATTTACATTCTACGTTTAAGTGTTGTTGTTGTTGCTGTTGATTTGCTGCTGTGCAAGTGTCGCAACAACCACAATAACAGCAGCAACAACAACAACAACTTTACACGCTAGAAACCGTGACTTTAATTTTCTTTATTTTCCCACCCGCGCTCGCTTCCTTTCGGTTGTTTTTTTGATTTGTTTCTCCTTCTGTTTTTTTTTTATATAATATCAATTTTATTTTTTCTATTTGGACTTTTCATTAAATCACCTCGCAGTGTCGCCAATTCCCCCCGCTCGCATTTCTGCACCCCTTTCTCATTTTGTTGTCTTGCTTTTAATTTGTAATTACTTGCACATTTTACTTTCGTTTGTGGCATTTGATTTATGGCCCAGCGAATTGTAGTCGCCAAATAAAAACTTGGCCAAAACGTGGCAACTGGCAATTGGAATCGTGAGTCGAGCACAAATGTTGCTAGAATTAAGAAAGTTTTAAATGCCGTTTACCTTTATTTTCACTTGGGTGCGTTACATATATTATTTATTTATTAAATATGTTAATAGACAATCTTTTATTAATTGTTATATATAACTTTTAATCCTGACTAGTTAATGATTTAGTTCTGATTTGCTAAATTCATCTCCGAATATTTCAAATATTTCAATATCGCTCTACTCTGCGATTCTCATATTCATTGTTTTCTTTATGCTAAGTGTTATCTAATTGCCTATCTTATAAACCTTATCTCTGCTCATTCTCTTACTTTAATTTACTTCCACTTCATTTCTCTTACTATTTTCATTTATTTTGTATTTGTTTTTATTTCAGTGATACGATTATAGTCAACTATCTCCCCTCTACTAAAGGTGACAATATAATATTCGTGTGGGTAAGTACATATTTAGCTTATATTTATTATTTTGTAATTATTTTAAATATCTTTATATTTTATTTGACCCCAGTTTGTTGATCCTACTTTCCGCTCTTGTTTTGTATTTAGGATTTTAGATTGAATTCGATGTATTCCTTGAGCCTAATCTTTTATTCATGTTTTTATTTAAAGCTCCCATTTCCTTCCAGTTGTGAGATATATTTGGCACTTTGTCCAACTATTCGATCATCCCATTCTTAGTTTACATATCTTCTGAATCAGCTGTGATTATAGGGCTTTTTTGCCAAAAGCTCATCTGATCCTTAGTTTTCCACACATGTTAAGTGAGTCAGCAATACTCCTTCCTCGCATTTTACATCCGTTTCTAGCAACCTGCTGTTAACGCGTTTTCCTGTAAATGATGCTCATTAGCTTCATTGCAATGTTGCCATTGTCATCGTCGCTGCACTTGACACTTGCCGCTGACATGTTGTTGTCGTTGCACGCAATAACAGCGGCAACAACAGCCACAACAGCAACACCCACTCACTATTGCAGTTGCACACAGATGCAGTTGCAGTTGCAGTCGCAAATGTGCAACAATTTCAAAGAGCTTCCACTTAGAGCAACTGCTGCTACCAGCAACAAGTTGCTGCAACTTGACTGCAACAGCAACATCAACAGCAGCTGCAGCAGCAACAGACCCATTGATTAGGTGACCCTTGTAGCGGTCCGAGACTGTCAGTTTTTTTTCTCTCTTTCTGTCTGTTGTTTCTTGCCTTGTCGTTTCTTTGCCTTTACCTTTCTGTGTTGCCCCCAATTGTCATTGACTGTTGCTGTTGCAGCTGTTGTTACTGTTGTTGCAGCCAGCTCAATTGATTGAATTACATACATGATGTTGCTGCCGCGAGCTGCCTCTAGGCCTCAACACCCCCACATTTACTTGGCTGACTTTTGAGCCCTGTCGCGACTCACGGGCCACTCTGGGCCATGTTGCAGAGTCAAACAAAGTCAGGCCAGTTCACCGGTTAGCCAGTTAATTAGCAGAGAGGCAGCTGCCAGCGCTGTTGCTGTTGTCCTTGTGCCAGTTGTGGCTAGGTTGCAAGAAGTGCGCTGGGATGTGGCAAAATATGGCAGCTGATGAAAAGATACAAAGATGTTCGACAGGCGAGCATCTGTTGATTACCAACTGGCTGCGACTCGACTTTGAAAAGCATGCGTTGCAGTTAGGTTCAGGCACATGTGGAATATATAATGTTTATTTCAAACTAGCAGACTAGATCTGCAGCAATGGAACTTGAGGGCAAAGTCCATGTTAATTTATGACATTAGGTTTATCGATGCGTACTTTAATGCACAATTCTCTATCATATTCTAATATTTTGTAGATTTAAAGTGGAATTTTACTTCCAAAATATAGGAAAAGACAGTCTTATAATATAGCTTTTTCCGTTATAAAGCTCTATATTAGACAATGGAAGCTTCTGGTGGAGTTCGATATGTATAAAGTATTAACATAATATTTAATTTTTTATTAAAATGTTTAAATTTTTTGAGTTGGACTTTGTGCTGACCAACTGTTATTTTATATGAAATCAAATACCTTTTTGAATATCTGAAATTTTAATATTCGTATCATTGATATTAAATATAATGCCACAAGCTGCTCAAGTATCTACAGATTCACAGCACCAGCAATCTTTTAAGTCTGCCCCATTTTCAATCCTCAAAATCAACACAGCTTTAGAACTTGTGGCAATCACTCTATGTCCCATTGCATGTGCCATCAAACTTTTCCAATACACACACACTTGTGTCAGCCCTCAGCTCTCTCTCTCTCTGCCACCTCCTGTTGCATGACACGCACCAGAGCAAAAAGACAAACGAAAACAAAACGTAAAATGCCGCTGCCGAACTTGTCCTTAAAATGTCAACCAAAGTGTTCATTAATTTGTGTCTCCCGCTTGCTCTGATTGTAGTTGTAGTTGCATGTTGCTCTTGTTGCTGTTGTTGTTGCCGCTGTTGTTATTGTCTGGTTGCACTATTATTGCCGTGTGCTGTTGTTATGCGGTCGCTTGTGGCGTGTGTGCACAGTCATTGATCATGAATTCCGCGCGCTTGGCACTCGCTTGCCGCACATGCGTCATGCCAGCTTGACACTGTGCCCGTCACAGCTCCATGCCCCTCGCCGCACGCTGCCTTGCCACAATTGGCGACACAATTTTGCTGCCTTTGGCATGTGCCACGGTGCCCCCCACCCCGCTGCCAACAGCAGCGGCAGCCTACGCAAATTTAAAATCTGTTGCCAGTAGTTTTGTAATTTTCATGTAAAAGTCGAGACAAATGCAAAATGGCCCTGCAAATGACGACAACGACGACGACGACGACAATAACTGCAGCAACGGCAATAATAACAACTGTTGTGGCACGCCCCCTTCGCGCAGCCCACAGACAACAGCCAACAGCCAGCCCTGAGCCTGTCCAGGCCAGCCATCAATCTCAATTGCTTCGCATTTTCATATGCAGCTCTTCGATCATTTTGCGGCTTGACAAGCAACAGCAGCAGCAGCAGCAGCAAGCAACACTCCAGCAACAGCAACAACAACAGTTAATAAACATTGCAGATTTGTCACAGCAATTTTTGTTGTTGTAGCTGGCCTGATTCTTGTTGTTGCCTACATACGTGCGCCTGTAATTACTTTTTATGATGTTGTTGTGAGTGTTTCTTTTTGCTGGTTTCTGATTTAAAATTTTTCTTTTTTGATTTCTGGTTTATTTGTCTCTGGATTTATCTCGCCCAAATGTCTACGCGTGATTAAACGTTTAAGCTGCTGATATGATATACCCAGAGCCTGTCGCCGTTTCTATGCTGACTGACATATTGATTTCTATTGTGGCTGCTGTGCCTTGTCTTCTGGTTTTGAAAGTTGGCGGCTGTTTGCCTGTCGATGTCTGCTGTCTGTTTGCTGTTCGCTATGCTCCATAAATCGCATCAAGTGATATAAAATATTATTTTGCAAAAATATCAAAGACAAATGTGGATTGCAAAGGGACTTTAAAAACGAATGGCCTTTCTTTTAATGGCTGATAAGATTTTGATCTTGGTTTGCATTTTGGTTTAATTCTGCATTCCAAATTTATTCATATCGCTAAATATCATATGGACATATGGACCCCTAATACATTTACATAGAAAAACTTGGTTACTTGGAAATATCAATATCCAAATGTTCTGTTTCGAAATAATTGTAAAGATTTTTACTTGGGGAAAATGTTTGATTTGCATAAATTAGAATACATTTTGATTGATAAGCTCGTTGTGCATTAAACACTTAATTTCAGTTCAGCTTAAAAGCCTTTAAGAAAAAACATGCTTTAAAATACTGTGAAAAACATTTACACATACTTAAAACGAGGAGCTAAATATTCAACACCTACATAAAGATTCGGTTTAATGGCACCTTTTAAGTCGCAACTTCACGCTTAATTAGACATTTGAAAAAATAACTTCATCTGGCGTTGAGTTCAAATAGAAACTGTGACTCGGCTATTATGTGTTCGAGTCGACGGAGAGTTTGTCGAGACAAAAATGGTCAAAACATGAAATCCTATTAGACAAATTGAAATTACAAATGAGACAACGCCGAAATTAATTTATTAATTAGTCACACTCCATTATGGCTGGACAAAGAGAGGCTGTAAACGGTAGCCGCGACAGGCAGCCAACAACGACAACAACTGCACGAATGCCAACACTTACAACAACAACAACAATAACAACAACAGTGGTAATGATCTGCCCACATGCGGCGTTGAAGCGTCTCGAAATGGTTGACAGCCAGCTGGAGTCGGCCACTCGCCCGACGGCTCGGTCCGAGCCATTTTTAGCCATTGTGGTGTGAAAATTGTTAAATCCAATTAGAAAACTCAACACGCAACACATTTTATACTTCATATAACTGCGTGGGCTGTGCCGCATACCCTCCCTTCCCCCTGTCCCCCTTCCACAGGCGCTCTCACTGTCACTCGGATCAGCTGAGCGCTGCCCGGCTCGTTGGCTCGTTGGCCAGCTGACATAATCAGTGATAAGTAATCGTTAATTAAATTGCATGAAAAATCTAAGCCCAATTTATTGGCCGGCTCGCCGAGACAATGAAATGTCGCATTCTGAAGGCTCATATCGGCGCGATCTGAGCACCATTTTGGCGCAGTGTAGCGACAGGCGACCGCCGAGCGGCGACAGGGCCGACGACAGGTTGTTTTGCGGCAAATTGGCAAGACAATTGCCGGCTAGCTGGCGGGCTGGCTAACTTACGAGTACAGTTATCATGGGAAACGAGGCACCCAAACAAAACAGAAATAGAAACAACTGCCCCCGCGCGATTCATTTCTAAATGGCCAGCGCCTTCATCATTATCAACTGGAGCTGGGAGCTGAGAAAGGAGCTGACTGCAGCTGTAATATGGCCAACAAACAGCGCCCAGATAGCCTTAAATGGCGGCAGCAAAGTGAATGCCTGGCCATAAAGGAGTCTCTCAAAAATCCAAGTCAAAAACCAAATGCGTTAATTAAGTGTTTATGGTGTCAACTGTACTGGCCGTGCATAATTCATAGATATATGTATATATATCTGTATATAATCATTCAAAAAGATAGCCAGTTGGCCCGATTGATTTCTGGCTGTGGCTCATTTAATGAATTATGCAATCAGCGTGCAGGAGAGAAAGTTTTCCAATATATATTTATGGAATATTTATTTTTAGCACCATAAATAAGCGTTTTTATTAATAGCCGCTCATTAACCTCGACTAATTAATTAGAAATGTGATTTTTTGTTTTTTTGTAAAATGGCCAACACATATGAACATGAGAAAAACAAACATGAGTGAGGCCTAAAGTTATGTTTATGGCTTATGTCGAGTATTGACGGATTGACGAACTGTCTGATTGATTGAGCGACTGAATGAATGACGAACTAAACTCTCAACGATATGGTGATGAGTTTTCAAATGATGCGTACGAAATTAATATGATTTTTTTTTTCCTTTTGTTTCTATAATACATTTATGAGCGGTCGTTAAATCATTCACTGTTGGCATCGTGTGTAAAGTTGAACTACGCACATAGCTTTAAGATTTCAGTTTTTGAAATTATCACGATGTAATTTATATTTCTGACAATGCTTCTTAGTGTGTCTGAGCGTCGGACTAAAAACATTTAAATTGCTTTGATACACTAGAAAATTTCAAAAATATTTAAAAGAAAAACAAACGTTAATAATGATTAAAATTATTTCTTTTGCTTAAATTTTATTTTGTTAGGGAACGGAACAGGTTGTAGACAAAATATGAATTCTTATGCAAAATTAGTTTATATTTTATTGATTTCAACTTAAGTTATTATATACTTCTTTTGATTATCAATATAAATTCAAGTTTAAAAAATAAATGTAATCCTATTGCAGGTTCTATATTTTCCCCGTGTGAATGATAATCAAGTGTCGGCTGCTCTAACACGCCGACTGCCATTTAATTTATGCAGTATTCTCTTTCGACTTTTAAACAACATAAATCTATAAACGCCCACGTTAACCATTTTCGGTTTGATGTCTGTTTCTGTGTTCCAAAGCGGCTAATTTGCGGTGAGTGGAATTTCTTTTATATTTCATTGTCTAAAAAAAGCAACTGCAACAACAAAACCAAGAAAATATTTGATGAGCTGCGGTGAAAAGCATTTAATAAACGCTGCAATAAATATTTAAACACTGCCTGGCGCTTAATCAAATGCAAAGCTAGTCGAAACAGAAAACAATGGGCCACATTTTACCACTATGGGGCATGATGAAAATAACAAAAAAATATGTTAAACGAGTAGAAAAAAGTTGAGAGAGAAAAAATTGTGTACATATTTATTTTGCGCTGCGGCGACTTATAAAAATTCATTGAGGCAATTGTCTGCGTTGCAGATTATCTGCAATATGTTCACTCCCACAGGTCAAGCGTGCACATCAATTACTTTGGCACAGGCCCAAAAGCCACAGACTGAGACAGACAGGGGGACAGCCAGATATCCAGACATGCAGACATTCAGGCAGGAAACACACACACACTCGCACAGTTGACCTCTCAATTTAGCGCGCATAATGCCAGGAAATGCCAACATCCAAACAAGTGAGGATGTGGATGGGGATGAGGATGAGACTGTAGCTGAGATTTGGTCGGAGTCTGCGACTGGAGTCTGGGCTGGAGTCAGATGGTGCTTTGTCTATGGAAAGTCACTTGATCTTGGCGTCGATTGTGCGTTGATTGTTTTATTATGAAGATGTCGATAGAGCTGCCAGCGAATTGTCTAAACAATGAGCGTTGTTTGCTGTTATAGCTATATTATTAAGGCAATCAAGTGCGTTAATTTGAAATTGATGATCAGTTTTGTCAACTGCGCGGCTAAGCGTTCTTTAATAACGCTTCATGAACTTTCAACTCAAACCGGCAGAGTCTTTGCAGAATGTAAAAGAATAGACGTACAGTTTTCAGAGGAAGATCACATCTCTATTCTCTACTCTCTCTCTCTCTCTGCCTCTCTATTGATGGAACGTGTCGCTTTTAAGTCTGAGTTTGTCTGTCTGTATATCTAATTAGCCTGGCCATTAAAGTGGCTTATTAGAAACGCCTGCCAGCGACAATAGTTGGCCATTAAGCGACTGTCAATGCTTTTATTATAACTTTTTATAATTCTTGTTGCATTTTCCTTGTCGCTCGATATTGTTGTTGTTGTTGCTGCTGCTGCGGCGCAACATTTCATTAATCGAGTCACGACATTAGACATTCAACAGCTCGAGCAGCCTGGCAAAACAGGCAAAGCCAAAATGCTGGCAACCTGGCAGCCTGGCCAACAACAACAACAAACAACTCTGCCATTCGTTGCCAGGCAGGCGTACATACAAAATTTTTAAAGCCAGCCAAAAATTGCTTTGACAACTTTATCGCAGCACAGCATCAAGACAAGGCAGCCAAAACTTGCCAACGACGACGACGACGTCGACGACAGCAGAAAAAGGCGCAGAAAACATTTCCTAGGCCAGGCCGATAAACTGTCAATGGGCCCTCAGAAAGAATCTAAATTAAATCAACTAATCGTATGACTGATTGTTTAAGCGCTCGTTTCGCTGGTTGCACCCGCAACAAACAAAAGACTTAGGCAACGAACTTGCTGCAGCTAAATGCCACACATATCGCAAAGTACTTGCGCATATTTGATTAACTCTACTTGTACACTATATCTACACGTGTATAGGTAGTTGCATATTAATTGCTATATAAATGGCCGACTTCAGTTGCCAATTGTTGTTGCTGTTGCCGGTGTTGTTGTTGTTGCCGATGTTGTTGCTATTGCTGATACTGCCACTGCTCGTTAGCGCTTGGCGTCATTTAAATGGTAAACATAATGGGGATAGCTCTCGCTACAACCTAGTAACTTTCAAATACACTTCTAAATATGTAGAGAACGGTGGGAGGGTGTCAAAAATTGCAGTAGAATGTTCTAGTGAAGGGAATATTCATTATTGGGTTAGTTCTTTAGTTTCCTAGGTTTTCTTATACTAAATATTCGCATACTGAATATTAAAATCGCAGCTAATTGAAGTTTGGAGCGATTCTGAATACTGTATGAAGTAGCTGACAGACTGAGTACATGACTTTAAGATACTCTGTTTTTATAAAAGTGCAGCAGAGATCTGCAAGAAGTATTAAAGAACCAAAAGATATTGTTTACACAATATATATTTTAAGCAAGACACTTAAGTAAAGTTCTCCACAACAATCACAAAAAATGCCATACTTTGCTCTCCTTGATAAGAATATTCATATACCCGCTGCTCTCTAGAGTATAACAATAGAATTGTATTGTCATGGACTTGCTCCAGCTTATTAGTGGGCGTTGCAAATAAACTTTCCCACACACAACGAACACATTGAATCAATTACCAACACCAGGTGTGTGTGCATGTGTGTGTGTGTGTTGCAGTCATTGCATGTTAGTTAACATTTAGTTTGAACAACTTTTGGCTTCCTGCTCGTTGCATTCGCATAATGGGCACTGGAGCTGTATGCTGCCCCCATACCATGAATATTAGAATTTTCGCACTTTAATTTATGCACCTGCAGCTGATTCGCCACAAGCAGCGGGCGGCAACATTGCGGCCACTCTACGAGCGGAGCTGCCGTTTGCCATTTGCCGTTTTTATGGCCTCCCCGGGCCACACCCACCCAACAACTAATCGATATTGTCTAGCGATTTACGACCAATAAATTTCACTTTCAGTTGCATTGTGTGTGCAGCCAAGTGGCGCTCCGGCTTTAGATTTGGCTTGAGTTTTGAATTTTATTTAAATACTTGTCATAATTTATTTAATTTTGTGGCTTTATTTAAGTTGGCTTTATGATTCTGCGACCGCCGCTTATTAGTCGGCCCGAAACTCGTTAGACTTGGCATTTGTCGAGTAATGCATTGATTTGTGGTCTACCGTAAAAGATGTGAAGTGTAGAGGATTAGTGGAAGGTGTTCGCTGATTGCAGCCACCAAAATCGGATTAAATAGCTTAAGTAGCTGCAAACTAGAGCATGGCACAGCCAGAGCTTGAGATAATATGCGGTATGATGCGATTGATTATGATAAAATAATTTTATTTGCATGAGGAAACTTTCAAATAAATACGCTACAATCTATTTCAAATGGCTTGACTATTACAGGAAGAGATTGCCAGAGTCTGAAAAGTATATGTTAGATCTGCATTTAAAAATAGCGAATGATAGCCGCATTCAAAGCGACATTTAGTTAAATAAATTATTATAGGAAGAAGCAAATTAAAGAAATAGATATTTGCACATATTTATAGACTATAAATGTGTATATATTGATAGATATTTCGATGTTTCTCAGATGAAGATATGTTTATCATTATTTTAATTTACTTATTTATTGCCATGCAATCTCATCTCGAATGGGTATATCATTTTTTTTCTTCAGAGAGACATATATATCTATCATTCCTTTCCACAAATATGCATATCATTTATTTTATCCAAAGACATGCATATCTTTATTTGGCATCTACTTTGGCTCACACTCTTATATTTCATTCCTATCAATGGACTTGTATATCAATTTATCAGCTTCGAAAATACGTTAAAAATGCTTTGCCATTTATATATATGTATATCAATGTTCCTATATATTATTCTTCTTAATTGATGCTCATCTATAGACATATCTTCTTATCTTTTGCCCTTTTGCCACATGTATATATAACTTCTCAATCGATAAGTTTGTTCAGCATTCTTACCTCATCTCATTACATAATGATCCACTAACAAATACAAATATTTCCCATGAATAAATTTGCAGTCAAATTTATATTTTATATTTGCGTTTCCCCTTCGCGGGGTCAGCACCGCGCTTAGAACATACTCAAAATTAGTTTTAATTGATCTGATTACACGGCCACTTGTATTAGTATTGAAGGCGTTCTCAAGTTACCAATGCGAGCCGAGATACGAATCGATGTTTCACAGGCACCTGGTCAACATTGGTTGGCTGACCCAACCCAGGCCAACATTTTGAACTTTGCAACAGCGGCAACAGCAACAACAACATGGCAAACGGCAAATGGCTTAAGCGAATGCAACAATTGCAAATGGAAACCAAACAGCCCGCAGTTTTGGTTTTGTGGTTGCGTTTTCATAACATGGCAGCAGCCGCTGCAACAACAACAACAAGAACTGCAAGAGCAACAAATGTTCTGCTCATTTTTGGCTATCAGTATCAAAAAGCAAAGCAGCAACTGGAAAAGGTCATAAAATGTGTTACCGCTTGTTGCTGGTCGTGTAAATTTTTACACGCCGGCCAAAAAGGCCGCCAATTGTTCGACTGTTGCAACTTGCCACAGTTGCACGGTTCGACGGCATCTGACATGCAACTCTCCTCGACGAGCATTCAACTGTCAACAGTTACTACCGAAAGACAACGGCCGTTAAATGCCGCCAAAATAACTCAGAGCAGCCAACAGCTTGGCAGCAGCCGAAAAACATTTTGGCCAAGCTACAAATCACTTTTACTGGAAAATCGGACAGAGGCTGAGGCTCTAAGCGCGCGCTGCCAAGCGCCAGTCCCCTCCTGTTCGGCTCCAAACCCAGCCAAAAAAAAAAAATATATAGCCGGGGCCCGACCAGTCAGTTACTGTCCCTGTCGGCTGTCAAGCAAATGCCGAGCTGGGGGCCATGGTGTAAAAATTATTTAAAGTATAAATAAAATTCTCTAAATATTTGCGAGTCGATTTTCCATTTAGCCGCCGTCGCTGTCGCCGCCCCTGTCGCAGTCGCCGTCGCAGTTGCAGTCACTAGCCGAGGCAATTAAGGTGCAATAATTTCGGATCATTAGGTTAAATTTGTCACGACCCGCTGCACGATTGCCGGCCCCGACGATTGCCAGCTCCGCCCCAAGGCGAACTGTCCGAAAAGGTAAAAGCCCATGCCTGTATACCCCCAACTGTCCATTTGCTCAATGATCGTTGATCGGTGATCGCTGCGCTTACCCATTCCGTTGGCAGGCATAATTTCAGTATGTTTTTGTATATTTTTTTCTAATGCTTTTCGGTGGACGCTAGGTGGCGCTGCCAACAAATTATGACACAATTCGCTGGCCAAATTTGGTAAGCAGTTGACATTTGCCGTGTTCCTTTTCGTGTTGTCGACTCGGGCTATCATTAAACAGCGCTATCAACATGGCATGTTGACAACAAACGCCCGGCAACATGTTGCCCCAGCCGACTGCTGCTGGGATAGCAACGCGTTGTCGTCGTCGTATGTTGTCGTGTGTGTCTGTGTGTTGCGCGTGGGTGTCACTCGCTTTATATAACTGACCGCTATTAGCGTCAAGTTGATGCTGCCCCCCTCTATTCGCACCGCCCTCTCTGTCCCCACTGCCTTCTTACCACTAAGTCTGGCTGCGGCTGTGACGCTGTGACTTGCATTCCACAAATCGATTTCGCTGCGCACACGCACTGACCGCAATTTTGTGGTCTAGCCAATGAATCATCGACTCAAACCGCAAGACTCGCACGCGTCTTAGCTAGAGATGGGCGCGTGAAAACAAATATGTCTAAATTCTGTTTGATTTATGGCAGCTTCTGCGCCAGGGCTCAGCCATAGTATTTTATTTTATATACCTATAATTATACCCAGACTTGCACGAGACGAGCTTGGTTTATTTAAAAACAAATTTACTATTATTTTCACCCATATTCCGCTCGCGGAAATCCATTTTGTTATTCATGTAGATTTATAATGGATAATCAAGAAGATTTGCCGCACAGCTTTCCACCCAATTTTCACACTTAGGGGTGGAACTGGTAAAGCCCTCTCTTTACGTTTTATACTGTTTTGTATGAATTAAGTTTTTTACTTTTTAATAAGTCTACGCTTATTAGGTTAGTTTTTCCGCAAGTTATAGCCTTCTCTAAATGGTTGTGCATTTTTCACGAAGCCCCGTTGCACGCTGCCTGTTGCCCGTTGCCTGTGTGTGTGGCATTTCTGTCACTTGACGCTGAATTATTTTCACGCCTTTTTACAAATGTTTGCGGCTTGAAAAGCGCAAGCATAGCGGGGGCGACACACACACATACACAACGGTGTGTTCCACTTATGGCTAACGCCATGGCCTCCACTTCAGCTCAGCGCTCGGACGCGAAGTCCGAGTCGGACTCACAATTGCAACTGGACGCAACTCAACGCGACTCGACTCGACTCGGTCAGCATGCAGATTTGCTCATAAATCTGACAAACTCAACGCTAATATTTGCAGACTTCGTTAGACACACTCAAATGAATTTGATATGCCTTAAACGGACTGACTGGCGGGGCAGTTGGGGCCAATGCGGGGGCGGCGTCTTGCCGTTTGCCTGACAAGTGTAAAAGTTGACAAGCAGCGGCCAAAATGAAATGCAGTTAAACTTTATCTGATTATTAGTTGTAACTGACAGCTGAATGACCAAATGCCATCATGAGGTGACCAACTGGCCAAGTGACCAACACCAGAGCTTGTATTCAACAGTTTGTAAGAGTTGCTTCTTCTTCTTTACTGCTTTTAACAGCAGCAGCAATTGGGGCTGGCTTCGGTTCTGTGGCGCCTTCAATTACATTGCCTGGATAATGTGTCAACAGGTTTTCAGTCTAGATTCTAGAGCCGGGGCCATCTAATTGTCAAGCATTTGCTAACAAGGCCGGCACAAAATGCCAGCAGCAGCAGAAGCAGCAGCAGATAACACACAATTTATTTCTTTATAGCCGGCGCTTGTTCGCATGGAAATTGAGGCGATTGTCGGTGCCAAGAAACTGGCCAGCACACCACTTGACCACTTAGTGCTGGCGTCCACAGTTTGCCTGGGCAACAACTGCTCATTTAGTGGCAGAGTTTAAAAAGCAATCAACACGTGATTATAATGATGCGACCATTGAGCGATCGAACTGACCAGCTGGCTGCCCGTCTTACACATAATTGGTCACAGATCATGCAGCCGAGCAGGCACTGTGGTTCCTGCGGGCTGCGGCTGCTGCTGCGGCTGCTCTTTGGTAATAAGCGGCGCATTCATTGCATTTTGCTGAGCTGCCGGCTGGAC
Organism: Drosophila novamexicana; assembly: GCF_003285875.2. Classification (NCBI taxonomy): domain Eukaryota; kingdom Metazoa; phylum Arthropoda; class Insecta; order Diptera; family Drosophilidae; genus Drosophila; species Drosophila novamexicana. The sequence continues at coordinate 701,526 of NW_020824850.1, read as the reverse complement.
GCCGTTGTTGACAGTAATTTGCTGGCTTCGAAACTCGTTTCGAATTGCAGTTGATAATTTAATTTGCATAGTGCCAATTTATGCTCAGTTGATGGACAACTGGACAACGCCAGGCAGTCATGGGTTAAGCAGCAGTCGCCGCAGCAGCGGCAGCAGCTACCATCCGCCTGTTGCTCCCCGCCGCCCTCTTATCAACTGATTTGCATCTACACTCGTGTTTATTTCTGCACCATTTGTGTTCGACGATCGTTATCTGCATCCGTTTAAAATGTTGCGCTTTTAGTGGCTGCTCTTGTAAGACAATTTGTAGCAAGTGGTTTTCATGTTCATGGGAATATAGTTTGCATACCAGCCAACTTCACAGCCAGCAAGCCAACCAGCCAACCAACTGGCTACGCTGGCAACATGTGTGTTGTTTGCTTTTGTCTGCTGCCTAAAAGTCGCCAATGTGCTTGTCGCTGGCATAAAATGCCACCCAGTGGGCCAACTGGATGCTGCATGCGGCCTTAAAGTCTGCGTTTTTATGCTGCCTTTTGACACGCAACTGGCACAAAACGTTCACAACGTGCGCTGTCCACACTTTGATGACACTTTTTTAATTAGCTTCCCAGCAGCTGAGTGTGCCACAAATTGGTGGCTATATGGATTTTGGCTAGACGTGTGCAAGTGCAGCAGCAATTTGGGGCATGCATAACGCTGACATCGCGTGCTGACAGCGTTGGCAACTGTGCAGTAATTAGTCATTATGCAGCGGCACAGTGGGTAAAGTGTGCTAAAAAAAAAACGGCAAACAAATTTTGGAGCACATCTAACAAGCATCCCATACATTTCTGCCCCAATCCCCAAGCTCTCTATGAACCTCGGTATATTTGCAAGTTTTCGTCGATTGCAGTGCATTTCGCTTGCTTCACTGTGCCACAGTAAAGCCGCACTTGTCATTTTCGTTGCGTGCAACTAATTAAAAACTGTAAACTGTCATGAGCTTTGGGCACAGGCGACAGGCCAATAATAATTCATGTTTTGCGTTTTGCGGCCATTGGCTGGCCGGTCAAGTTCGTTGCCTAAGTCTTTTGTTTTAGAATTTATGAAATTCTTGATAGTTTGCGACTTGTTTATCTAATGCATTTTTAATAAATTGCCAGCCAATACAAACAAAAAGTCACTCGCTTTATTTACAATTTAATTGCGGCTACACAAACTCAAGAGCTGGCCGAGTCCGGCTGCAAGTCGGGGTCGAGTGCCCTACAGACAACAGCCGCCGTCGCAGTCGCAATGCGTTTAATAAATCATAAAAAAAATTATTATGGCAATTGCAAATTGCGATTATTCTAAGGAATTCACGGTCACGGCATTTTGTCCGGCTGGTCGTGGTAAACGGCAGCTGCCACAGCAGCCACTACAACAATTGCTACTAAAACAATTGTTCTCTCGAGAACAACAACAACAACAACAACAAGAGCAATGGGCTAGAGTAATAGGCATTCATGTTTTGATTGTTCTTGTACGCTTTAATGTTGTACAACATTTGCATGGCACTTTGGCGCTGGCCTCTTTGCAAAAATATTTATTCAGTTTGTTTTTTTTCCTCGTGTTCGTTTTTATTTTTGATGGATTTATGAGCTATGATTTGCCTTTGCGTTTCGCCTGCGCCTGTGCCTTGTAGAACTTTAGCCTTCGGCTGCATTTAAATAATTAAAATGTCCAACTCTCGAGTGCAGCGGCAGTCATAACAACAACAACAACAACAAAATCACGAATGGCAAAAACAATTGACTAGCTGCTGATTGTGTCCATTTATTTGCGGGCGGGCGCATAAAAATCTCAGCGGGAAATTAATTAGTTGTTGTGATAAATGAAAATTAAATTAGTTGCTTGTACTATGAGTGCAAATGACAGCGAGTTGTTGGAGTGGAGTTGGTTTTGTTAGAGTGGACCAAATTCGAGTGGTCTGCTTTAGAGTGGACTGTACTGAAGTGGAGGTCATTAAAGCGGCACAATCAACTATGAATGTCGTTTGACTATTCAATTAATTTAATAATTAATTATATTTGATAAGGAGAAGTTCTTAACGAATTGCTGTCTCTCAACTAACAGCTTAACACTCAGTATTTACCCTTGCACACCCAGCTATAACCTGTCAACTTTTACACTTTGCGGCAATCATTTGCAAAATATCTCAATTATCCGGCTTTGAAAATGTCAGAGAAAACAAATGATCGACAAAAAGGCAGGCAGGCAATCAGCTAGCGCAGTCAAGAGCCCTTCATATATGGGCTTAACCAATTTTCCAGTGCATAACAGCAACAACAACAACAACAACAACAAGGACAGCCCACGCAGACAGATGGCCAGTGAAATTATTTCACAAATATCGACGCTAAGGCCAGCGACGATAAAGCTCAAGACGTAGTCACATATAAGTAGATACTTATATATATATTCATATGCGAGCTCTGCATACTGAAATTATAATGAAGACATCAACTACAACAGCAACAACAACAACAATAAACTGACAACAGAGCAAATCGCCTGCCAGCCCACTTTGATTTTTATGGCCAACACACATGAAGATGGTAGATGGCAGCCGGCTTATAGAAGCTGCTGCCAATACTTAGGTGAGAGGAGCAGCGGAGTGCTGGGGGTTGGGGCGTTTTGTATGGGAGGTACGACCTCTTACCGCTAGTGCAGAGCAGAGCGCAGTTGTAGGTGGTGCCCAAAATAAATTGCAGGCAATCGAAAAGCCGTAAGTATGCTAAATTATCAGGCATCCTCTTCGCTGTGTGAATACCCTAAAAATTGTGCTGGGGCATATGACACGTTGTAAGGCCAGTTTAAAGCTGAGTAAATGTGGTTAAAATGTAATATACATATTTCCTGATTAAAAATAAACAAGGAGCAGCAAGGCAATCTTTTTCATTTGATACTAAATTTGCCTACTTCTTAAAAGCCATCAGCTGCCATTGACCCAACTCTGTGATAGGGCGTCCAGGCTTCGTCTTTCCTTTTTCATTTCTAAAACAAATTTTCAAAGCTTTTCCGCAGCTTTCCAATAAAGCACTTTGCGCTGGCGGCCCAGCAACAAAATAAATAAATATATATAAAAAGTAAAAAAATGAAAAACAAATTTTTTCGGGCATTATTATTACGAGCTTTAACATTATTACTGGACGTTGAACAATTTCAGGCAATAAAAGGCACAAATTGCTGATAATAATGATGCCAATGCTGGATGCTGCCCGTTACAACGTTGCAAGTTCGTTGCCTAAGTCTTTTGTTTGCTTAGCCTGGCAAAGCGGCAACTGCAGCCAAAATGTTGTCGCGCGCGTGTGTATGTGTGTGTGTGTGTGTGCCTCTTTGTTATTATTTTACATACTGTATTTTTTTGCTTTGTTTCTAGTGCTACAATAGTTTCGGATAGTTTCATGCTTGTCATGTTCTGCGCCAAGAAATTGAACTTTTTTCTTTGTTGCTGCTGCAGTTTTTTGGTCGCTGTGAAACATTTGTCATTTTTACCATTTTTAGCCAAGCGTGACAGGCGTTTGTTGCTGTAGTTTTTGCTGTTTCGCTGGTTTCACCCACCGGCATGCAAATCCAGCAACAACACCAATGCAATGCCCACCGTGTGTGTGTTGTTGTGTGTGTGTCTAGGTGCCTTGCATTTCGATACACGATAAAGATCTCAAATATAGTTAAAACAAACAAGAAATTTATTGAATATGCAACGTATTTTGCATTCGTATTCGCATTTGTCTGGCCAGTTGTACAACTCTGGTTTATTGTTTTATTTATTGTAGGTGAGAAGTCAAATATTTGTGGGTGGCTGCCAAAGCAGCAGCAGCAGCAGCAGCGACAGCGGCAGCCAAAGCCTAAACAGCGATTCATAAATGGCACATCTCGCCATCTTGGCAGGTTTGTAGCCTGAGTCTCTTTTATGTTTGCCTTTATCTGTGCGCGCACTGTCAAGCGGATATATGCCTTGCCATATAAACATATATGCTAGTCCATGGCGTATCACGGGGCACAATCGCATTCAAAATTGCCTCAGACCCCGGGTTAATTTCAACATTAAACAAAATGCAAAAAAGTATAGACCAAAAGACAAGCCCATCCACTTGATTATTTGTGGCTAAGCTGATAAACGAATATCAAAGATGAATAACTGTACGTTATAGATGAGGTGGGAGTCACCAAAACTAAAAAAGAACACCATGTTATAGAGACGAGAAGTAACTTAAGGTAATTTTTCGATACGTGTAAAGTCTGGTTGTTGTTGGAATTTTACGAGGCTTTTTCATATTCCTGTAAGATTTTTCCTTTTTGGACGGCAGCAGGTCGTAGCCTCATTTCTTTTTTTATGAATATATTTCGATTCTCCAAAAAAAGCATCTGATTCGTTAGAAATGGACAAGAAGCTGGATAACAGCCAAAAGTTTTATGCTTTATAACATAAGGGCGAGGAAAAATATCATTCCGTTCTCTAGTTCTTTCATAAACGATATTACTGCATTTCAGGCTAAAAATCTAGCTACTTATCTAAACTAACTTGTTATTGACATAGACTGGCATCAGATACTACAAACTCATAGAAATCCGGCACTCACTATAACTTCTGTCAATTTGGTTGCCGTACCCAATGCACCTTCCTGAATATAGTATACATGCAGTTCCTTAAAATATCCTCAATACATTTTATAGAGTTGAAAGAAATAAATGTGTTTCAATTTAAGCTCTGTTAACATTCGCATTGAGCACAGCTAACACCTTCAATTATCCGAGAGACTGCCCACGCTGTTGTACCTTTCGGTTTCCGGCCATTCCATGGCACTTGTCTCCATATAATTTGCCGCACTTATTTAGCAGCCTACGCATCCTGAAAAAAGCAAGAATAACAGCAACAATGATATGGCAAAAACCACAGAAACAACAACAACAACAGCCACTCACATGAGTCAGATAAATTAGCCTGGCAGCATTTTGGCTTTGGTTTCGGGCCTCAAATCGAATCGCCTTAAAGCCTTTCACACATTTCGGACCCAGGCGAGGTCAAACGCTGGAGCATGGGAGCCAGCGAGCAGATTACACAACCAGCTGCGATTTGCATATTGCGATTTAGTTAACGGGCAGCGTTTGTCGCCCGCCAAAAAAAAAAAAAAAAAAACAAGAAAAAAGGCGAAAAAACAACCGCCACCTGTTTTGGCCCCGTTGCTTTGCATATCAGCAGCACATCAATGAAAATGCGGCGCGTTATCGAGCAACAGAGCGCAAAGTTGGGCATTCATCCACATCGAAGTCGACATCAACAACGACAGAAACGATGTCTTCTAGCTGGTAGGCGTAACCATTGGAGCCACGGCGAGGCAGCGACGACATGAGGTTGAGGCACACCATTGTCTGCGGCAGATAATCTGTGATTCGTAAACTCCCACAGGTCAGGCGAGCACATCAATTACTTTGGCACAAGTCGCCGTCGCAGTCGGCGTCGCAGTTCGAGTTTTCGTCTGTGGCCAAGCGCCATCCGCAGCATCTTCGTCGTGGCAAGAATGACCTCTCAATTTATTGTGCAGCCTTTATCCTTTTGGCATATGCGATTTGTATCGACTTAAGCATACACAAACACACGCACACACACACACACAACATGCACTCACTTGGGTTCTCTTTGGCGAGTTAAATGCCTACGTTGATTGTTTTATTATGATGATGTTAAATTATTGTAATCCAAACGCGCAATCGCAATCGTTGTCGACATCATCATCATCATCATCATCATCTCTTGCATCGGCATCTGCGCATTGGGATTACTGCCGCAGCGCAGCGCCTGCCTCGAGTGGGCGTTGCCGAGGCATATCCTTTGCGTACGCGCAAAAACAAATAAATGCTGGATAGGCTCCATGCAGTCCATGCGATTGCTTTAGTCGAGTCAATGGCATGCCTCATCATCGGCATCGGCATCGGCGTCGGCTACGTGTGCCGCTGCAAACACTTACAGATTACGATCGAGTGGTTGCCCGGTCTGCACGGCTCTGGCTCTGGCCTGGCCTGCTCTCGAGCTGCCTTGATGCCAGCTCCGTGATAATTTTGGGTTGCACGCTTATTTAATATGCGAATTTTTACAGATAAATGGTGAGAAATAATTTGCGCTGCTTTCGCTCTTCTACCTCCCTGCCTGCCTCCCTGCCTGCCTGCCAGCTTGCCAGTCCGCCTGCTTCAACTGCTCTGCCATTGCCATTGCAGTCGTTGCGTGGGCGTATGCTCTTTGCTAGGGCGTGGCCACGTGTACAAAAGTATATATATATCTATGTGTATATGTGTGTGTGTGTATGTTATAGCATATCCGTTCTGTCACTGTGGCAAGATTATGCTTTATAAGCTGAGTCAATAACGTGATGCTTCACTGTGATTTCATAAACTGTGATTCCTTATCTATTACATGCTTAAGTGATTTACTGTGCTAGACCGCGAGTCAATTTGACTGCTAGCTCCATTATAAATGTCCGACCTAGAAATCAAACAAGCATAAATTATTGGAAACAGAAGCGAATTCCTTGTTTAAAGGAGTTTTGTAGGTTTTGTTGTCTCTTAGGCGGATTTAATGTTCACAAAATATATTAGTTTCATACAATGTTCATCTTGCTTTCCGTCTGACTTGAAATTTTGAATGTATACCCTATTATATATGTAAGCCAATTGAACTTGTCTTAAATTTTTTGTTGCAACATTTATTTATTTTTTATTAAGTTTTTGAAGTCCTTTTGAATATCCAATCCGTCCCGACATGTTTATTATTATCCTTTAGAGCGAAATTTATCTCATTTTGTCATGTAAATTATTTCTGTTCGCATTTTCCTAGCTGTGGTTCAACTTTTGCTGCAGATCCTTCCTGAGGACGTCCTTAGTACTAATTGACACAGCTGAGTTGTTTCTCCCACCCCTCCTGTGCCGCTCAAGTGCAGTCATTGCGCATTTGTTGTCGCCATCCAGCTGAGTTGGCCTTTGGCTTGAGTTGTTACATTTCCAGTTGGTTGCCCTGCCATTGGCTGCATTGGCTACTGGTTTTGATTGAACGCCCCTGTGCGGGCACTCGGGCGCCTTGTGGCATTTGCAGTGACATTTACGCGGGGCGACATCGGCGACAAAGTCAAAGCTGCTGAGCTACGCAACGCCCACACCAGATCTGGGTCTTTCAGCTAATGACTGAGGCATGGGCATGGCCCTGACAGTTGCCGCCACATTCCAAGCGATGCCTCTGACTCTGACTCTGACTCTGGAATGCTGCGAGCATTTTAATTGTGAGAACTCTTGCGGCAGCCATGACCAAGTTTTGCGTTTTGGAGGCCAGCCAAATGTTTGCTTATCAAGAGATTAGTCCGATTCGGTGACTCCGAATACGCAAAAACAAAAAATAATAAAAAAACAAAATACTCGCTTGCCGGCGTTCGTGTGGCATGCCGCATGCGCAAATGTTGCTGGCCAGCGAGGCAGATGCAAGATAAGTTGAGCCGCAGCCACAATTCGGCGTTTCGCCTTGGCGCCGGCCCGGCCCGCTAAGAATCTTGCCACCCTACAGGCGACTGCGACTGCGACTGAGCTGGAGCCCAATCAAGATGCCGCCATCGACTGGCAACTGGCAACTGCCAACTGGCGATCGGCAACTGGCAACTGGCAAAAGATTTGCCAGTTTTTGAACTGTTGGCCGCTTCGATTATGCAAAGCCCCAAACGGGCGGCTTCATGTGTGTGTCTTGGCTAGCGCTGCGGGGGCTGGCGTTTTCTTTATGCCCAAATAATAGCACATAAAACTATAATAGTAATTTTCAAATGGAGAAAGAGCGATGCAATCGCTCTCTGTGACTCTGGCCACGCTGGCCAGCTGTGCGGGCTTAGTCATAGAAAGGAACCCCAACCTCCCCTCTTGGCCCGCACCCAACTATTCATTTCGACCCGGCCCGGCCCGGCCTCGATGACCACACAGCGCGCCATGCGATGAGCTGAAATTGAAGCTGTTGCTGTTGCTTTGGCTTTGGCTGTAGCCGCGTGGCGTCCAGTTAAGAGCTGCGGCTAATTTATGGCCAGCCAATGCCACAAGCTTCACGGGGCTCGAGCTAAAAAGAAACCAAACCGAACACTTTCATTTTTCAAATGTGTCCAAGCGCCCGAGCGCAAAAAACAAAACGCGAAAAATGTTTCAATTTTTCGAAACAGACCTCACCCCATGATGCTAATTTATATGCAGCCCCAGCCCAGTCAAAGCCCAATGCCAAAACCAAAATACCAAAAAAAAAACTAAAACAAAATCCAAAAACCGATGTCGATGTCAAGCGGAGTTCAGGTTCAAGTTCGGTTTTCGGTTTCACGCTGGTGCGACTCAGGTGTAAATTAAATACACTTGGGCCCCGGGGCACACACGAACAGGCGACAGATCAGACTTCATTAGGGAAGCTCGGACTCGGACAGAGAGATGAGCGTGTCCATGCAAAGTCGTGTTTGCTCACGCGTGAACTTTTGAATGCCAGCTATAATATTCGCCCATACACCTTAACTAGTTGGGAATTGTAATTCAGATCTAATTTTTGTTGATTTGCTTGTTGATTGTTGGGCTTCAATCTGATTCCACTTGTAGAACTCAACCAAGCTTTCCGCTTTGCATAAAACAAGCCAGCTGTAAGTTCTTGCTTAAAGCTGTTGGGAATTTTAATCTTCAATTTTGCACGCATTTATCAATCATTAAATAAGAATTAAATCACACTCCAGATAGTCTTCCCGATATTACGGCCCACCTCTAACTGCAGGAGCAACCTTGGAATGTTGTCTCTTGTCCTCTGCCCTGCCCCGCTCTGTACGCGTCGTATCCTCGCGAGCATTTAAATAGCTATAAATTAATAAGCATCCATTAATTTGGCGCGCGGGCGTTGCGCATAAATTTGGTGATTTTCGGATGTATTCCGGGAGTGGGATGGACGAGCGGGGCGGGATCAGGGGCTGCTTGCTGGGGTCAGAGTCAGACAAATTATGTGGTTTGCAACACACGCGCCATAAATTTGTCACTTATGCATGTTGGGTATGAGCTCTGAGCGGCTGCTTAACTTTATTTTCTTTTCGTTAAGCATGCTTAATATAATGAGGTGAGGGTATTAAAGTGTCAGAGGACATAAAGTTTTGAAATATGCACGGGATATGGACGGCGAGAGAATTCTATTTATAAAAATTCTCGTTTATCTACTGATATATTATGTTTTAATTTTTACTTCTGAGCTAGTTGGGAGTTACAAAGAAATATTCAAAGAGGGAAGTTCATTATTGACACAAATTCTCGTTTTTCTTGAACAAAATTATGGCACATTTACAGAGTGGGAAGTTTATTTTACAAAATAAATCTCGTTTTACTAGTGATATATTATGTTCAACACTTGAACTAGTTGGGAATTACAGAGAAATATTATTATTTATGAAGGCACAATGAATCAATAGCTTAACTGAACTGACAAATCTCTGTGTGTGTGTGTCACTCTAGGAGTTGCCTTGCCTTGGCTCCACAGCAGCTTTGTTGACATTTAAGAACTACAGACAACAACAGCGGGCAGTCCCGGCCCATAAGGCGAGCTCCACTTAGTGGTATCATAGACAAAGCCGCCTGGCGCCTTCAGCAACAGCCAGAGCAACAACCAGACTGTGCGACTGGCGCCTTTGGCCGTCAACTGGGCAGGTGTCAAGCTGTGCGTGTGGCACCGCAACTTGGCCAAAAACAAGCTGCAACAAATATGGCCATGCGCCAAAGCGACACTTTGCAACGCTTTACGATTTGCTTACGCGTTTTTTCCCACGAGCAATTAAACAAAATATCCAGAGCAGAAATAAAAAATTGTGAGCCATGTAATTAGAACAATTAAATTGAAACTTAACAAGCGATAACAGCTGTTGCCCCCTCTGGTCAACTGACGGCCCGCTGGCCCCGGCCCAGAGATGCCAGCGCCATTTCGTCATAGCCAAGTGAGCAAATGCTGAACCGTTCGATCGGGCCGGCCGTTTAGACTTGAACTTAATTTGCATAATTGCTGCGTAAATATTGATATTTGAATTTTGATATTGACCGGACCGCACTCTGCATATGGCATATGCTATATGCTATACGGCATATGGCAGATAGCGATAGCAGTTGAAATGCGGGCAGCCCCAATCTGAATGCCAGCCGAGTGTCGGGCGAGGGAACGAGTCTCAGTGTCTCCATGTCTCTTTGTGTCGCAGATTGTCTCAGTGTTTGTCGTTTGCATTGCCTAATCGACTGTCAATAATTTCACATATTAAATATGAAATAAAACGAGGCATTTAATCAAATGGCGCAGCTGTGACTCCCAGACCCGATGATAGCGCTTTCAGTTCCCACGATACCAGCCCGCTAATCAGCGACTGAATCACAGAGGTGCGTGAAGCCACTATGAAGACATCAGTCAATATGGTTTCATGTGGGGGGGACAAATAATCAAACACTGGAAAACATCGAGGTAGCTGCGACCAAGACCTGAACAAATGCATTTGGCACAGGGCAAAGAAAGTTACGCAATCTATTAGAAGATTGAAGAGAAGTTAATGTTATACAAATACATAGAAAACTGACCGTGCTGATTGACCAATGTAATGATAATGACTTTGTCCATGCAAGGAAGGGTAATGTACACTATATATGTTTTCCTATACTAATCGTGCAAATGTTAATGTACTATATCCATACATATGTATATATGGATGTATGCCAAATGAAGCCTAAGTTTCCTTTATTTGCATTGCACGTGGTTTGGCTCTTTCTTCGTTGTTTGGCCTCTAAATCAATTTTGCATCTAAATCGGGAAACATGATTCCTGGCCAAAATTCATGTCTAAATGGTACCCTTAAATATCCTACATAGACATAGATCAAGATTTCTCTCCCCCATAACTCGGTCAAATCTCATCCGAATTGCACGAGGTTTGGCTTTTTCTTCATGGATTGGCCTCTAAATCAATTTTGCATCTAAATCGGGAAACATGATTTCTGGTCAAAATTCATGTCTGAATGGTACCCTTAAATATCCTACATAGACATAGGTCAAGATTTCTCTCCCCCATAACTCGGTCAAATCTCATCCGAATTGCACGAGGTTTGTCTTTTTCTTTATGGTTTGGCCTCTAAATCAATTTTGCATCTAAATCTGGAAACATGATTCCTGGTCAAAATTCATGTCTAAATGGTACCCTTAAATATCCTACATAGACATAGGTCAAGATTTCTCTCCCCCATAACTCGGTCAAATCTCATCCGAATTGCACGAGGTTTGGCTCTTTCTTCATGGTTTCGCATCTAAATCAATTTTGCATCTAAATCTGGAAACATGATTCCTGGCCAAAATTCATGTCTAAATGGTACCCTTAAATATCCTACATAGACATAGGTCAAGATTTCTCTCCCCCATAACTCGGTCAAATCTCATCCGAATTGCACGAGGCTTGGCTCTTTCTTCATTGTTTGGCCTCTAAATCAATTTTGCATTTAAATCTGGAAACATGATTCCTGGTCAAAATTCATGTCTAAATGGTACCCTTAAATATCCTACATAGACATAGGTCAAGATTTCTCTCCCCCATAACTCGGTCAAATCTCATCCGAATTGCACGAGGTTTGGCTTTTTCTTCATGGATTGGCCTCTAAATCAATTTTGCATCTAAATCGGGAAACATGATTTCTGGTCAAAATTCATGTCTAAATGGTACCCTTAAATATCCTACATAGACATAGGTCAAGATTTCTCTCCCCCATAACTCGGTCAAATCTCATCCGAATTGCACGAGGTTTGGCTCTTTCTTCATTGTTTGGCCTCTAAATCAATTTTGCATCTAAATCTGGAAACATGATTCCTGGTCAAAATTCATGTCTAAATGGTACCCTTAAATATCCTACATAGACATAGGTCAAGATTTCTCTCCCCCATAACTCGGTCAAATCTCATCCGAATTGCACGAGGTTTGGCTCTTTCTTCATGGTTTCGCATCTAAATCAATTTTGCATCTAAATCTGGAAACATGATTCCTGGCCAAAATTCATGTCTAAATGGTACCCTTAAATATCCTACATAGACATAGGTCAAGATTTCTCTCCCCCATAACTCGGTCAAATCTCATCCGAATTGCACGAGGCTTGGCTCTTTCTTCATTGTTTGGCCTCTAAATCAATTTTGCATTTAAATCTGGAAACATGATTCCTGGTCAAAATTCATGTCTAAATGGTACCCTTAAATATCCTACATAGACATAGGTCAAGATTTCTCTCCCCCATAACTCGGTCAAATCTCATCCGAATTGCACGAGGTTTGGCTTTTTCTTCATGGATTGGCCTCTAAATCAATTTTGCATCTAAATCGGGAAACATGATTTCTGGTCAAAATTCATGTCTAAATGGTACCCTTAAATATCCTACATAGACATAGGTCAAGATTTCTCTCCCCCATAACTCGGTCAAATCTCATCCGAATTGCACGAAGTTTGGCTCTTTCTTCATTGTTTGGCCTCTAAATCAATTTTGCATTTAAATCTGGAAACATGATTCCTGGTCAAAATTCATGTCTAAATGGTACCCTTAAATATCCTACATAGACACAGGTCAAGATTTCTCTCCCCCATAACTCGGTCAAATCTCATCCGAATTGCACGAGGTTTGGCTCTTTCTTCATGGTTTCGCATCTTAATCAATTTTGCATCTAAATCTGGAAACATGATTCCTCGTCAAAATTCATGTCTAAATGGTACCCTTAAATATCCTACATAGACATAGGTCAAGATTTCTCTCCCCCATAACTCGGTCAAATCTCATCCGAATTGCACGAGGTTTGGCTCTTTCTTCGTTGTTTGGCCTCTAAATCAATTTTGCATCTAAATCTGGAAACATGATTTCTGGTCAAAATTCATGTCTAAATGGTACCCTTAAATATCCTACATAGACATAGGTCAAGATTTCTCTCCCCCATAACTCGGTCAAAAATCATCCGAATTGCACGAGGTTTGGCTCTTTCCTCATGGTTTCGCATCTAAATCAATTTGGCATCTAAATCTGGAAACATGATTCCTGGTCAAAATTCATGTCTAAATGGTACCCTTAAATATCCTACATAGACATAGGTCAAGATTTCTCTCCCCCATAACTCAGTCAAATTTCATCCGAATTGCACGAGGTTTGTCTTTTTCTTCATGGATTGGCCTCTAAATCAATTTTGCATCTAAATCGGGAAACATGATTTCTGGTCAAAATTCATGTCTAAATGGTACCCTTAAATATCCTACATAGACATAGGTCAAGATTTCTCTCCCCCATAACTCGGTCAAATCTCATCCGAATTGCACGAGGTTTGGCTCTTTCTTCATTGTTTGGCCTCTAAATCAATTTTGCATTTCAATCGGGAAACATGATTTCTGGTCAAAATTCATGTCTAAATGGTACCCTTAAATATCCTACATAGACATAGGTCAAGATTTCTCTCCCCCATAACTCGGTCAAATCTCATCCGAATTGCACGAGGTTTGGCTCTTTCTTCATTGTTTGGCCTCTAAATCAATTTTGCATTTAAATCTGGAAACATGATTCCTGGTCAAAATTCATGTCTAAATGGAACCCTTAAATATCCTACATAGACATAGGTCAAGATTTCTTTCCCCCATAACTCGGTCAAATCTCATCCGAATTGCACGAGGTTTGGCTCTTTCTTCATGGTTTCGCGTCTGAATCAATTTTGCATCTAAATCGGGAAACATGATTCCTGGCCAAAATTCATGTCTAAATGGTACCCTTAAATATCCTACATAGACATAGATCAAGATTTCTCTCCCCCATAACTCGGTCAAATCTCATCCGAATTGCACGAGGTTTGGCTTTTTCTTCATGGATTGGCCTCTAAATCAATTTTGCATCTAAATCGGGAAACATGATTCCTGGTCAAAATTCATGTCTAAATGGAACCCTTAAATATCCTACATAGACATAGGTCAAGATTTCTCTCCCCCATAACTCGGTCAAAAATCATCCGAATTGCACGAGGTTTGGCTCTTTCCTCATGGTTTCGCATCTAAATCAATTTGGCATCTAAATCTGGAAACATGATTCCTGGTCAAAATTCATGTCTAAATGGTACCCTTAAATATCCTACATAGACATAGGTCAAGATTTCTCTCCCCCATAACTCAGTCAAATTTCATCCGAATTGCACGAGGTTTGTCTTTTTCTTCATGGATTGGCCTCTAAATCAATTTTGCATCTAAATCGGGAAACATGATTTCTGGTCAAAATTCATGTCTAAATGGTACCCTTAAATATCCTACATAGACATAGGTCAAGATTTCTCTCCCCCATAACTCGGTCAAATCTCATCCGAATTGCACGAGGTTTGGCTCTTTCTTCATTGTTTGGCCTCTAAATCAATTTTGCATTTCAATCGGGAAACATGATTTCTGGTCAAAATTCATGTCTAAATGGTACCCTTAAATATCCTACATAGACATAGGTCAAGATTTCTCTCCCCCATAACTCGGTCAAATCTCATCCGAATTGCACGAGGTTTGGCTCTTTCTTCATTGTTTGGCCTCTAAATCAATTTTGCATTTAAATCTGGAAACATGATTCCTGGTCAAAATTCATGTCTAAATGGAACCCTTAAATATCCTACATAGACATAGGTCAAGATTTCTTTCCCCCATAACTCGGTCAAATCTCATCCGAATTGCACGAGGTTTGGCTCTTTCTTCATGGTTTCGCGTCTGAATCAATTTTGCATCTAAATCGGGAAACATGATTCCTGGCCAAAATTCATGTCTAAATGGTACCCTTAAATATCCTACATAGACATAGATCAAGATTTCTCTCCCCCATAACTCGGTCAAATCTCATCCGAATTGCACGAGGTTTGGCTTTTTCTTCATGGATTGGCCTCTAAATCAATTTTGCATCTAAATCGGGAAACATGGTTTCTGGTCAAAATTCATGTCTGAATGGTACCCTTAAATATCCTACATAGACATAGGTCAAGATTTCTCTCCCCCATAACTCGGTCAAATCTCATCCGAATTGCACGAGGTTTGTCTTTTTCTTTATGGTTTGGCCTCTAAATCAATTTTGCATCTAAATCTGGAAACATGATTCCTGGTCAAAATTCATGTCTAAATGGTACCCTTAAATATCCTACATAGACATAGGTCAAGATTTCTCTCCCCCAGAACTCGGTCAAATCTCATCCGAATTGCACGAGGTTTGGCTTTTTCTTCATGGATTGGCCTCTAAATCAATTTTGCATCTAAATCGGGAAACATGATTTCTGGTCAAAATTCATGTCTGAATGGTACCCTTAAATATCCTACATAGACATAGGTCAAGATTTCTCTCCCCCATAACTCGGTCAAATCTCATCCGAATTGCACGAGGTTTGGCTCTTTCTTCATTGTTTGGCCTCTAAATCAATTTTACATTTAAATCTGGAAACATGATTCCTGGTCAAAATTCATGTCTAAATGGTACCCTTAAATATCCTACATAGACATAGGTCAAGATTTCTCTCCCCCATAACTCGGTCAAATCTCATCCGAATTGCACGAGGTTTGGCTCTTTCTTCATGGTTTCGCATCTAAATCAATTTTGCATCTAAATCTGGAAACATGATTTCTGGTCAAAATTCATGTCTAAATGGTACCCTTAAATATCCTACATAGACATAGGTCAAGATTTCTCTCCCCCATAACTCAGTCAAATTTCATCCGAATTGCACGAGGTTTGTCTTTTTCTTCATGGATTGGCCTCTAAATCAATTTTGCATCTAAATCGGGAAACATGATTTCTGGTCAAAATTCATGTCTAAATGGTACCCTTAAATATCCTACATAGACATAGGTCAAGATTTCTCTCCCCCATAACTCGGTCAAATCTCATCCGAATTGCACGAGGTTTGGCTCTTTCTTCATTGTTTGGCCTCTAAATCAATTTTGCATTTCAATCGGGAAACATGATTTCTGGTCAAAATTCATGTCTAAATGGTACCCTTAAATATCCTACATAGACATAGGTCAAGATTTCTCTCCCCCATAACTCGGTCAAATCTCATCCGAATTGCACGAGGTTTGGCTCTTTCTTCATTGTTTGGCCTCTAAATCAATTTTGCATTTAAATCTGGAAACATGATTCCTGGTCAAAATTCATGTCTAAATGGAACCCTTAAATATCCTACATAGACATAGGTCAAGATTTCTTTCCCCCATAACTCGGTCAAATCTCATCCGAATTGCACGAGGTTTGGCTCTTTCTTCATGGTTTCGCGTCTGAATCAATTTTGCATCTAAATCGGGAAACATGATTCCTGGCCAAAATTCATGTCTAAATGGTACCCTTAAATATCCTACATAGACATAGGTCAAGATTTCTCTCCCCCATAACTCGGTCAAATCTCATCCGAATTGCACGAGGTTTGGCTCTTTCTTCATTGTTTGGCCTCTAAATCAATTTTGCATTTAAATCTGGAAACATGATTCCTGGTCAAAATTCATGTCTAAATGGTACCCTTAAATATCCTACATAGACATAGGTCAAGATTTCTCTCCCCCATAACTCGGTCAAATCTCATCCGAATTGCACGAGGTTTGGCTCTTTCTTCATTGTTTGGCCTCTAAATCAATTTTGCATTTCAATCGGGAAACATGATTTCTGGTCAAAATTCATGTCTAAATGGTACCCTTAAATATCCTACATAGACATAGGTCAAGATTTCTCTCCCCCATAACTCGGTCAAATCTCATCCGAATTGCACGAGGTTTGGCTCTTTCTTCATTGTTTGGCCTCTAAATCAATTTTGCATTTAAATCTGGAAACATGATTCCTGGTCAAAATTCATGTCTAAATGGAACCCTTAAATATCCTACATAGACATAGATCAAGATTTCTCTCCCCCATAACTCGGTCAAATCTCATCCGAATTGCACGAGGTTTGGCTTTTTCTTCATGGATTGGCCTCTAAATCAATTTTGCATCTAAATCGGGAAACATGGTTTCTGGTCAAAATTCATGTCTGAATGGTACCCTTAAATATCCTACATAGACATAGGTCAAGATTTCTCTCCCCCATAACTCGGTCAAATCTCATCCGAATTGCACGAGGTTTGTCTTTTTCTTTATGGTTTGGCCTCTAAATCAATTTTGCATCTAAATCTGGAAACATGATTCCTGGTCAAAATTCATGTCTAAATGGTACCCTTAAATATCCTACATAGACATAGGTCAAGATTTCTCTCCCCCAGAACTCGGTCAAATCTCATCCGAATTGCACGAGGTTTGGCTTTTTCTTCATGGATTGGCCTCTAAATCAATTTTGCATCTAAATCGGGAAACATGATTTCTGGTCAAAATTCATGTCTGAATGGTACCCTTAAATATCCTACATAGACATAGGTCAAGATTTCTCTCCCCCATAACTCGGTCAAATCTCATCCGAATTGCACGAGGTTTGGCTCTTTCTTCATTGTTTGGCCTCTAAATCAATTTTACATTTAAATCTGGAAACATGATTCCTGGTCAAAATTCATGTCTAAATGGTACCCTTAAATATCCTACATAGACATAGGTCAAGATTTCTCTCCCCCATAACTCGGTCAAATCTCATCCGAATTGCACGAGGTTTGGCTCTTTCTTCATGGTTTCGCATCTAAATCAATTTTGCATCTAAATCTGGAAACATGATTCCTGGCCAAAATTCATGTCTAAATGGTACCCTTAAATATCCTACATAGACATAGGTCAAGATTTCTCTCCCCCAGAACTCGGTCAAATCTCATCCGAATTGCACGAGGTTTGGCTTTTTCTTCATGGATTGGCCTCTAAATCAATTTTGCATCTAAATCTGGAAACATGATTCCTGGTCAAAATTCATGTCTAAATGGTACCCTTAAATATCCTACATAGACATAGGTCAAGATTTCTCTCCCCCATAACTCGGTCAAATCTCATCCGAATTGCACGAGGTTTGTCTTTTTCTTCATGGATTGGCCTCTAAATCAATTTTGCATCTAAATCGGGAAACATGATTTCTGGTCAAAATTCATGTCTAAATGGTACCCTTAAATATCCTACATAGACATAGGTCAAGATTTCTCTCCCCCATAACTCGGTCAAATCTCATCCGAATTGCACGAGGTTTGGCTCTTTCTTCATGGTTTCGCATCTTAATCAATTTTGCATCTAAATCTGGAAACATGATTCCTGGTCAAAATTCATGTCTAAATGGTACCCTTAAATATCCTACATAGACATAGGTCAAGATTTCTCTCCCCCATAACTCGGTCAAATCTCATCCGAATTGCACGAGGTTTGGCTCTTTCTTCGTTGTTTGGCCTCTAAATCAATTTTGCATCTAAATCTGGAAACATGATTTCTGGTCAAAATTCATGTCTAAATGGTACCCTTTAATATCCTACATAGACATAGGTCAAGATTTCTCTCCCCCATAACTCGGTCAAAAATCATCCGAATTGCACGAGGTTTGGCTCTTTCCTCATGGTTTCGCATCTAAATCAATTTGGCATCTAAATCTGGAAACATGATTCCTGGTCAAAATTCATATCTAAATGGTACCCTTAAATATCCTACATAGACATAGGTCAAGATTTCTCTCCCCCATAACTCAGTCAAATTTCATCCGAATTGCACGAGGTTTGGCTTTTTCTTCATGGATTGGCCTCTAAATCAATTTTGCATCTAAATCGGGAAACATGATTTCTGGTCAAAATTCATGTCTAAATGGTACCCTTAAATATCCTACATAGACATAGGTCAAGATTTCTCTCCCCCATAACTCGGTCAAATCTCATCCGAATTGCACGAGGTTTGGCTCTTTCTTCATTGTTTGGCCTCTAAATCAATTTTGCATTTCAATCGGGAAACATGATTTCTGGTCAAAATTCATGTCTAAATGGTACCCTTAAATATCCTACATAGACATAGGTCAAGATTTCTCTCCCCCATAACTCGGTCAAATCTCATCCGAATTGCACGAGGTTTGGCTCTTTCTTCATTGTTTGGCCTCTAAATCAATTTTGCATTTAAATCTGGAAACATGATTCCTGGTCAAAATTCATGTCTAAATGGAACCCTTAAATATCCTACATAGACATAGGTCAAGATTTCTTTCCCCCATAACTCGGTCAAATCTCATCCGAATTGCACGAGGTTTGGCTCTTTCTTCATGGTTTCGCGTCTGAATCAATTTTGCATCTAAATCGGGAAACATGATTCCTGGCCAAAATTCATGTCTAAATGGTACCCTTAAATATCCTACATAGACATAGATCAAGATTTCTCTCCCCCATAACTCGGTCAAATCTCATCCGAATTGCACGAGGTTTGGCTTTTTCTTCATGGATTGGCCTCTAAATCAATTTTGCATCTAAATCGGGAAACATGGTTTCTGGTCAAAATTCATGTCTGAATGGTACCCTTAAATATCCTACATAGACATAGGTCAAGATTTCTCTCCCCCATAACTCGGTCAAATCTCATCCGAATTGCACGAGGTTTGTCTTTTTCTTTATGGTTTGGCCTCTAAATCAATTTTGCATCTAAATCTGGAAACATGATTCCTGGTCAAAATTCATGTCTAAATGGTACCCTTAAATATCCTACATAGACATAGGTCAAGATTTCTCTCCCCCAGAACTCGGTCAAATCTCATCCGAATTGCACGAGGTTTGGCTTTTTCTTCATGGATTGGCCTCTAAATCAATTTTGCATCTAAATCGGGAAACATGATTTCTGGTCAAAATTCATGTCTGAATGGTACCCTTAAATATCCTACATAGACATAGGTCAAGATTTCTCTCCCCCATAACTCGGTCAAATCTCATCCGAATTGCACGAGGTTTGTCTTTTTCTTCATGGATTGGCCTCTAAATCAATTTTGCATCTAAATCGGGAAACATGATTTCTGGTCAAAATTCATGTCTAAATGGTACCCTTAAATATCCTACATAGACATAGGTCAAGATTTCTCTCCCCCATAACTCGGTCAAATCTCATCCGAATTGCACGAGGTTTGGCTCTTTCTTCATTGTTTGGCCTCTAAATCAATTTTGCATTTAAATCTGGAAACATGATTCCTGGTCAAAATTCATGTCTAAATGGTACCCTTAAATATCCTACATAGACATAGGTCAAGATTTCTCTCCCCCATAACTCGGTCAAATCTCATCCGAATTGCACGAGGTTTGGCTCTTTCTTCATTGTTTGGCCTCTAAATCAATTTTGCATCTAAATCTGGAAACATGATTCCTGGTCAAAATTCATGTCTAAATGGTACCCTTAAATATCCTACATAGACATAGGTCAAGATTTCTCTCCCCCCATAACTCGGTCAAATCTCATCCGAATTGCACGAGGTTTGGCTCTTTCTTCATGGTTTCGCATCTAAATCAATTTTGCATCTAAATCTGGAAACATGATTCCTGGCCAAAATTCATGTCTAAATGGTAACCTTAAATATCCTACATAGACATAGATCAAGATTTCTCTCCCCCATAACTCGGTCAAATCTCATCCGAATTGCACGAGGTTTGTCTTTTTCTTTATGGTTTGGCCTCTAAATCAATTTTGCATCTAAATCTGGAAACATGATTCCTGGCCAAAATTCATGTCTAAATGGTACCCTTAAATATCCTACATAGACATAGATCAAGATTTCTCTCCCCCATAACTCGGTCAAATCTCATCCGAATTGCACGAGGTTTGGCTCTTTCTTCATGGTTTCGCATCTAAATCAATTTGGCATCTAAATCTGGAAACATGATTCCTGGTCAAAATTCATGTCTAAATGGTACCCTTAAATATCCTACATAGACATAGGTCAAGAATTCTCTCCCCCATAACTCGGTCAAATCTCATCCGAATTGCACGAGGTTTGTCTTTTTCTTTATGGTTTGGCCTCTAAATCAATTTTGCATCTAAGTCTGGAAACATGATTCCTGGTCAAAATTCATGTCTAAATGGTACCCTTAAATATCCTACATAGACATAGGTCAAGATTTCTCTCCCCCATAACTCGGTCAAATCTCATCCGAATTGCACGAGGCTTGGCTCTTTCTTCATTGTTTGGCCTCTAAATCAATTTTGCATTTAAATCTGGAAACATGATTCCTGGTCAAAATTCATGTCTAAATGGTACCCTTAAATATCCTACATAGACATAGGTCAAGATTTCTCTCCCCCATAACTCGGTCAAATCTCATCCGAATTGCACGAGGTTTGGCTTTTTCTTCATGGATTGGCCTCTTAATCAATTTTGCATCTAAATCTGGAATCATGATTCCTGGTCAAAATTCATGTCTAAATGGTACCCTTACCTTACATAGACATAGGTCAAGATTTCTCTCCCCCATAACTCGGTCAAATCTCATCCGAATTGCACGAGGCTTGTCTTTTTCTTTATGGTTTGGCCTCTAAATCAATTTTGCATCTAAATCTGGAAACATGATTCCTGGTCAAAATTCATGTCTAAATGGTACCCTTAAATATCCTACATAGACATAGGTCAAGATTTCTCTCCCCCAGAACTCGGTCAAATCTCATCCGAATTGCACGAGGTTTGGCTTTTTCTTCATGGATTGGCCTCTAAATCAATTTTGCATCTAAATCGGGAAACATGATTTCTGGGCAAAATTCATGTCTGAATGGTACCCTTAAATATCCTACATAGACATAGGTCAAGATTTCTCTCCCCCATAACTCGGTCAAATCTCATCCGAATTGCACGAGGTTTGGCTCTTTCTTCATTGTTTGGCCTCTAAATCAAATTTACATTTAAATCTGGAAACATGATTCCTGGTCAAAATTCATGTCTAAATGGTACCCTTAAATATCCTACATAGACATAGGTCAAGATTTCTCTCCCCCATAACTCGGTCAAATCTCATCCGAATTGCACGAGGTTTGGCTCTTTCTTCATGGTTTCGCATCTAAATCAATTTTGCATCTAAATCTGGAAACATGATTCCTGGCCAAAATTCATGTCTAAATGGTACCCTTAAATATCCTACATAGACATAGGTCAAGATTTCTCTCCCCCATAACTCGGTCAAATCTCATCCGAATTGCACGAGGCTTGGCTCTTTCTTCATTGTTTGGCCTCTAAATCAATTTTGCATTTAAATCTGGAAACATGATTCCTGGTCAAAATTCATGTCTAAATGGTACCCTTAAATATCCTACATAGACATAGGTCAAGATTTCTCTCCCCCATAACTCGGTCAAATCTCATCCGAATTGCACGAGGTTTGTCTTTTTCTTCATGGATTGGCCTCTAAATCAATTTTGCATCTAAATCGGGAAACATGATTTCTGGTCAAAATTCATGTCTAAATGGTACCCTTAAATATCCTACATAGACATAGGTCAAGATTTCTCTCCCCCATAACTCGGTCAAATCTCATCCGAATTGCACGAGGTTTGTCTTTTTCTTCATGGATTGGCCTCTAAATCAATTTTGCATCTAAATCGGGAAACATGATTTCTGGTCAAAATTCATGTCTAAATGGTACCTTTAAATATCCTACATAGACATAGGTCAAGATTTCTCTCCCCCATAACTCGGTCAAATCTCATCCGAATTGCACGAGGTTTGGCTCTTTCTTCATTGTTTGGCCTCTAAATCAATTTTGCATTTAAATCTGGAAACATGATTCCTGGTCAAAATTCATGTCTAAATGGTACCCTTAAATATCCTACATAGACATAGGTCAAGATTTCTCTCCCCCATAACTCGGTCAAATCTCATCCGAATTGCACGAGGTTTGGCTCTTTCTTCATGGTTTCGCATCTTAATCAATTTTGCATCTAAATCTGGAAACATGATTCCTGGTCAAAATTCATGTCTAAATGGTACCCTTAAATATCCTACATAGACATAGGTCAAGATTTCTCTCCCCCCATAACTCGGTCAAATCTCATCCGAATTGCACGAGGTTTGGCTCTTTCTTCATGGTTTCGCATCTAAATCAATTTTGCATCTAAATCTGGAAACATGATTCCTGGCCAAAATTCATGTCTAAATGGTAACCTTAAATATCCTACATAGACATAGATCAAGATTTCTCTCCCCCATAACTCGGTCAAATCTCATCCGAATTGCACGAGGTTTGTCTTTTTCTTTATGGTTTGGCCTCTAAATCAATTTTGCATCTAAATCTGGAAACATGATTCCTGGCCAAAATTCATGTCTAAATGGTACCCTTAAATATCCTACATAGACATAGATCAAGATTTCTCTCCCCCATAACTCGGTCAAATCTCATCCGAATTGCACGAGGTTTGGCTCTTTCTTCATGGTTTCGCATCTAAATCAATTTGGCATCTAAATCTGGAAACATGATTCCTGGTCAAAATTCATGTCTAAATGGTACCCTTAAATATCCTACATAGACATAGGTCAAGAATTCTCTCCCCCATAACTCGGTCAAATCTCATCCGAATTGCACGAGGTTTGTCTTTTTCTTTATGGTTTGGCCTCTAAATCAATTTTGCATCTAAGTCTGGAAACATGATTCCTGGTCAAAATTCATGTCTAAATGGTACCCTTAAATATCCTACATAGACATAGGTCAAGATTTCTCTCCCCCATAACTCGGTCAAATCTCATCCGAATTGCACGAGGCTTGGCTCTTTCTTCATTGTTTGGCCTCTAAATCAATTTTGCATTTAAATCTGGAAACATGATTCCTGGTCAAAATTCATGTCTAAATGGTACCCTTAAATATCCTACATAGACATAGGTCAAGATTTCTCTCCCCCATAACTCGGTCAAATCTCATCCGAATTGCACGAGGTTTGGCTTTTTCTTCATGGATTGGCCTCTAAATCAATTTTGCATCTAAATCTGGAATCATGATTCCTGGTCAAAATTCATGTCTAAATGGTACCCTTACCTTACATAGACATAGGTCAAGATTTCTCTTCCCCATAACTCTGTCAAATCTCATCCGAATTGCACGAGGTTTGGCTCTTTCTTCATGGTTTCGCATCTAAATCAATTTGGCATCTAAATCTGGAAACATGATTCCTGGTCAAAATTCATGTCTAAATGGTACCCTTAAATATCCTACATAGACATAGGTCAAGATTTCTCTCCCCCATAACTCGGTCAAATCTCATCCGAATTGCACGAGGTTTGGCTCTTTCCTCATGGTTTGGCCTCTAAATCAATTTTGCATCTAAATCTGGAAACATGATTCCTGGTCAAAATTCATGTCTAAATGGTACCCTTAAATATCCTACAAAACTCGGTTAAATCTTATCCGAATTGTACGAGGTTTGATTCGTTGTCCATGGTTTGGCCTCTAGTTCAATTTGGCATCTAAATCTAGAAACATGTTTCCTGGTCAAAATTCATATGAAAATGCTACGCTCAAAAGCCAAGGCCAAGTTACCAATTTCAGATTGTGCTTAGGATTCTGAAATGTCTTGGACACGGGCTAGTTATTGCCTATAAATATTAATAACAATTATAATAGAGCTAGTACATCTAGATATTCCTTAGACCAATTCTCAAAGTTACCCGCAAGCCAAAGTCTTTTTGTTAATATAGTAATCAGTTGCAGAAATCCATTAGTAGTTCAAGTAAACGTACGGGCTCTTAATGGAATATTATGTGTATATTTGGAAGTACGCGTACATAAATTCCGCATAAAATTGAAAGAAAAAAATAAAAAACCTCTTCGCTGAGGTGCAACAAAATTGTTCAAGTGGCTGCTAGTGGCACATGTCCAGCGCCTTGTTAGTGGCAACCGAAAACACAACGTGTAAATTATGCCATAACACAATTAGCCACTTTAGAAGTTGGCTTTAGTTTGTCTGCCCCTTGTTGCTGTTGTTGTTGCTGCTGACTTTTTTTTTGGGGCAGGCCATTTGCCACTCACATGCGCCGCAAACATTTTGCAACATGAAACTTTGCTAAAAATTTGTTGCGGTTGCCTAATTAAAAAATCGACTAAAAACTAAAATCTAAAAACTTAAAAAAATGCTGAGAGCTGACAAACAGGATGCTACCGCTGGCAGGGGTAAGGGTGGCGGGTGGGGGGAGGTCAGACAGCTCGCTGCGGGGGCTGTTTAGTTGTCTCGTGAGCTGCTGACTAAAATTAAATCAAGCAAATTACTTTTATCGCTGGCACGCATCTCGAACGCAAGAGCTTAAGCCGCATTCAGGGACAGAGCTGGAGACAACAACGGCTGAAGCGAGCGAAGGGGCAAGGGTAAGGGGAAGCGAGGCAGCAAGCCGCGTCCGGGGCCAAGTCTTGTGCCTCGAGCTCAGTGCATAAATTAAAGTCTATAAACTCAACTGCCGGCTAAGTGGCGGGCTTCCATTAAGCTCGCTGAGCTGCCAACTGTGCAGCTGATCGATAGCTGTCTATCTTTGGAGACCAATATAGACCTGAGCTCAGCTCAGCAGAGCAGATCTGATCTG
The DNA here is from genome assembly GCF_003285875.2 of Drosophila novamexicana. Taxonomy (NCBI): domain Eukaryota; kingdom Metazoa; phylum Arthropoda; class Insecta; order Diptera; family Drosophilidae; genus Drosophila; species Drosophila novamexicana. The sequence goes on along the minus strand of NW_020824850.1, from coordinate 676,032 downwards.
AGTGCGAGTCGAGCTGTAGCTGTAGCTGAAGCTGAAGCTGAAGCTGTAACTGTCGTCTATGTGGGAACACAGTGGCCAGTAATGCAGCAAAGCTGCGGTGCCACACAATCCTAGTATAGCTAATTCCCAGATCAATATAGTTAAGATCAAATAAGGAGACAGCTTTGTATCTAGTACTTAAAAGATTAATGTATTAGACCATTTTTCTCAATTATGATTATATAACATAGAGGTTTTTGATTAATTGTTATTTAAGTAATTCGATTAGATTAGATAAAAAGTCATTAGTTCTTGGCAATGTAGATCAATTGATAAATGGTCTATTCAGAATATATATTTATATAGTTATTAAAAGCGTAAGGATGCTAGTACTTTCTTTTTAACAATCGAGGATCTCAGCTGAATTGGTTTGAAAGTGTTCTGTTTGTTGTTCAGCCTTTGTCACCACCTGCGACCCAGTGTGCCATAGTACATCCCCTTTCACTACCGCTCCATATATCCGTGCATAACCGAGTCTATCTATCCACACATGGCACTTTGTCAGTAGATCGGAGTTGCAGTCGCAGTCTGGTGATCGCGATTGCGCGCCCGCCTGTCAAATTAGCGGCGTGGCTATAAAAAGTGAAAAGCGAGAGCGCAGGCAGCCTGTGGGACTTGGGACTAGCTGTAGATCTTTCATAGCCCCGCCCTCGCACACGTAGCCCAACGGGCAACGGGCAACGGGAAAGGGGAAACGGACAACTTGAAACTGGGAAAGATTCGTCACAGCTGTGCGGCGATGTCGACAATTTTGAAATTCATGCGATACTCGATGACGATGACGGGGCGATCGTTGATCGTAGATCGTCGACGTAATCGCATGCAGCAAACAAGTTTCAAGAATTTATTTTTATACAATTTTTTCCCCCTTTCGCATACAAAAGTGTTGCAGCCGTAATAATAAAATATGTGCGAGAGTGTCCGGGACGGAGAGCCTTTTGATTTTTTTTAGATTTGATTTCGATTGTGATTTTGTTGTTGTTTTTGTTTATGCTTTTTGATATTATTATTACATATAGATATTTATTTATGGCATATTGATTAAGCTATTAACATTTGATTAAGGCATTTACAGCCGGCGCGCGCTCACTCGAATTTATTTTTCTGTTGCTGTGGAAAATTACATAATTAACGAAATAATAAAAATTGTTTGCATTGCACGCAATGAAATGCCAAAAATTCCATTAACTAAACGCAATTAATTAATCGTCATTTGTTGATGTGCTAATTGCAGTTAATTCCTTTTACAATTGCTTGTAACAGGCTCACTTATACGCCAATAGCCTGGACAGGCGACTGGCTGCGAGTGCTTTTTATTTATTATTTGTTTTTGGCAAGCGAAAAATTTTAATTTATGTTGTGTGTTAAATGTCAGACACACCAAAAAGTGACAACACAAATGTCAAATTGTGGCTGACAAGCTTCAAGTGGAACTGGACAATGTACTCGAGTTCCCAGACACCTACATACTGGACTGCTATATACATATACATATCTCGCGTCTATGATCGCTGAAACAATGCCAGAAAATTATATAAATCATTTGAAATGCCATGTTCTTAATAGGGCACAAGACACTTCGGACAGATTGGACACACGACATAGACACGGTCAGCATGTCCCAGAAGTCCAATTGCTGTCTCTGCAGCTGCTGTGCTTACGCCGAGATGGCGAAGGGGCAGACTCTGAAGCATAAAATGTTTATCGTGAAATTGTCAATCAATTTAATGCAGGTTAAGTAGCTAAAATTGACAAATAACAAACACTACGTGGAGTATGTTCGACGAGAGCTACGAGCAATTACTATGAATACACTTGGGTTTGAATTGGTGTAGGTTTTGGGATAATTCCCGTACTCTTTTGGACTTCATATACCAAGTTATATGTTTCTCTGATAATTGAAAAAGGCGTTTTGAGTCCATTGAATGTAGAATCAAAAACTGTATGCAACGATTTTTACTCATTTTGGTTTTGTAGTGTAAAGCTTGAAGCTGAAAGATAACAATATAAAATAAAATTGTAAGATTTTTGAAAATGATTCTATTATTTCTGATGTCAGCTAATAAAATACATATTTATTTTATGTACTAGACGGCTTCTCCAAAAATATGACTAACAAATGAAATTCGTTTGGCAGAAGCTAATAAAGTACGTCAACAATTCCTTTAACATTGGCTGCTTGCACAACTTCATTTCAATTTCGAATTTGACATTGCTGCTCGCACGCTCTTGTTCTCTTGCCCTCTCTCTTTCTCTTTGGTTCTCTCACTTTCTCTCACGTGCTCTCTTCTGATTGGAAAATATCCAGTTCATTGGCTGTTAGCCATTTCGGCCAGTTCCCTGTAGCGCACTTTGTCGCACTTCTTGAACTTTTTCCAGTTGTGACGGGCCATTTCAATTATTTCGTCCATGCTGAAATCGTTTTTGATGGCATGCTCTTGCAAATATTCAATATACTCCTCCATGTACAACATGAACGGCGTGAAAATGACGTCCAAATGGTTCTTGTAACGCTTTTGGGCCAATTTAATCAGTTGCTCATTGGAGCAGTAGCCGCTCTTAGCCATTATATCGGAATATGCTGTTCAATTTTGTTCAACAAAGATTACCACTATATAAAAAATTTATAAAGTTCTCGCTTTCAAATGTGTGGCTCAGCTACGAGTGTGTTTGTATGTCTGTGTGCTAGAGAGAACAATTGAATTGAGTACGTTGTCAGAGCCTGCCTGTGTTCAGGCAGGCCCCACGGCGCCAGCAATGACATTTTAATATTAAGTCAAGCCGCATAACCCTGCAGTCAAGCAAGAAACTGGCGAACCAAACCTAATTGGCCCAAAAATCCAAAGCCAAACCTAATGAACTGAAAGCCAAACGCCAAACGCCAACACCAACAAGCGAGGCTATGTAAATCGATTTGTCGATTTGTCATACGAGCGCCACAAACTGAGCAACTGACTGAACAACTGACAAACCCAAACAAGCGACGCCAAAACTGAAGCTTGGCATCTTCAAATGAGTGTGAGCCACCAGCACCACCACCAGCACCACTTGGAGCACTTGGAGCACTCTGGCAGGGGGTTGCCGACACGCTTGTAGGTCGCCAAAGGTCCTGCCGTGAATTGTCATTGTCGTGAGTTGCATAATGCCGCACAAAATCGACATCGGCAGCGTCATCGTCAGCAACAGCAACAACAATGTAACAAGCGAGCAACTTAAGAGTTGTTTGGCCTGGGCCAATTCTTAGGCATTGCCTCGTTCCTTATTTTTGTTGGCCAATTTCAAAGCAATTTCCAAGCATCAGTCGTAAATCAAATACAACTTCAAATTCAGCTTCAGCCGTGGCGTCGCAAGCATTTCAACACCTTCGCAAAGACCTTGACTGGTTGTTGCTGCTGTTTTTGTTGTTGTTGCTGCAAAGAAATCGAAATCGAAATCCAAATCAGTAGCAACCAAGTGAGTCTGCTAATTTGGCTCATTTTGTTTTTAAGTAATTTGTACTTCACTCCTTTTGTTTTTGCTTGGCTTTCGTTGTTGTTGCTGTCGCTGCTATTGCCGCTGTTGCTGCAACATTAAAGTGCAAATTTTAATGGCCCTCACAAGATTCTATTTACCTGCCCAGGTTTCATTGTTGTTGCTGGCCAGCTCTGCAATATAATTAAGTTTCGTGGCCACAGACCTTGGCTTGTGTGCGATTTTGATAAAATTGACCCGAAAATAACAGTGAGAGGGGACTTTGCTGGGTGGGATGGGGGGTGTTTTGCACAAAATACAATACGAAATACACAAAATAACAACAGCAACTGCCATTGACGGTAGCCGATTTAGTCAGTCAGCCTTTGTCTGTTTGGGGCAATGTCAGAAAAGCGAATTAAAATTCAAAACTCGTGACTTATTTAATTATAATGAGTTAAGATTAGAAACGTTTTAACGGGAGCAACGCCAACAACAACTGTCGGCAAATGGCACACAAAGCGACCAACCGGCCAAGCGGCAAGCGGCTTTTAATTCTCTCGGGTCTTCAGATTTTTGATAGCTTGAGAACCTTTTCAAGCTGGCTATTCGTATATGTCATATATGCAGCTAAATGTCGTTTTACAATGGGGCCAGGTTTATTGGGATCTCCTCAAGGCTCTGGGATTATATTAAAATTTATAAAAGATCTACTTTACTGAATTTTGCATAGTAGTATGCCTCAACTGCTAGTAAATTTAATTATTATTATTAGACTTAATATTAAAATTTATAAACAAGCAAAATATTTTGCAAGCAATTAAAAAAATTCTTCTCTAATATAGATTTGATATTTATTGATGTTATACTCTTTTTCACCTTGAATTTTTCGTATATTTATTTTGTTTTTAATTTTCAACTAGGATTTTTGCTCCAGTCTCATTGTTATTTGGATTAAGACTCTTCATTCAGCATTCATTTTTGTCTCTCATTGAATGCTTCATTCACACATTTAGTCACCCTTTCAGTTACCTTGGCTAACTGTTTGGCCAGCTCCACATTTGAGGCACTTTTGCACAATCGTGGCACAGTTTGTGAAGCAGTTTCTCATGTTCACTCTCGAGGTCAGCTTGCAACATCTTCAATCAAACAACAGCAACGAGTGCTGCAACTGCAACACCTACGTGCAACAACAGTCGCAGCATTTTGCCCCAAAAAAAGCCAAAACTAAACGACAAGCAACAACGACAAAAGTCATAAATCCAAATCCCATTTGTCAGCATTAGAAAATTATGCAGCCGAAAAAAAACTTAACTAACTATGGTACAAACAACTACAACAATAACAAACGAAGAGTTTAAAGACATCTCCTTGCCCCCCTTTCCCAGCAGACTGCGATTGAAGCGAGGCAGCCTCGTTTGTTCATTTAAATTCATAAATTAAATTACACGACATGCACAATAATAAAAACGATTTGAGGCCCACACGCAAACAGCATTTTCTACTCGCACAACCAGAGATTCATTAAAGATTTTGCCCACTAAACAACAACAACAAGAACGGCAACAACAAACAACCAAAAACTGACAAAAAGTACACGAGGGGGCAGCGGGTTTTTATTATTTATTCGATTGTTGTAATCTCATAAGCAACATGCACAATATGTTTAACTTCAAGACAGCGGACAATATTCCAAATTTACAATTAAACAAAATAAATGACGATGATGATGATGATTAAACAAAATAAATGATGATGATGATGCATCAGCAGCAAGAGCAACAACAACCAAAACAGTTGAACGCATGCGCGGGCGCCATCATCAACTGCCAACGGGCATCAACTTGAGGCATGCACCAGCAGCCGCCGCCATCGCCGAAGCCGCGTTGCTGCCATTGCCAAATTTGGTCAGGCTCAGGCCAATGTGTGGCAGCAACAAGCGGAAGCCAACAAAAACGGCAACAACAACAATCTCAACTGCAGAAGTGTCATACGCCAAAAGCAAAGGCAAAAAAAAAAAGAATCGACTCTTAAAAGCCAACGCCATGGGAATTTTAACTGTGCGAGTGGGTGACAGATTTAGTCAGTGGATAAGGTGTGTGTGCGTGTGCTTGTGTGTGTGTGCGAGTGTGTGTAAATCTCAGTGTGACCAATGTGCAAATTTTTAGTTGACATACTGAATTATTGTAATGTCAAGTTGAGTTGATAAATTCCCATTATGATAGCCTTAAATTTATGCATGCTCTTTATATATCTAACCTTCAGTTCAGCTTAGACGGTTGGACAATGTAAATAGCCATATAAAGACCTTCAGGTCATATTACAGGTTCTTTTTGTTGAGGATCTTTGCTAAATATTCAAGAGCTAAATTTGAAATAGTTCGTTTCGGGATTATTGTGATATTTGTGATATTATGTGAATGCTAAGCTATAGGAGGTCTTTTTCTATAAGCTCTGGACTATTTTGGCCACAAAATATCTACATTTTCCTTAATCCGAACAGAATGCATGAAGGTTCCTTGCCTCGATCATGAAAATACTTTCCTCTTAGAGCAGTATTGAAGGATTGCCCAGCTTTACGCTAGCTGATACCTTGTATCTCTAGAGAAGTTGGAGCTATAAAGCCAAACTATCTAGTTGAATTTTTGCTCTAGATTGAACTGCATACATCCAATACTATATAATTCATTTACCCGTGCGAGGCCATTTAATGATAATAATCTAATTGCTGGGCATCTTTGCTCTGTTAGTTCTTAGCCAAAAGATAACAACTGCTGAGGCTTATAATTTCATAGACATATTTAAAAAGTAATCATTATTAAGTTAATTTGTTTTGAACTTAAGTTTCCTCATAGAGCTCTTAAAAATTCTGCTTAACAGCTTCAGCTTATTAGTTTTCAGACACGTCTACTTATTGGGTACTGCATACTCAGCATGACTTTTCCAAAAGTCCAAAAAAGAAAAAAAAAACAAAGATTCAATTATATGCATTAATTTTCAGTGCTCACAAAATCTGATTGATGTTGCCAAATCGATCAATGTCAGGAAATGATGGCAAGGTTATGACAATTATCAGCGATTGGGCAAAAACAGAGGCAACAACATGAAAATAACAATAACAACTGCAATCACTATCATCATCATCATCATCAGCAAATGCAAGTGGAAATCGTAGTCAGAGCGCAAGAAGCTGTCGCAGTTTCTTGTTTTTGGATGCCTAATGGCAACTGGAAGTTGGCCAAGTGTATTAATTATACGCCACGTTGACCCATAAAAGTTACAGACTCGACAATTGTTGTGCCCCGTTCTATGGCTGTTGTTCTGCGGCCCACAGTCGATCACATTGTGACTCATTGACCGCAGCAACAGCAATGGCAGCATGCAGCAGCCGCGCCCCCTTGTATATTTGCCGCCCCCTTTTGTATTGTGCGTTGTGCAGCTTTTGCAACTTAGGTGCGTTTTTTATTTAGAACCGGCCGGGCTTGGGCTGAGAGTCTCTGCAACTGTGGGACCGAATCCGGGCCCGGCTGCTGCTGCTGCCGCTGCCGTTGCTTATTGCCAAGCCATTTATTGCCTTCATGGCACTCAATTTGTTTGGCCGCCGGCTGCTGCTGCTGCTGCCTCAATAATAAAATGTTTTTTATTATACAATTTAGTTGCTTTAACTTGCGTGTAAATCGCCTTTTTGCATATTGACACATAATCATTGTCTTTGCCAGCGCTGCGCTATGAGAACAACAACAAGTTAGATAGTCATACGAATTGTTGTTACCCTAGGTAAATGATTATTTAACAGGGAAGCTTATATTTTCAGGTGTCAGCTCAATATCAGAAATTCAAGAGAATGGTTCTTCTTTTCACGGAAAATGCAAAAAGAGAGATATTTACTAGCCTATTGTTACAAGTCCAGTCTTAATAACACAAACATTTTCCGCGGCTTAAAGCTATATTTTCTCTACTATCGAGCTACAGAGCCTCCAAATAATAGCTCCTATTCTAAACAAGCTTCTGTTATACTTCATCTCCTATGCAAACTGCTTGACCTAGTCATGTGGCATAATGTTAGTGTATATCAAAACTTATTACACGTTGCGCTGAAAACCGTTGCAAACCTAATGAACATTTTCATTTACTTGGCTGCAGCGTGTGGGAGGACTGAGACAGAGCTCAACATAGACAGAGAGAGAGAGTGAGAGGGAGGTAGCTCAGGAGACTAGCTGTGGGTAAATCCCAATGGTGTTAACCAAAATGCCTGCCATAATTTAACAGCTCTAATAAGCAAAGCGAAAAGTGGCCACTTTCTGATTGGCTTTGGACTGGGCCAAAAGCATTCTTGGCTAATGAGGTTAATCACGGCCAACTAAGCAGCCAAGCGACAGTGGCGACAACTTGGCTAAAACGTTGCTCGACAGGCCGCTTGGCTTTTGAATGGAGCGGCTAACAAGTTTTTTTGAAGCCGCAAATAATAATTTTAATTCCACTTGGGGTTGTCCCAAATTAAAGTGGGTGCAATTAGTTGGCTGAGAGTATTGAATTACCATGCATATGTGGCCTGTGGATGGTTTTGTGTTTGTCTGGCCTAAGCTGACAGCACACCGGGCCAATATCACGATCTGTTGCCATTGTTAAGTGACTCACACAAAAATATTTACACCAAATTTGCACACTAAGTGCCCAATAGGCTGTTGCTGCAGCAACCTGCATATCTATTGTGCCTTTGCTCCTGTGCGCTACTTCATCTATCAGCAATGCTATCCACAACGCTGTCTGGCAGGCAACGTACTGTAAATTGGATGCTGACCTTATAAAGGTGAGCAACGTGCGTCTGCCGAGAGACCTCTCTGGCAACAGCCATCGATTGTGCAAGCAGCTATGTTGCATGCCTCATAATAAAGCATGCCCAATGGTCGGCAGCAACAGGCTGCCACAGGCAGCAACAACAGCAACATGCAGCACATGATTGAATTACATTTTGCACAGCAGCAACAGGCAACATGCAGGCAGGAACAGGGCAGAAGCCAGCCATGAAAAGGCAGCCACAATGTTGCCAACGGTAGCTGCAACAGCAGACAACAACATTGTGTTGCTGTTGCCGTTGTTGTTGCTGTTGCAAGCCATGTTGCTGCCGAGAGCGTGAGCATGCACGTGTGGCTGTAGCTGTTGCTGGCCTTAGGCCTCGACGTCTACGTTTACTAATTAGACGTCATTGTCTGCTCTCCGAAGCGGCATTTTGGCATTTTTGGTCAGTCGCATGCTCCAGCTGGAAGCTGCAATTTTCGACACGCTGCAGCGGCCATTGTTATCTTGGCCAGCGCTAAAAGGGGTCATTATGTCAAGGATTTCAGTGGCTGCCACAGCAGCGAGCAGCGAGCAGCTCGCATATTGCTGCCACTGTTGGCTTCCTGATGCTGACTCATATGCTGCCAGCGTTTCAGTGTCATTCAGTTTGTGTCTACTGTTGCAGTTGCAGTTGCAGTGGCAGTTGCCGTCGCAGTTGCAGTTTGCCAGCTGCAATTAAACGAATGACAAAATGACTGACAATTCAACTGACTGTCTGTCTGGCTTTCTGTCCGGCTGTGTGTCTGATTGTCGGCCAGTCAGCCTTTGGGTAATTGCTAATCCCGCTAACGAGCCGATTGAATCTGATCCGAGCCAAAGCCAGTTGGAGCTGTTGGCCTGTCCAGTGGGCGGCACATTAGTTTTTCAATATATGTGCAACTGGCGAGCGAGTGCCGAGTTAATGTGGCCAATGATTGCGTCTAATGATTGATTGCCAAAGATACGCCAGCGATCTAGCCAAGAGTCGAGACCCATCGAGAGTAAAATTGCAAATGAAACTGAAATTGGTGCGGGCCGCGAGACGACGCGACAAGACGAAAGCAAAACCAAGCAAACCAAAGCCCAGACCAAAGCTAAATCTCCATGGCCATATCGGCTTCGTCTGCAACTGGTTCCTGGGGCCGAGCATCGCGCGTGACGTTGCTGACCCACTGAACCTACTGGCGGTGCCTGCAGTGGGTGGCTCTTGGTTCAGTGGGTCTGTCTGCCTTTCGTCTCGGGTGCAAATTGCACAAAAATATTGAAATACGAATAATGCGCGGATATTAAACTTTATTGATTTCGGTTGCATAATTAACTTAATTCCAAATATAAGTTTATATTAACCGCCGGATCAGAGTGCAAAAACTGCATTACGAAAATTGAGCTGAGCCCCAAATTTATCATGTTTTCGCTCCAGAGGCGAGGCGATATTATTGAGTTTTTGGAAGCAGTATTTAGTCTCTCGTCTCCCTTTCATATACTCTTTTTGTTACTATCTGCATATCTGTCTCTCTCTCTTTTTGCCTCACTTCCTCTTTTGCATTTCCTTCCATTCATTTACTAACTCTCTACTCTTCTAAAGTGAATTCATGAAAATAGCATAGAAGGGCGATTTTTAAATCAAAGTCAAGTAAAAAACTTGTTAATTAAATTCGAGTTTTTAATAGTCTTTAATGATACTCTAGAGCTGTGTAGTTCGCAGCTACCTTCGCGCAGCATACCAAATTCTGTATTGGGCCCATAAATCGCGCCTGGGGCTGCAAACAACTTCATAAACAGCGCCAAAAACGTCCACGCCAACAGCTAACAACAAATTGCAATTTGGCCAAATTGCTGCGGCTAATTGGCACGCGTACAAAGTCCCACCAGAAACCAATACAAATGAAGAGAATTCACTTAAAATGCAAATTTATGCCTTAACATATGCCGCACGTGTGCCCAGCAACAACAGCAACAGCCAACAACACGAGCGACAACAACAGCAACAACAACTCCCAATTGAAGGTGGCTCCGTTGGTATTGGCCGTAATTTGTTGGCAACACAATTGGTCCGCAGCATGTTTACGCAGATGAAGACATAAAACTGACTTTAAGCACCCAACTTGGCTCAGTTGTGCTTGGCTTTTAAGTGCGTCTGCCTTGTTCTTCGGTTCTTGGCAAGCAAATGGCCAAGAATTCAGCTGCCCTGGCTTCTTAGCGGCAAATTGGGGCTGCCTACAAGCTCGAATTGTGGCTCACATTGAGCGAAAGTTGGACGCGGATAAAGCTTGGCTGAGAAAAAAAAATAATCCTTGCAGCACAACGGCAAATGTTGTGGCAAATGTTTATTAAACAATTACAATTTATGTTCGCCACATGTAAATAAACCAAATTGGTCACGTTTTGCCCATTGAAATTAAGCACTCGCACACACACACACATACGAATCCATAGCAACACACACACACACACACACACACACATACTTGAGTACATCAATTTATGCTCAACACATAAATAGTTGCAATTTATTTGGCAGCTCCGTATTTCTGTGTGTTGTTGTTGTTTATGTTGCTGATGCTGCCCCGCTTTGCTGCATGCATTTTGTGGCATTGCTGATCAATAATTTAGACAAATTTAATAAATGTAAAACATTTTGATCGCTTGCCCCTCAATACACTTATATATTTTTTTATGGATGCATAAAATAGATGTTCATTTTACCAAGTTGTTTGCCTAAAATAATTGTTCACATTATAGAATAATCCAAGTATATGTTTTGGTCTTCACATAAACTTCTATATAGTCAAAAAGTCTCTTGCACGGGTATTAAACTGTTGTGCAACAGTTGAGTAGTTGTCCCATTTCCATTTGTTTCGAAGTTTCGCAACATTTATTGACGAAATGCATCGGGTGAGTGACCGGCAGTGCTTAGTGTTAACCTTCTCTTTCTACCAGCTGACACTCAATAGTTAAAATAACAAGAACAACAACAACAACAATAACAACAGCAACAAATGCTGATTGGTTACCAATACCAATTAGCCATTTTGTAGCAGCAACATTTTTGTCACTCAACATATGCAAAAGTTTGTTGTTGTTATTGTTGCTGCTCGCATTCGCGTGCATGTGTAGCAACAATGTTTGTCAACACAATTGTTGATCAGCTCTGCGCTGTGCTCTTGTTGCTGTTGTTGGCAACAATTGGAATTTATGCAAATGATCGCCGGGCAATGCGTTGACAATATGTCACATGTCACTTAGCACGGCCAATGGGCCATACAATCGATGGATAGATATACTGCAGTTTTGGTTTTTCATGTGGACCGCACGTTCTGAACTCGAGCGTTTGACCTCAAAACTCTTGGCTCTAAGCTGAACATTTGTGCAGAGTATTTCATTGCCTGCTGCCTGATTGCTGACTAATGCTCGATTGGATCGATTGTTGGATTGTTCGATTGTTGTTGTTCTTTTGTTGTTGTTGCAGTTGATTAATTGTCAAATTGCTGAAATGAGTGCAAAAACTTGTTCGCCTGTCGCGTCGCGTAAATCATTTCTCAGCCAACTCAGCTATTTGAATAGGCGTCGGGTTATTGCTGGTTCGCAGTTCATATCTCCGGCGACTAGCTCTAATGAAGTTGTTCAGCGACACGCTCTCTTTCTCTAATGCCGCCCACTAGGCAGTCCTTACTCATTTCCCCCAATCTGCGCCCCTCACCTCCTTTACCCCCTTTCCGCTGTCCGCATGCATTACGCGCGTGCGTGCTGTCTGCTCGGATGATTGCAATCGACAAAATACCAGACTCACACTTGGTCCCCAAACACTGAGACTCCGAGTCCGTCGGACACTCAGGGTTCCGATTCCGAGTGATTTATAGGCAACGCAATCAGCCGGTCGCGATATCGAGTACAGAGTGTTAGATTTGATATATGTATGTTTTGGGGGCACGCGCAGGATGTTGTTGTTGCTATTCTGCTACAGTTGCTGTTGTTGCGTTTGGGGAGCCCCATGCCAACAATTAACGCATGCGTGCCAATACACAGATTGCGATCTGTATGTGGCCTGGCCAAATGGCAAAAGCCGTTGACTAAATAGCAGGAAAAAAAACTGTTATGAACCAGCCTAGAGTTTCCTTGAGGTCTGCTATACAAATTATGTTAAATAATAATAACAAATATATATGTTGATAATGGTTATGCAATTTTATTCGGTAAAGTCATATAGTTATCTTACAAAATCTATATGTAAACAAAAATCTCTGAAATTTATGTAAAGCATCTGTCGCGCGCGTTTATTAACATAATGTTAAGAAGCTGTTTGATATGCAGCGCTGTTATGATTATTTTAAACGTTTATTTTTATTAAAAAGCCTTTTGACGTTTAACAACCCAGTTGAAAGATGTGAAAACACATATAGTTATCTCATTAAATCGACATATAAGATGCTTACATACAAAAAATTAAAAAGAAATCATTGAGACTTTGAAAACTAAATTTTCCATTAGCTGTTGCGTCTGTTAATTAAAACTTACGTGTTATGCTAAGCAGCTGTGTGATCGTATCTTGTTTTAATAGTTAAATAAACTTTTGACAACTTATTTAAATGATGTTAAGACACATCATTAATAATGTCACCTGAGCGTATCGAAAACATGAATGTTAGAATGAGGCTAAAAACTATAAATTTATAAAAATGATGTGAGACACATACGAGCTATTAAATTCAACAAGCAAAAGTTCCTACGTGCACATACATACAAACACATATAAAGTGTTGCAATAGCGTGGTATCCATGCTAAGTAGAAACTTTGATCAGTTTTTTTTTTCTCTCGAAGCTCAGCTGACACTCGGCTATCTGCGCTGTTCTCTGGCTGGATAGTAGTTATGTCCGTGTGTGTGTGTGTGTGTGTGTCTGGGCTCTGGGCGAAACGCTAACGAGTTCATTCATATCATTAGCCCCCAACGAAAAGCTCGCGCCATTATAACACAAATATTTGCTAACAATAACGACCAAGCAACGCCATTAAGGCTGGCTACACGAATTGGGCTGGCAATGCGGCTCGAACCCGAACCCGAACCCAAACCCAAGCCCCAGTGCTGAGAAGCTGTAGCTGTAGCTTTAGCTGTATCTGAACTCTAACCCTCATTTGCGATCAATTCGTGGCGATTTCGAGCCTCGGCGTCTGAATATTTGCGCTTTTTGTGTGTCGAACGTGCAGAAATCCAGTAAAATTTAGTTGCTCACTTTTATGTAATTTCCCTTTTCTTCAAAAGACAAAGAGCCAACAGGCAGTAAGTCAGTGAGCCAAGTGCCCAAATGCCCAAACACCCAAATGGCCAAATGGCCGCCCGCTGCTCTAAACGAGCATGAAAGTGATTGCCAATAATTGCATAATCTGGCAGGCAGCAGCCAGCAGCCAGCAGAGAATTGCTTGAACAGGTTGCACTCAAGAGCTGCCACAGCGGCCATTACCCTCTGCCCGTCCGCCCCACGCCTATTGCTGCTGATTCACAGGCGAAAACAGCAACAACAACAACAGCGAAAAAAAAGTGAAATTTGACATTGAGGCAGCAGGCACGATCAATCGATCGAATGATCGTCGTGTCGCAGGCGTCAGTGCTAAAGCGTCTTTGCTAAAGTTGTTAAAAAGTAAAACCGAATACCCTGCAACACAAAGAACACATTCATATACTACATGCACATAAGTATATACTGGGCAAAGCATTCTCACACGAAAGACAAATAAAAGGCGAATTTATCACGCACCATGACTAATTCCCTTGCAAATTTATGACTGTCTATATACAGCGTATGTGTATATAGTATATCTATATATCGCATAAGGTTGCAAAATGCAACAAAAACAAAACCCTAAAAAATATAAAGTCCAGCACTCGCTTGCATATTGCCAAATCGCCAATCGAGTGTTCGTTATTTGTTCTGCATTCTTTTTTTATTTTAAATGTATTTCTTCGAAATATTTAAATTCAATAAATATTTTATATATTTTTATGAGCAGTGCAATTTCTGTTAAATTATTGCACAAGTCTCCAGTTACGTGAAATTTATGTGGTGCTTGTTGGTTTGTCTTGTGAATAATGCAAGTCAAGCATGCGAGCCGAGCGATTCGCACAGGAAAACTGTCTTACACGGGTTGAACGTATTAGAAAAATATGTTTTAATGGCACTGAGATGATAAATGGCTAAATGTATATAATGTATATAGGTAGTTTCTATAGAGATATCACGGATTAACTTACAGCTGAAGTCGGGCTATATCTTTACAAGTTGCATAGTCCAACTTACAAAGCTAACATCTAGCTGTATATGCTAATTTCTAATTCTTCATATATTTGTATATGCTGTGCTTATGCAATGCCAGCATATAAATTTTCACAGCAATTTTGTTAACCGAAATCTATTTTTTGCTCTTGGCGCAGAAACTAATTATGTTCGAGTATCGCACAACAGCAACGATTGCAATTCTAAAACATGGCTAAAAATATGGCCCAATGCAATTTTCAGCAGGCCAAAATGAAAAAAAAAAACTATATACACAAAATATATAGCTCAAAATATCTGTTCAAATTGAACATGATAAATTCATAATTGTCCATTCAGCGAACACGAACTATAATTCATGTTAGAATAATCGAATTGGACGCCATTCAGCCAGGCAATTGAGGACGGCGGCCAAAGCCCAACAGCAACAACAACAACATCAACAACAGCAACAAATGGCTAACATAGGTCAGGCGTAACGAGTCATTCATGTTGCAAATGTTGTTGTTGTTGCTGTTGCAGTTGCAGTTTTTGCAATTGCCGCAATGAAGGTGACTCGCGACTGGTATCAGTTTTGCTGCTGTTGTCCATTTCGTGGCACCCGCATAAGTCACACTCTATGCAGGCGAACAAGACGCAAGCAGGGGCTGTTTTTGGCGGGGGGTTAAGGGGTATGCAGCTTGTAATCCTCGCAGCGATAGAAACTCTTCCGCTCCACCCCACACACACGCTTGCCAGAGATTCTAGCTACGAATGCAAATCTGTGCCTTTGCCCACAATTACACAAAATACGGCAGCTTTCAGTTTCATTTGCCACTGACTCCAGGGGGGCTAGCGGGCATTTCTGTGGCGCCACAAGATTTGCGTCACGTTCGTAGCTGCCGCTGCGGCTGCTGCTGCTGCTGTGGTTGCTGGCGATTAATACGCAAAACGCTTTGGCATCTTAAATATTGTGGCGTGCGCGGCATTTGCTGCAGAGAGAATGCGGCGGGAGTGTGGCGGGAGGGGGCGGTCAGGGCAGAGATTAATGTGAGTATTGGCAATCAACATTTATATTTGTTTGCTTTGGCATTTGTAAAGTTGTTGAGGGGCATGTGGGAAAATACCTGAGGAGCAGAAAATTAATGAGCAAAAGAAATACACACACATGCTCGCTCCATGATCTATGGATCCATATATTGGCAAACAGTTTATAAAATAATAACTATCGCTTTTAACTAACGCTCTCGATTGCTCAACTACCCCGATAAGATCTAAGATATAAAACAAGTTCTGTCGCGTTGCATTCCCACAAATGTAAACTATTTAATTATGAGCTGGCATATATAATTACTGTAAATGGTTTTATAAGCATTTGCGATAATTTCTACGCGCCTCGCTAATAAATTAATATCAGGCTAATTCGCTTTAGCTACTTTTTTTCCCATGCCTTGCAAAACTCGCTCTCGTTTCTTGTCTAATTAGCGCTAAATTATTCTCCAAAGTGAATTCTCCAACAATCTGTCGCCTTTCGAGTTCTCCGCCAGCATTTTGTCTCTTGCATATTTATGAACTCAACTCAACTCGAGTCGAGTCGAGTCAACTGGAGTCGAGTCGTTTGCTGGCAACAAATTGAAATTGTTTAGCAGATTTATTTCTGCAATTAGCGCGACTCGCAAGACTCATAATTAGCCAGCAATAGAGAGAGGGAGAGGGAGAGGGAGAGGAAGAGGGAGAGAGAGCGGGCGAGACCATTTAAGATGGCATTTAATAAACATTCAATTGACTGCGATTTGTGGCTCATAATTTGAAGCTACTGTCAACGGCTCGAGATGTCAGCCCGGGCTCAGCTGTCATTAGAGCCTGCCACAGTCATAACCATGGCGTGGGCGGTTGCTGCTGCTGCGACTGCTGCCACATAAGCTGCCTTTGCCAAAATGTAAGCCCCCGCCAAATATGGCCATCGATTAAATGATTTTCATGTGCCATAAACGACGTGCGCCTTTAATAAGCCCGACTTTGGTTTTAACGAGCTGCCGCTACAGTAACTGAAACTTAAATTGAAACCCCGCCACAAAATTGTCACAGACGTCGCCTCGTCTGGCACAAAACTTCGTCTCGATCTATCCTACTTCAACTGCAAATGCGACTGCGACTCCTTTCCTTCTACCCGCTGCCATTTGTGAGCGCGACATGCTTAGATATGCGTCCGACTCGCTTAATTGCAACTTTTATAGACAATTTTCCGGCTGTCTTGCGATTTGGCTGCAATTGCAGCTCTGAGCGTGATGAAGCATCAAAATATATTTTTATGGAGTTTTGATGGATTTTCGATAGAGTTTTGCAAATGGCTTCGCTTGGTGTAAACAGCATCATAAATACGCGCATTGCCCTAATCAGCGACGGATCAAATGAAAGTCGGGCCAAAAAGCCAATGATGCAGACGATATGCAGCAAATTGTAGCTCATAATAAAACACTTAATGAGCTTTATGCTGAGAGAGTGTGGGAAAAGGTGTGCGAAAGTATGACGGGGGTGGATTTTCAAATCACATAATTACATTAGCTGAAAGTTTTTCAAGTGACAAAGAGCTAAAATTAAAGCTGCAGCTCGTAATAGATAAAGTTGCTTAACAACACTGATCCATGATGTCATGGATTTAGTCTCGGATTACCTAGAAATTCTCCTTAAAGATAAGCTAAATATTGCGAAAGTTTGAACCGTAGTTGAAGCTTTAAGCTAAGTAATGTAGCTTATAGTTGTTATACGACACTAGCAATGTCAAAAAAGTACTATATAATTGCCAGCGTAATTTTGTTATATATTTTTTATTTCCTACACATCAATCTATATTAGTTTTCGCCTGTATTTTATGGCTGTTGACTTAGTTTTTACACCACGCTAAGCAGTTCTGTGGTCTACTTGGTTTCTCATTAATGCTCAACATCCAAACATGATTAAGACTCATGCTGTACAATCGAACTCATAAATAATATAAACAAGCCAGGCGAGGAGAACGATAATAATTATTTATTATTTATGAAATATGCACGCAAACAAAATTTTTAATTAAATTCGTACATGCAAACGGCTTGGCTATGGACTCCAATTCCGACTGCGACTCGGACTTGGAGTCGTACTTGCAGCTGATTTCTAGAGCGGGTCAAATCGATAGAGGCCAGTTAAATAAATTCAAGACCAGAGCGGTAACAGCCGGACCTGTGCGGACCTGGCGGCAGCCTTTGAGCGGCTCAACGCTGAATGTTGACTGTTGAATGTTTATTAATATTTTGTCATAATTTTCTGTTGCAACCGAAAAAAGATTACAGTTTTATGTTTCAAACGTGAGAAATTATTGGCGCTGCACTCGTTATCTGGACAGCTGCAGGTCCCGAGGTGCAAGCGTAGTGACAAGCGACAAGGCAAATATTAAAATATGCCCCGCTCTGATAAATCGCCACGCGGTTCAAGTGCACAAGTTTAATTAAAAACGCCTCCTGGGTGCAGCGGGCGCAGAGCGCTAGCTGTACTGCTATCAGCAATGCCACAGAGCTTATCAAAATGCAGCCACAACAAATGGGCCACGATCCAAACACAATCCAAAAGTGATCGAAGCAAGGGGCACGAGGCAAGCAGCAGACCGATGCAATTGCAAATTTATTGACACACTCACGCATTAAAATCATTTATGGTACGCATATCACACACACACACACTCTTACACACACCTAGTCAGAGATATCGATAAAGAGACCAGCTTTGAATTTATTAAAATGCAATTTTCACATTGCTGTCGCTCGGGCTAGTTGGGTGTGCGAATGTTGCATGTTTGCCGCTTGTCTTCAGGATTTGATATTTGTTATTTTATTTTATATTATTGTTGTTGTTGTTGTGTTTTTCTGTGCTTTTTTCGGTTTATTTTTCATGTTGCCATTTGCCAAAACGCTCGCTCAACAAGTGCCACAACCAAAATCTGCGGCTGTCTGGGCCTGGTCAGACCGAACAGAGCCGGGCCTAGTTGCATTTGTAGCTGTAGCTGCTGCGTGGCAATACAATCAATTTTTAATAAATTGTAAAATATCTATTTTGTTGTTGCTGTTGCTGTTGTTGTTATTGTTTGATTTTTTGCACCATGTTTGTGTGGTGTGGGCAAAGCGTTTTGCATTTTCATATGCATTTTATGCATTTTTTTAGTGCTTTTATTGCGTGGTATTATTTAATGACAGCTCGTAGATTTTACAACGTTTTTACACACTGCTTTAAGAATTGACATCGATGAGGAAGTAATCGAGCAAGTGCCTCCCGGTATGATTATTGCAGTATTTCTGATAATAAAGGATCACTAAGAAGCTTAAGTTTATTTTAGATAAATTATCGCAAGCATTACTCGAATGTAAGCATGTCTTAATGGGCGACAGTCACAACTTAAGCGTCTTATATAACAAAGGCAGTCTGCATTTAGTACGCTCTTTAAATTGTGCAATTAAAACTTAAAATACTGCAATAACTTAATAGAGCAGTTAAATACGTATTTACTACTTATTAAATTAGATAAATAGTTCCGTTGACTGATCCAATAACTCACTTATTCGGCGCAAACGCTGATGCTGATGCTGAAGCTGCTTATCAAGTCATGAGATTTCAATGCATTTAATTAGCCATAAAATGTCTTTTGGTATTTGCTTTGGCTATCGCAGTTGGCAAATAAAAATACCTCACTTGTTCAATGTGGATGCCCGATTAATTATGAACAGCTGAAAGCGCGCCATTAACATGAAAAGTCAAATCTATCTAAATATTTGCCATAGGCAACGAGCTCGCCGGGCTCCACTCGCACCACTCGCTCTTCCAACTCCAGCATTCAGCTTCACCTCTGTCGGCCTGCCTTCTTCTCTGGCCGGTCTTTTGGTCTTGGCCAAATGTGCAAGTTGGCAAGTCATTTTTATCGCCCCGCAGTAATCTGAGCTGCACGAACAAACGGACGCACGGACGGCGGGACAGACAGATGGACCGTACGAAAATATATAACATGGCATCATTTGCTGCGAGGCGCGCGTTTTCTTGTTGTACAATAGTCGGTGTACCGCCTCCTACTACCCGTTGACTCCTCTTTCATGACTGTCTCCTTTTGCTGTTCCTCCCTGTCCCACAAAGCTGATGATGCAACTTTATGGGCCACAGCTGATCAAGTGCTAAAGTCAGTGCTGACCCGACCAGTTTTATGGACTGCCATAGAATATGTTGCCAAACAAGTTGCTGTCGGCACAGTCCTTTAACTGGGTCACTATGACAGCGATTTTGCAGTAAGCAGTAGCCTGCCGCAGCTACCAGCAACAGCCGCAGGAGTCTCCTAATTAATACAAAAGACTTAGGCAACGAACTTGAAGTGTTCTGCAGCGTATTATATATGCTCTTCGGCTGCTTTTGCTGGCTCTACACGGAATTTGATGGCACAGTCTGCAAACAGTATCGTTTTCAATATTAAAGTTATATTTCCCATTAAGCCGCAAACGCAGCCTAATTAAAACAAAAGACTTAGGCAACGAACTTGAGTGCGCCGCAGTGGATCTTTTATGCTCTGCGGCTGATGTTTTTTACTCTGCATGTAATTTTATTCTTATTTATTTTCTAAGCATTATTTCTGTTTATATAACAAGATGTTTCCTGTTAAGCCTCAGACTTTACCTAATTAAAACAAAGACTTAGGCAACGAACTTGACGAGCACCTCATTGAAGTGTTTATGCTCTTCAGCTGATGCTGTTTGCATGGAATTCTATTAGGAAAATAATGGGCAAAATTTAAAGTCAGAGAAGCCAGCTAATTAAAAAAGGACTTAAACAACGAACTTGCAAAGAATTCCAAAGAATAAATTACGATCTGAAGCTTAGTCTACATTAAATTTGAATTGACTCATAGCAAAACATATTCTCATAAGAGTTTGATATTCTCTGTGGAAGATAAATGAACACAGCAGCTCTTGCGCATCTATCAAGTACATAAATATGATTACTCTTTGGACACCTTTTATGCGCTGGCAAAGTACCAGCTACTTAGTAGAGCTGCCCCTGCTTGAGCATCGACTATGTTGGGGTTTAGCTATGAGTTTGATTGTCATTCGCCGGCGGCACATCCTGCCTGTTCTGTACGTAGTCGAGGCTTGTTGGCTTGCAGCTTGTTGTCTTTATTAGCGCTGCGGCCATAAATCAAAGAGCCAGCTCTCTGCGCCGTTGACGGCGACTCACATGTGGCCCTGGCCAGTTGTCCGTCCATCTGTCGGCCACGTACACTTTACATGCGCCTAGGCTACGTCGCCTGAACGGCAATATTTCAATATTAATCCAACTGCCAGCGCGATGACGAAGTGTGGAGCTAACTTTCCGCTCAAGTATTTTTCTAGTTTAGTCTCAGTTTCAGTTTCAGTTAAAGTTTGGCTTATTTTTCGCCAGGCGCTGCAAATTGTTTACTTGCATGCGGCTTATAAAAAATAGAAAATAAAATAAATCAATTGGTCTTGCTGTTGTTATTGTTATTGTTGTTGTTGCTGGCAGTTAGCTGGGCTATTACTCAATTTTAGCCCGCGGTGCCATCTGTGCCACAGCGTTTCACGAGGAGCCAATAGAAGGCAGCAGAAGGAGATGGAGAAGGAGTAGCCTGGGTCTCTGGTGCCCAACTTGACGGTCCTTATATGGCAAATGCCTACACATGTCTGCTGGATAAGCCGGGCAGAAAAATTAATTGTTCGACTAATGAAGCAGATGCCGTTGAGCTCTGTAATGATGTAACAACAATAAGATTGCAGAGCTTAGATACAAGAGGGAGATGTCAAGATCTGTTGAACTTTCAAGATAAATAAAGAAAACATGAGAAAGATTTGAAGGGATGTTTTTGTATAGTGAGAAAAAAAGTATGAATGTGCAGAATGGTAACTATTTTATATGCTGAAATTATGAGAATAAAGATTGGATAAATAGTAATAATAATAGTAATAAAATATAACAAATAAGTATAGTAGGAAGTCTCTAAGTAGCTCTTGACAAAAATACATATACAAAACTTAATTCTTGATATAACAATAATTTCCGGCATATCTTTTATAATAGTATTTTTTGTTTGTTTCTATTTTAGTGCAAAACTGAACGTAGGACGTACACAAAGGAATTGACTGCCAAAGACCTAAATGTTTCTTCAATATTGGCATGCCCGCAACATATCAATCGGTAAGTCTATGTCTATGTAAAAGGTTTAGGTAGATCAATCAGAGCTAGTCAGATACAGCATTGATTTAGTTTTGATTGCAATCATTAGATTGAATCAATGGCCGCTTAGTGGAGGCACCCAACTGCGTAGACATGTCAGCTTGCGCTTTATTGTGGCCATGTTTTTAGCCAGAAAAACGAAAAAAAAAACAAAAAAAGAGAAACAGACTCAAGCTCAGGCTGCAAGCACGAAACTCGAAAAGTAAACGCACGTGCCGCACAAGTGAAACAACTTCATTTGATCATTTGGGCTCAATGCTCGGCTGCGACGGCGTCGTGTAGCACAATTTTTGACATTTTTGTGGCGCCAACAACAACAACAACAACAACAATTCCATTGACATGCGTCAAACAACAATCAAAATAGGTTCGTTGTTGTTGTTGTTTGATAAGTGGAGAGGGGAGGCGACTAGAAAAACGTGCGCTTGCCATGTTGGCCATTCATTATGAACTCGTTTTTTTTTTTGGGGTACGAGAAGCGCCACAAAATCTTTGGGATGTCGGCTGCCAATTAAGCGAAACCAAACCAAACTGAGGTGAACTGAGCCAAAAGACATTGAGACAACTCCATATGGCAATGTCGCTGTGCGTTGTTATCGCCAGCTCGAAAATGAGATCTTACCCATTCGCTTATGAAATCCCAGAAATCATTAGCGCCCGCCGCCCGGCACTACGTGACACATTTGCCCGAGAGACCCACAGATCCCAGCGCCAGCTGATTATAAACGGAGACCCAAGGAAACAGATCAAGCGAAAAAGTTGTTGTTGTTGGAGTTGTTGTTGTTGTTGTAGATCGCAGTCTGGCAACGCTTATGAATTATTGAGTTGTTTGTTGCTGAGCGACTCGCCTCTGGCAACTCGTCGAATGCTTTGTAAATTAATTAAAACATTTTTGCATTAACTTCGACTCTCGCCTCCAAATCCGACTCTGACTCTGACTCTGACTGTGACTCTGAGTGCTGCCCATTTTTGGTGCTGTTTGCCGAATCGCAGCATTTAGCGAAATCATTTTCGCGAGTAATTTTCGCCAGAGTCTTTTTGGTGGAAATCAAACCGAATAACCGAAGCTTGAATGCAAAACAGGCAATTTCTGTGACTGGCGGTGCACTTTTTATTTGTTTTTTTATTTTTGTTTTGTTTTTTTTTTTTGGTAATAGTTTTAGTTTTTACTTAGTTGCATTTTGTTTTTGCTGTCTTTTGATTTCGTTCGGCCAGGTTATTTGACTTTCAAATGAGCTCGAAGCGAGCTTCAGGCCGCAGTTTTTATGAGTTTTTCCGCAACATTTTTCTAGTGCTGTTGCTGCCGCTGCTGCAGCGATTTTTGTGGCAATTTGCAATGCAAAAATGCCAAACGAAACAAAGAAATGTTTGGCCTGCCAGCAGACGACAATAAAAACCGACAGTTGACTCGTGTTGCAAGATATATTGTGCCTAATGTTGTTGCTGCTGCTGCTGCTGCTGCTGTTGTTGTTGCCGCTGCAACTATTGTAGTTGGTACTGCCTAGTCGCTGACAATTTGATGTGGCACATAAAGCAGCATCGAGCAGCTGCTATGGGCCGATCTCTGTACGGATTCAGTGGGTCAACGCATCCCCAAACAAACCGCCAACAAAGGCAACCACAAATATGAATAATTACGAGCACTCTCCGGCCATATAATGGGGCTTACCCGATAATATTTATGGTAGCCGAAATGAAGTTGTTTTGTTGTCGCCATCGGTAGCAGAAATGTGCTTTGGCCATTTACCAAACATATTACCACAACAATGTGCCGAGCATTAACGGTGCTTTCCAATATGCCGCCGCCGCGACCGCAAAGTGGCAAACAAATCGCCCAAATCCGAATGTTGCACACGTTTCAAACCAAACCATATGCGAATGTTGTCAACATTGTTCGCAACGAAATTCACATTCGGCGAGTCGCACATGAAATATTTGTAACACATTAGCGCAAAACGTTTTCTAATGGCCGCCACATTTATTACCACTCCGGGGATTTTTTCTCCAGCGCTGGCGTGCCCCTACTTTATGTATATGTATATGAAAAACTCATATTTCATTTCTGCCCGCTCATATTTGGTTACCATAATTGCAGTCGCTGCAGTTAATAGAGTTTTCAAAGTTGAATATGCCATAAGTCGTGGGAGAGTTTAAATTCATGTGCGTGTGTTGAAATGCCAAATAAGTTCCAGGATTATCTATAACTCATGCTTGGAATCTTTAAATTTTATTTTTAACTTCTTAAAAGTACTTATTTGTCAGAAAATCCCCCACCTTCAAATGCCCATAACTTTTTCAGACTCATTCTTGACCATATTTAAATTTAATTCACTGGCAAACACAATTTATTAGCCTTTTTTTTTTTTAATTATATCATGTATAATCGTTTACTTATTTTAGAAAAAATAATACACAACTCTTGTTTCAAATTTATTTTTTGGCTTCAGTGTTAACCATTTTTGATAAAATAAATTTATAATATAATATATTTTACGGACAAGATACCATTTGCTTTTCATGTCAGCTAAGATTGGAAGTGCTTTAATTAAAGGCGGATAAAATTGAAACCTGATCAGTTTATCGACTTAAGCAAACAATCAAAATATTTATTGGCCTGCAGCAGCGCTTAGCTTTTGTATTAGATTTTCTTTTGTTTTTAAAAAACTTTCCCAACATTAGCGCGCAGCTTGGCTGCTGAGCGTGTCTCCAATTTCGTTTTAGCTGCGCTATGCACATTTCACATTCCATGCGCCATGAATGTGGCTTGCATAAATATGAGCATAATTAAATAAATATTTACACACTTTACTTACTTAGTAACTAGCTGAGATTTGTGCCTACCGTTTGCTGCCGCTTGAGGATCGGACTCTCGATGTGACACTTGTTTTCATTTGGCGGGCAAACTTGTTGACCAGCTCAGCTGTTGACCAACCTGTCGCGGCTAACGAAGTCAGGGCTGGCGCTGCTACACGAATGTGGGCTTCAAATAAAGGCCTAAGAGCAGATCGCTTTTAACTGCGTGAATGCAGTGAAATTTTGTGGTGGTTCAATATGAAAACCAATATGCCACCGATTGGGAAAAACAAACAAGATTATTGTTTGCTGATACGAGCGGAGAGTGAGAAATGTTTGGAGCGTGTGATTTGCCGGGCCAAACGTTTTTATGTCAGCTTTTTATTATTGTTGTTTATTGTTTCAATTAAAGCGTAGCAAACTTTGCCGGAATAATTGTGCAGTGACTGATCGCAGTCGTCGCTGTCGTAGTCACAGTCTTCACAAACCCAATCACAATCACAGTCCCAATCACCGTGTTATTCATTATCAAAATTCCAGCACGCTTTATGACGTTGTTCAGTAGTTGTTGTTGTTGTTGTTGTTGCTGTTGTTGTTGTAGCTGCTGTACTGATTTTTGTCCAGATTATTCATGGATTTCTTTGGGCTGCTTTTAGTTGTTGTTGTCTCTCTTTGGAAATCAGCTTTCAGTTGATTTTCATTATACAATTCTCGTTGCCTCTGTTGTTATTTTTATGGCGCAAAAAAACAAAAACCCTTAAAGAAAAATGTATAAAAATTAATTTCATTTTTATTATTATTACTTTTATTTTTATTTTCATAAGAAACGCTCATTGTAAGCTACCGTTCCGAAGTGCTTGACATAATTTCAGTGACACAAATCGAGCGAGTCACAAGTCGCAAGTCCCCCCAGTAGATGAAGTGCGCGGCGTGCTTGTTAATTTGTCAGTCAATAATAATTCGTGTGCGGTTCTCTCTCTTTCCGTCTCGCTCTCCCGATTCCGGGCTCTTATAATTGTTGAATGATAACTGCAGCCATCGATCAATCCAGCCCATAAATCTGTGCGCTAAACGAAGCTCAAGCAACGAGCAACGTGCAACGAGCAGAGAGCTACGGGTAAACGGCAGTCCAAAGACGGCAGCCGGATTGTTTCCCCTGACTGCCAACTGAATTACGGCGACAGAGTGTTTGTATATCTCTTACCCGTCGTGCGACAGCCCAAAGATTTGCCATGTTCCGCACGATCTGCTGTTATGTCCATGTACAGTTGTAGCTCGCCACTCGAATCTGTCCGCGTTGCGGAGCGTTGCAGAAATTGCCAGCTGAGCGCATACTTTTCAAACTAACTTTAATTAAAGTGTGCGCTTTAAATGCCGACATTTGAAATTTATTGGTTTTTTATGCGCAGCATCCTTGTCCATAGCACCTATGTGCCCCCAACTCTGCACCCCAACCAGATTTCCCCTCATCTCATAGCATTTTTATTGCAGCATTGTCTGTGTTTATATATCATTTACGAGTTAACTTTTTAAATTTACACGAGAGACAGCTTCAATTGTCCAGCAACCAGGTTTTATTATACAAACACATAAAGTGTCACGTTTATTTCTATGATTTAGTACAATTTTTGTTGGCAATTGACAGTCAAAATGATATTATCTCAATAAAGAGGATAATTAGATGACTTATCTAATTGACCAAGCTGTTAAAGTTATTATCCCGGCTAGAAATATATGCTTTATCCTAAATAGCAAATTGTAAGCTTAACGGGTTAGCAATGACTAAAATAGGTTCATCTTGTAGTTTGTTTAAACAGAGTACAATGTTCCTTGCAAATTTTAATGCTCTTCCCAGCATATTCAGATACATATTATCCATAACCCAGATTACCAAACTATGTCTCATGCCATCATAAAGGCTTTTTACAACACCGCTAGCCACATCAGCCCCTCCCAACGTTTGAAGCATAGAAGTTATTCTTTCCTTTATTATACTCTTTACTGCAACACAACTCGCATTTTTTAAAGAATCCATAAGCCTTACCGCTTTTCCTTGTCCACATGCCATCTTAGCGGCACTTTGCAGCACTGTTCGTCACAACAGCCACTGCAATCTTTTGCGGTTTATCAATGTTACACTAATTGCCTCTGTTCTCGACATGTTATATACCAACACTGACCCGGCTGCACATAACCTCAAGCGTGCGCAGTGATCACGCCGTGAATAACCCCTTTACCCCAGCTCGAGTCGCAGCCCCAGTCGCAGTCTGTGTATCGAAATGCCCCTCTCAGTGATCCAGTTACAATTTGTGCAGTTGCATTTTCGTTTAATATTTTAATTAAAAGCCGAACGTGGCGCTCCACATGCCGCCAGCAAGTCAGCGATTCAGCGAGCCACCAAGCCACTCAGGCAACAGTGCAACCAATGCAACCATTGCAACCCGGCTGCAACCACTTGGCTGCAGGTGTCGAAGGTTGTTCGCCCCCGCTCTGTGCTGCAGCTCCCCCTCGCGGCTTCGTGCTCTTTACATGCCGTGTTAATCACCAATAATAATTGTTAAACGCAAATCGCGCGCCTCGACTCTTGGCTGGGTGGCTGCCAGGTTGCCAGGCTGCCAGGCTGCCGGGTTGCCAATCGGAGGCTTTTGGCGTTTTCATGAATTATGAACAACTTTGTTTTTGGCCAAGAGTCTGTGCGCGTGCGTGTGTGTGTGTGCCACTTGGAGACTCTCTGCATGCCTGCTGGTCATTTTGGTTATGCGATGAAATAATTTAAATATTTGCAGGCAACAGCAGGAGCTGGCAGCGTGCACCCCCAAGCGTGTCTTATGCAATGCCTGCCTGTTATTGGGCTGCCCATTGAGAAGCAACCGCTGCTGCCCCGCTGCCCCCGCTGCAGCCGCTGCACACGTGAGCCCAACCAGTTGCCAGTTGCCAGTTGTGAGTTGCCAGTTGCGAGCTGCTAGTTGACAGCCCACGCGTGGCTCTGCCTTATCCCATTTACCACATTTACCATTTTTGGCTATCGACATCGACGAGCGCTGGCGGCCAGCCTCCAGCCTCCAACCTCCAACCGAGCCACAGCCGAACCACTCCTGCTTCATCTTCTGCAGCTCTGCTGCCGGTGCTGCTGCTCTTGCTGCTGCTGCTCTGCAGCTGATGAGGCAGCCCAGCTTAGGAGACGACGTCGACAACGTTGCGCAAGTTTCGCCTAGCCAGCCAAACGTCATGAGAGATTCTCAGATATATTTCATTTTTATGATTGTGTCTATTACCAGCAACCACGCACGTTTGCCTTATTTTGTATACCCTAGAAAAGCGGGTTCATTACGTTTATTTAATTGCCCAAGCAAACTTCTTTGTTCTGAAAACTTAAACATTGCATAGCTTAGAGAGATTTCTTTATTAAATACATTTTGGACTCACAAAAATAAATATTAGGAATGTTAAAATATATAAAACTCAAAGATATATATTGGTATACAAGTATACAAAATTGTATTCAAAGCATTTTGGAAAACATGGATGGATATTTTTGCATTCCCCAAAAATTCATTAGCCATCAGCTATCAGAGCATTCAGAGTTCGTAAGATTTGTGTTTATTTGGTTTTCTTGTTCAACTGTGCTGTTGTTGTCGACGTCGCTGTTAATGTTGCTGCTGTGTCTGCAGAGGAAATATTTACAGCAGCAACATCTACAACGGCAACAACTTTTTGAAGTGTTGGTAATTGATTTTTGTAATATCTTAGCTGGTACTCTTTTTTGTTTGGCTTTTCTCAACAACAATAACAACAACGACATTGGCAAACTTCCGAGATGTGTCTGCGACATCCGCCGCCGCAGCGGCAACAACAACAGCAGTTACAACAACAGCAACAACAGCTGGCGAAAAAAGGCGCGCAAGCGTGCGAATTCAATTGCTCAATTGCAGAGCTGAGCTAGACAGCCTCACCCCGCAGGCCCAGCAATTCCCCACCCTGTGCCTCTCTGGTGTCCGAGACGCCTGCGCAATGGCTTGTGAGTTGTTGTTGATGCAGTTGCTGCTGCTGCTGCTCCTTTTTATCCACTGTTTTTTATTGATTTCTGTGGTTTAGTTTTTGCTTTATGTTTACAAAACAACAATTTCAAGTCTAGATATTTTCGTAGCTGCTCTTTTATTGCCCAAAAAACG
The DNA here is from genome assembly GCF_003285875.2 of Drosophila novamexicana. NCBI lineage: Eukaryota > Metazoa > Arthropoda > Insecta > Diptera > Drosophilidae > Drosophila > Drosophila novamexicana. The sequence goes on along the minus strand of NW_020824850.1, from coordinate 647,258 downwards.
TAAACATTTCTTACAAGTTATTGTCATGAAAAATGACTCACACTTTGGCCCAGCAACGATTCGGATTTGGCTTCAGTTTTGGCAAGCATTCAGATTTGCAAATCGTGGGAAATCATTCAGAGTGTGAGTGCAGATAACTTTGACACACACCCGCACAACAAATGACGCCAACACTCAAAAGCAACGAAATGGAGAGACAACTGCAACAGCAACTGCGACTCGGATGCAATTGCAGTTGCAGCTGAGCCCAACTTTGAGTTGGCCTGGCCAACCTTTCCAATTGTCATAATTGTAATCGCTGTCATTTGCTGCTCGTGTCGGGGCGCTAAATTCTATTAGTTTTACAGTTTACATTTAATATGCATTGCAATATGACATTTCCAGACATCGCAGAGCGTCTCAAGACTATTTGTAGTCGTATCTGTAAATGTATCTGTATCTGTATCTGAATCTGTTTGTGTGTTCGCATTGTGTGACATGTCAAAGTCGCAGTCACAGTCACAGCGGTGGCTGTTGTCGCCCGCGTGACACTTTACACACACAATAAATCAAAGTGTGCTTAAAAAAAAAAAAATAAGGAAAAAACTATTGCAATAAATGAGAAAAAATTGTTTATAAACTTATGACACACGAGAAAAACTGCATAGATTTATACTCTGGCCCAGCACTGATGGAACTCATGATTGCATCATGATTTATGATGGAAAAATTACCTTATAGCAAAGGAGAATTTGTCTCTTAGCGGACTAAGGTATTGCCTTTGTCGGAAAAATATTTAATTTTCTGATGCTCTCAAAAAATTGATTTTCTTTTAATTGGAAAAACATTTTTTATACATTGTTAGAAAATATTTTCTAAAAATTTAGAAAACTTTTATAATTTCTCAAGTTTTTCAAAATGAGAAACAACTTTTTTTGAGTGTAGATTTAAATTCTATTTTACTTCTAACAGCTGTCTAGCTGAGGGTTTATGCCATCTGATTTGGAACGAATTAAAGGCAACTTAAGCCTTGCATCTGGTTTCATCTCCGGTTGTAATTGATTAGCTTTCCAAGCTGATCAAGTTCAGCGATTAGAGTTTAGAGCGCTAGCTGTAAGTGGTTTTACGAACTGACACTCTCTCTCACATCTAATATCATTGCCATATCGATCTGGGACTTAACTTGGCCGACAAGTTGACAACAACTTCGAGACTCTCGGGCGCTATAGGGCATCCATGAATAATGCAGTGATGTCAGCGTCGCAAAAGCACAGTCCCAACTTATGCAAGATCGTATGCCAGAGATATGGCATGTGGCATGTGTATGTCACCTGTGCCTCGGCCCTATCTAAATTTCAATCATAATTTCGCTGGCTGTGGCAAACACTTGACATGGATATGCTCGATACATATGTATATTCACTACTAAGCATGCGGCGATTTAAAGCCCACGCTACGTTGACCGAAACACACAGTGTTTTTTGGTTGAAGAGCTTTTGTTTGCCCTTTGGAGAAGACGGAGGGCCCAATCTATGCCAAAGATTTCAATGTGCGCATTATGCAAATTAGCGCCCAGCCAGTTGAAAGAACTTGCCACAGTGATCGGCTATCGTTTGTATCTGTTGTTGTTGCTGTTGTTTCCGAGTTTCGATCAATAAAAATTATGCTAATTAAATGCCATTTCATTGATGGAACATAAAAATCCACACGCCACGCATGTTCTCAAGCTAAAGACCCGAACACAGCCGCGGCACGGTGAAACTCTTGAGTTCATTCACAAAAATATAAATGCTGTCTGTTTTCTGTTGTGCTGTGTTTAGTCGCGGCTGCGAGGCGCTCCTAAACATGCCCGTTAACAAATTCTTACGCAGCATAAAATAACATTTAGCGTGCCGGGTCTCGAGGCTACGCGGGGCCTCCAGCTGCGCCTGAACTTGGCCAACTTTGGCAATGACTCACTCTGGACACAGACGGGCCAGGAGATGAGCCAAGTAAAAGTGTGCCAAGTGGCCAAGTGGCCAACTGCCAACTACCAACAGCGACTGGCTCGAACGCAACGGAAGTTTATTTGCCCGCATTTTTAGCCACATGAAGGTCACGTTTTTTGTGCACTTTTGGCCGCCTCAATCAATCAGCGACTAATGAGATGACAGAGAGATAAGGAAAGACACACAGCAAGAGACGGGAAGGTAGCTGGGGGCAAGAGCTGACCGAAGGTGTTGCAATTCCAGCAGCCTGGGATTGATTGCAATTTCACTTGGCTCAGGAATCACACATTGTATTCAGCCTGAAGTGCTATTAAAATTATGATTTATGTGTGATGAACTTTTTTACTTGATTCATAAATCATTTGAAGCACAGAAACTGGTAGCCAATTAGGTGAGCAATTGATGCTGAGCACCTCTTATAGCCAAACAGGGAGTTAAGAGATTGCCACTTTGGATTTGTGACTAAGTTTGTGAGCTAAGAAGCTAGTCGAAAGTAATTATGCTCTTCAATTTCGAGAGCTTAAATTTGATTTGTGTTAATTAATTGGATTAAAACAATATCGCATGGCATAAAGAAACCTATAAATGACGGGCTTGGTCAAGACATCTTGAAAAGCAAAAAAGTTCAACATACAAGAACCTATTTTTGACCGATCGATCCTATGGCAGTTATATGGTTTAGTAGTCCGATCCAGTTCCGACATAAGTACCAAACCGAGGCTAGTTTATGAATGTCATAGCCGAAGCCCACAGTGCTTAAAAGAGTCGGGTTAATATCTTTAAAATTATATTCTATTCTATATGCAAATATAAAATATATAACAAATAAACATTAAAAAATGAAAGATTTTATCCTACAACAATCAACTATAAATCCTAAAATTGAATACTTGTTTGCAAAATGTTTTCTACAAAAAATATTAATACGTATTTATAATATTTTATAGAATGCTTAAACCAACTATTAATCTCAATATGAAATTTCTTCTTCTTTAAATCAACTATTAATTTTAATATGAAATTTCTTTCACATAAACAATTTATTAAAACATATTCATTATTTAAAAGCCTCTTACTACGCAAGAAGCTTATGCCTTTTAAAATATAGTTTGCTTAAAAATATAGTTTTTTAGCACCAGAAGCATGGAAGGCTTTGGCGTTTAAATAAGACATGATAATAGGATTACCTGAAGGTTTCTTTCTCTATTTCTTTTTATAGCCTTTAAATAAATGTGCTGGTCTTAACGATCGTGAAGCTGTTAGGTTTTAATATCGTGAGCATTTATTATATTAATTAGCATTTCACTTTGAACAGTGTTTAACATAAGTGGGATATCATTGGCCGATATCGGTGCTTATCATTACATGCGTTAGCAGTATTTGGTTTTGCACTCCAGCTTTTAAGTGTAGAAGCAGCTGTTTATCTCCGGCTGGGATCAGTTTCGGACTCATAGACTGCAGACTCCACTTATGTGGAGCAGTGTATAACAAAAGCGACACTCACGTTGTCTCGAGCTCGTTAATGTGTCGCCTTTAAATTGCCACACATTGAAAAATCGGAGTTGGGCTAGTTTTCGCTGTGGCTTTTATCTGGCTATGTCAACGCGGCAAAGCGGACGGTAAGCGGCTCCTGCAACTGCAACGTGTGGCCAGCAGCTAGCATCCAGCGGACATGGACAACAGCCACTGGGCCAGTTGCTGGCCTGGTGTTGATCAAACGTAAATGTCAAACCGAATGACAGTTTGACAAATATTGACGACGCGTCGCACGACGCACACTGCCAACTGCAGAGTCGTGGAGCTCTGTTCAACTGTGGACCGCGCAGACGGTGTTGACTGTAGTGTAGTGCAGACTGCAGACTGCAACTGCAACTGCAACTGAAACTGGGACCTGCAACTCACGACTTGGCAGTGGTGTGGTGGCTCCTGCGGCGATAAGCCGGCAGTGCAATGCACAGCTCCCCATAGGGTAATTAGTATTTAAGCTAAAGACTTGGCCTCCACTTGCCACGGGAGCTGCTAAATATACTCGTATATCTCACAGATTTCTCAAGCGGCTTTGATCTTCACAGATAGCCGACGCCGCCGCCGCCGCCTGGTCACCTGGCTACCAGGCTACCAGGCTGTCCCAGCTGCCAGCCTGAATTGGCTGCGGTTGCCGCATCGTGGCCCACTTTGCTTGCGGGCCGCTTTCTGATTTGTATCTGCGAGATACTCGTACTGACATGCTTTTAGCAGCATTATAAACATTTTGTCTCGCCGACCTCCCCCTCCACCTTCTGCTCCTACTCCTGCTAAGCACAAGCAAAAAATTGATGGCGCAACATTTTTGCTACTATTTGTCATCAAAGCGCATTCCACGAACGAACAACAACAACAACAACATTAAATCTGAAATAATAATCGTATAAAAAATAACTCATTTTCGGTGCTCTTTAATTGCTTTTGATAAATCGCCGCATAATCCGCTTAAATATTTATGTGATCATCTTTTTTTACTCATTTATTTATATATTTATAGTATATTTTTTTTTTTCATATTTTTTTTTTTTTTTGCTAATTTTTTAGCGCACTAATTAAACAAAGGACACGCGGCAGCAAAAACATTTTAAGCTTTTCGAGATGGCTTTTAATGCTTAAGACCTCGTATAAATTCGCATTTGTCTGGCAGCTGTGGGGCAAGGGGTTGGGGCCTAATTAGCGTGGGCGCTGGCACGCCCACAACTAAGCTAATGACTAGAGCTATCCATCATGCGGCAAATGAATCGCATCCACAAAATTTCAACAGCTTCAGCGGCATGCCGCACACTGCACGCCACAACAAATTTTTCTATTAATTCGGCATTAAATTCGATTTTTCAATTACAATTGCATTGCAATTGAATTGAATCTCATTGAATTGAATTGGACGCGGCTCGGGCCTTGCGCCAGCGATTATTGATCAATTTTGTGGAAAAATTACAACGTTGGCCATTAAATTATTAACTTGGCCAACCTGCGAGTAAACCTGCTGAGCCAACATGTGTGTGGTGTGATGTGGTGTGGTGTGGTTCGATTGGTCCGCGTCTCGAAGTTAACTCATTAAATCAACTCCAAGTCCAAAATGTGGCTCAGCGCCTCGTCGCGCCTCCTTAGTTCAATTATAAAGCAATTGAATTAGTCTTTGAATCAACCAAGTGGTTCCTTCAGCTCTGACTCTGATTCACTTTGATCTCTTGCCAATCCATCAATCAGCCACATCCAATGATTATGTAACTGAAGCTGCCAATTCCCAATGCGTGAGTTTCAGTTTTTATTTGTGTACTCTTTTTTATTTTGGGCTAATTATGTGAACTATGCGGCGTGATGTGCAAATTTTTTGGCTTTAGATTTGGCTGGTGGCTTGTATGTAAATTAGGTTAATAGTTAATTGGGTTAACTTGGTGTTAGAGTTGAAGGAGTACAAATGGATTACGAAATAGCTTATGAAATACGATCGAGAATTCGCAATTCGCAATTATCCGACTGAATCGATGACATCATGCACACACGTATCTTCAATTGACACAGATCTTTTAGAAAACATTCCTAATTCCACCCAATCTTCAAAAAATATTATTGAAAATCTGATTCTTACGTTTTGACCCCAAAAATTAACTTCCCATTCAGAGCTCATCCAAATATGTGCCCTCCTATAATTATGTAGCGCTTCACAGCGTATAAACGAGGAAACCAGAAATATTAACCCCCAGTTCAAGTATTGCGTGTCTTGGTTTTATAAAAAATGCTTGCCCACCTTTCAGCCACATATCCGGCACGCGCCTCGTAAAAGAACATAAACTTCATTGTCGACAAAATGCGTAATTATATCGGGTTCATCATGAGATAGTCGAGCCAAAAAGTCAGACGGTCATTAAAACAACCCCAGGCTGTGTTGGACACAAAAACAATTTTGCGGCACAGTTTTAACACCTTTTTGGCCCGAAACACGCGCCACACTGCAAACAGTTTGCACAACTGGCCGACACAAGCAAACCAACTGCCCAACTGGGCGAAGAGCTTCTGAAATTTATGTGGAAAAAGCGAGAAATGGGCACAAATGGGAACTCTTAGCGCGTGGGGATGACTGCGATGGCTGCGGGGCAGTCATAGAGCGCTATGCATTTTTATTTTCATTTTCATTTAGTTTTCTTTTTTTATGTATTTTGACTCATCATTTGCCGACTGTGAACTCGAGGAGGACACGCGACCGAGCGCATAATTTAATTTTCAAGGGTTCCTCGTGCCGCGAGGGTTGCGCATAGGAGGGTTGCCAGCCCTCCAGGACATGCGTGTGACATATGGTTAATGAAAACGTTAACTGATGACCTGTGGAACTGTGGCAACTGGCAACTGGCAACTGCAACGAGGCCAGCCACATACGTTACTGACATTATCATTAATTAGCGGGTGTGATAAATGTCTCGCTCTTGAGTTTAGCAGCGTTTAGTTCCGAGCTGGCATGCAACAGTCATATAGCTTCGATGGCAATGCCGATACTAATACCGATACCAATGCCAATACCAAATGCCCAGGCCATGTCCAACGTCCAACGCATCTCTTGCCAATGTGAGTCAGCCCGGCTTTGTTGTGGGCTTTTAATGTGGCTCGCTCGCCCATGTGCAGCTCAGTTGCAGCTCGGTTTAAGGTTTGAGTTTGTGTTCCAGCTGCGAGTGCGAATGCGAGTGCTTCGATGCGACACTTCACATTCGCATTTCGGCTTGTCGCTCCATGTAATTGCGCTTTGTTTGCCATTTGATGTCATGTTCTTGGGTTCTGTTCGGCTGGTGTGTAGGCCGCCAGTTGGCTTGCCTCTGACTCTGGCTGTGACTCTGCTCCCAATGATTGTGCAACACGCAATTGGCAATTGCTCATGCGGTTGCATGTTGTTGTCGCTGCTTCTTTCATTTGCGCTGATTTGCCGCCACCATTTGCATGGAAATGTGCACAAAATAACGCGTGCTCTTGGCTTTGTTTATTGCCACTTCTCAGCCAGGTCGCGGAGACCCAACAGCCAACACCAACGACGCGTCGCGTTTATTTTAGCCATATTGCTGCAAATTATTGCGGCTCCTTTGCCAATCCAACGGATGTGCGCAATTTGGCCAACTAACTGTTGGATTGTCAACTTGCTTTATACCAAAAAAAAAAAAAATTGCTGCTGCTGTGGCTCAAATTTATGCTTAGGCCATGTCCGCTTAAACTGCAAATAATATATGAAAATCGTAACATGCTAGGGCGGTATTACACTTATTTTCAACATGATATTAACCTTAATTGAGGATTTAAATGTAACAAAAAAATTATGGATAATGTTGTAATGTCTGCGTAATTGTCTTCGTTCCTTTTCTTGTAAAGACAGGATTATTAAAAAAATGTAATGTAAGTCAGCCACTAAAGAATTCAAAACTAAGTCTAAATATATGTATATACTACGTGGTTGAAAAATTCCATCGAAGAAAGAATCAAATGTTGGAATTGGAAGTGGAGTTCAAGATGGTTTGGGCCAACTAAAGATTTCTATCAAAAATATTAAGCATACATGTATGTATGTATGTATTTATGTGTATGTATATATGTGTATGAATAATGTTGCCAGATTTAGATGCCAAATTGATCTAGAGCTCCATAAATTCTTATAAATTGAAGTAAAACCCGATTTTCTTTGTTTATGCTCTCTTGAGCCCTATCTTCTTTCTCTCTTTATATTCCGATTTTTTTCTCCTTTCTTATGCTGTTTCTCTATTTTATTCTAGGGATGTTGATATAAGAGTCCCTTCCTTGCATTGCGAGATGACAATAAGAACATGTGTATGTTTGGGTGAGTGCATATATACATATTTATATATTTTTACATATATATGAGATACGTGTTAAGCCCTGAACATAGGTCGTGATACGTAAAACGAACATACTAAATATTAAATTATATTTATATTCTAAACATTTAATATAAGTTTAAGTTGCAAGCAAAGGACAGAAGTTCATAAAAATTGCCTTAATCAAATTTAATTTGGTATTATAAACCAAATTAACCCACCTACTTCATAAGAATTGTATCCTAAGTCACACACTGAGATATACTCCATGCTTGTTAAGATTCTGCCTTCGTTTGTGGCATCGCATACATACATGTTTAAGGGTATATTGTTGCTGCATTCGGTGGCAATCATTTTAATTGAGATTGATAGTCGGGCAACTTCCGTTTCATTACACATTACATTCCGAAGAAGAATTGTCTGGTCTGGCGATAGTTGGCAGCTGATAAGCCGCCAGAGCCGCCTGCGTGGGCACAGGTTGCCAAATGACATACAGTAGAAGGGCGGGCGGCAGATCTCGAGATTTGGGCCCTGAAGATTTATGAGCCGTGTTATTCCGAGTAACTCACACGTCGCTGCAACCTCTGACTGCCGACTGCCGGCTGCCGAGTGCCACTTGCAGTCACAGTCTCGCACATTTGCGGTGCATTGATTTTTGTCACTTGGGCAGCCGATTGGCATCGCCAACGCGTGCCAGGCAATTAATCATGCGGAGGCGCAACGCGGCCCAAATGACAGTCCCTGCGAGACAGATGAGGAGCATAGGAGCATAGGTAATCCAAGAACTCGGGATAGGAAATCATGCCATGATCATGTGGGGGCGCCTGTCCGGCGAACGATGCTATCGATTTATTGAACAAAATGTTTAGCGTCTAAAAAACAGAAACCGTATGATTCTAAACAGCTTTCTAATTCCCTGATGGGGATTACGGCGGGTCAGCTGGGCCAGCGATGGCGACTCTAGCAGTGCGATGCGTATGAACAGCGACAACAGGCGCAGTGTCAACACATCGTCCACCTGGCCTTCCCCGTTGCCATTGCTAATGCTGACCGACCTGGCTGTAGACTGCGCCTCCAACTGCAACCAGGTGCGCGCATCCTCGCGTTCGTTCAGGCGCTGCTCGACCACAGCCACAGCCACAATGTTGGTCCTGGTTGTTCCTGCTGCTGCTGCTGCTGCACTCACAGGCACCCTGGCGCGAGCACGTCGTGGGCGTGGCCGGGGGCGTCTCGCACCCCTGGACTCCACCACGGGCCCCGCCGATGTCACAACCTCACGTAGCTTGCGCAGCCGCTCGCTGCGTCTGGGCGGCATAATTATCACAGCTGTAAAGCATCGGTTAAAGCATTGAGTCTGTGCTGCATTTTATTTTGAATGAGCCAATTCTTACTTTTCACAGCTGTTTTTTTTCGTAAGCAATTTTTCGTTTATTCTCGTCCTGCGTAAGTTTCAATGGGAAATGATTTTGTGGCTTCGCAAAGTGAAAGGCAGAGCTTGCTTTGAAAACATTTTGTTTTTCTTTTTATATTTTTCAATTGAGCTGCGAACGTTACAGCACGCATTGTTGAAACAATTGTTGAATGAAAACCTATCGAAACATCAATAAATCGATTTTGTCGATAATGTTCATTTCGATGTCACGTTCTAAATCGCTTGATTTTTAGAGAAAACAATGTTATCAGATGATGGCTGATAAAAGTCACAAATCATTTCTTAGCTCTCCTCTTGTCTTCTGGGAGAGGACAATCCAAATTGCTCAGCAAGTAGAGCCAGCCGAGGCTAGACATACAGAACTCATAGATTATTAAAAACTTCCTTCGGAAAACAATGCAAGCGATTAGCTATTTATTACCAAGAACTGCATTTTATTGCCAAGGACTTTTCCAGTGGCTGGCAATATTTTGATGGGCTTCAATATAAATATCGTAAGAAATGTTTGGCCCTTGACTGGAAAAAACTGCCTAATAATTACTATCATCTCTGGTCAAACTTATCGATAGCTTGATAATATTATTACAGAGATTATAATAAAAGCGTATATTTAAAAGGAATTAAGCAAAGTCAACCAGAGTTGGCGCTGCTCACTAGCTTGTCAGAATTTTCTATTACATCAATGCATTTGTGCTCGAATATTTTAAAACGTTCTAAAATTGTTAAACTTAAATGCATATTATTATTAATTTATGTATGCAGAGAAAACTTAAAATTGGAACTTAATTCTGAGTGAGTTATGACTAAGATTTATTTGAATATTTGAAAATATTCTTGGTTTGTTCCGTTTGGGCTGTCTTCTAGCAGAGCCTTTTGTTGAGTTGTTTGTCTTGGGGCATTGGTTTTAATGAGATTTGGCTGAAAGGCCATAAGTTTATGCACAAATGGTCATTATTTTGTCAGGCACGACTTAACGCTTTGACAAAGTAACTGTACACTTAGTTGGCCGGCAGCCAATTGGCCTATTGAGCCTTTTGCGCCTGATTATAATGCTTATTATTATGCCAACACAGCTGCAGACCATTTGTTGTCGCTCTTGTTGTTGCAAGCAAATAGCAAGCAGTTGTTGTAGGTGTTCAATTAAATATGCAAACAGCTTCAAATGTGTCTCGACTTGACCGAGTTCAAAGTCAAATTGGCAGCGCCACGCTCGATTTATTTATCTGTATCTGCCTTTTTGTTTAGCCCATGCATATTTCGATATCGAAAAGTTCATTGCCAAATGCAGCGGCAGTCGTCGCCACTGGGTCGCCAATCGACTGATCGGTCGATCAACTCCGGTCTGCAGCTGGGTTTGAGTCACACGCCGGCCACCAACTGCCGAGTTGCAAGTTGCAGCAACCCCAACCTCCAATTGACGGGGCTCTTGTCTGTCGGGGCCTGAGCACGGTTCGACGTTCAATTTGTGGGCGGCCACGGATCAAATGGGTTTTTTTTGTTCTCATACCCTCACCACGAGTCTCTAGACTAAGGCAGGTAGTGCCCTTCACTGCAGTTCTCAGATACATACATATTATCTTTATCTTTTTGGGGAAGTTTTTTCTTTTATTAATGGATTTTTATTTTCTGGATATATGGATCTCGATATAAGGTACATATATTCCTTAATAGGTTCCAAGAAAGATAATAAGCCGATATAAAATATATAGATATATTATAATAAGACTCAAAAGATTTAGTTTAATTTGCATATTAATCTTTTCACTTTGTCAAAACAATTTCTTGGCACACTGTACTATAGTGCATTGAAACTTCGGCTTTTGTGTGTTTGGCTTTTGCTTACTTTTTTTTCTTATTTATTTATTCTTTACCTTTTTTCGTTATAAATTCTAACCATATCGTTTTCATTTTGATTTTGATTTAATTTACGGTTCTCGAGTCAGCGCGGACACCTTGAATAATGTTTGCCTATTTATAAATATGAATTACGAGTGTTTCTACAACAGATTAGAGCTACGTATTGCCATTGCCGGGGCTGCATTTTTAATTGCTAATTAATTTCCCCGACACACACCAAAAACAATAATGCCAACAGATAGGCAACTTTTTCAATTATACAAACACCTGGTTTCACTCCAGTTTAATGTATGCACATTTCTCATATTACAGATATAATTAAATTAAAGCTTAAATGTGTGTGTGTGTGATATGTTTAGCAGTCACTGTCAATGCGTGGGCGCTTGACAAATGCTAAAAACTATCGGTCCTGGTTGCCAACTCCAGCTCCAGCTCCAACTCCAATTCCGCATCCGACTCCGGCTCCGAGCCGACTCTCTGACTCTGTCTGTGTGGCTCACATTAAACAGCAATTAAGCTTAATTATAGTTGTCGCCGTTTTTAGTCAGCGTTGTTTATGTGCAACGTGTATGCAAAGTAGTTGCTGCAACACGCGTCGCCTTGCCCCGCCTCGTCTTGTCTTGTCTTGTCTGTCGCCCGTCTGGCAACCATGGGCCAGTTAGCATTTTGGCGAGAGGAGTTCCTGTTTACGGTTTTTGGTTTTCGGTTTTCGGTTGTAGTGCCTGCGGCTGCGCCCCTCTGTCAGTCTGACAGGCAACAAACACACAGACGGACACGGGGCAACAACACACGATACGACACGACCGAAACACGACACGAGTGCGTCCCCCCATTTGCTAATGGGCGCTTTTGTAAGTTTCAGCTGGCTTAAAATGGATGAACCCGCTCGTTTGTGGCATGTGTGTGTGGGTTAACCACGCGAGCGGTTGTTGTGGGTGTCTCTTGTGCCACAGCTGGACGCTGCCTGCCGGCCTATCCACCCGGACGCCCGCATGCCTGCCTGAAAGTAAAAGTTGTTGCGGAAGCTTAAGAAGTTGGCCAAAGAGTGAAATTCCCAACTCAAAGACCGAATCACAAGAATATCTAGAAGCATCAGGCTTTATTCAACGTTATGTTCTATATTTGCATTTGAGCTGTCACCCAGCAATACGCTCATTCGCCTCGCATGTTTTAATAACCGAAGCGCAATTCGAAACGGATTTGAAACGGGCAACGAGTTTTAATGAAGTCATTCAGGCAAGGGGAACGAATTCATTCATGTATGAATTATGTAGATAGGGTATGTCCGAGAACAGCAATATTGTGCAGCTAGATGATACCGAGGTCCATAGGAGAATATGAAGTAACAGATATATGAAAATAATAAGATATGGAAGAAGTCAATCAACACTAGTCGACTTCAAGAGATCAAGATGAACTTTGTAGAAAATCTCATTAGAAATGTTTTCATCTTAGACTTTCTCATTGTGGATTGCGTCGAACTAACAAGACGAGTCGCCGGTTCAAATCGATTTATATTGTTTCTTTTAGTTTTTACTTAAAAAAAATAAAATAATCAATCAATGGAAAATGACTGAAGTCTAGATAAATTGTAGTACGCATTCGCATTAATTGTCCTCCTATATAATCGTATAGTATACTATATAAAGCGTTCCACTGACATATTTACCAGATCCGCATAATTATACACCCACACGGGGATTGAATTAAATGTAAATATTTGTATGCACAATTTGGCTTTGTGTTTTTTAATGATTCGCCTCTTAAATAAGCAGAACAAAAGGCGCACAAATTAATTGAAATAATAAGCAATATCAGTCCGGCGGGGGGCAGGCACACGCGATCTGACTGAAATCGCATCAATTTCATATGAAATTCGCTTTTGTTCCGACTCGACTTTCAAGTGGGTGCACTGAGAAAACCTTTGACGGCGACAGCGACAGCGACTGCGACTGCGATTTGTGCATTTATCAATTTGTGGGGTCCTCATACCTACACGTACTCTGCATGTGTCTGTTGATGTATCTGTATCTGTATCTCTGTCTCTGGCTGTGGCTCTGGCTGTTGCTGTGCGTTTTTTATTACGTTTATCTAGCAATCTTAAGCCAATTTAATAAGCAGCTTGCCCGCAAAGTTGAGCTGTCAGTGGTAACATGATTAATCAGCGCAGCGCACAACAATTGAAGATACTTTTGACAGGGATAGATATACACATATACCAGACAGAGGGAGAGAGAACGATGGTCTGTACTCAACGCCCACGTAGGGAGCTTGAACTGAAGAGAGTTTTGTTGATGGATGCCAGGCAAAGTCATGTGGCAAGCGTTGAGTGGGGGCTCTGTTTGTCTGGCGAGCGGAATCCAAGGGCTTTTCTTTAAAGCACGATCTATATGGCAATTACTGGACCATCTCGAGGCACGCGTTTAGTCGCAGGCCAGGTTTAAATTCAACGCAGCTAAATAAGTTGCCCAACACGTGTCTTAGACTTGACAAATGAACTGGTTTTCTTTTAGTTTCCTCCGGGTTCTCCGTACGCCAAGCTCATAAATAAATGAGCCTCATAAAAATCAAACGATTTATAATTTCAAATGGGCGCACAACGACAACAATTTTATCGCCGCAATCAAAACAACATGACGCGTCGAAAACAAGCGAAGAAAATAAATAGAAAAAATCGAATGCAGCCAACAATTGAAATTATTATTTTTATTTCTGAACAATTTTCAAGCAGCAGCAACAACAACAACAACAACAACAAGAAACGTCTCACATTTGCTTGACATGTTTGTTTCGTGTACAAAATATTTTGATAATGATCGTTGCAGGAATAACAACAAAACTCAATTGAGTCGCGGGTCTACGACATGGGGTCACACTTATCGGCTTTGCATTCTCATCTAAATGAAATTATTGTCTCTTAGTTATTTGTGGTTCATAAATTTTGTGGGTCTCTCCAACAAAGTCATATGCGCATGTACTTTTTATTATTTAATAACCTAACCGTTAACTGGCGTGTGGAGTTTTCTTAAAGAATGCCCTCCCTCTACCAACAAAAACTGCTGCCAAATTGTGGAAATCATTTGACAATTGCCAGAGAAATTTTCAAAAGTGAACATTTGCCTTGCCAGGCACGTAATTGGGAAATGTTAATAATCGTATATGAAGTGCATACGATTGCAGTAAATATCGAATGCAGGAATTTCATTGCACGTGTCCAACACTGGCAATGAATTGCTGATTGAATCGACTTTAGCAATTTGGGTACAAAGGGTCAAATTCCACGGTACTCTAGCCTTGACACTTATGATACTGCTTACATTATTGAGGTGTTCCTCAAACTGATTAGTATTTTCCTTAAAGAAATTTAAATAAAATCTGAATCGGTTTTAGGAATTCGACTACTATGCCACCGAGCTTTCTCCACATACATGTAGTCGATATTATTTAGAATATAATCAACATGCTCATCAACAGCCAGGCTTACGTTGGTTTTATGTTGGCTTTTGAAGATATGAAACTCCACAGCTAACTCTGTGTGCCTCTCTGATGATTCTCGAGAAGAGACCAAAAACTTTGTGGCAAAAAGAGATTAAGAGATAAAAATGAGAGATCTAGAGTTAATATATATACCAACAATTATGTTCTTGAACATATCTATCAAGATTTTGCTTGTGGTTTCACTTTGTAAACTCTTCAGGATTTGATATTTTCATATCTTGTTATTTTTTGTTAGTTTCCACTTAACGTTTGTGCTTCTACTTTCAATCGAAAACGCATGCAAATACTCTAGGCAGTTTAACAGCACTAAGGAACTATCGATGGAAGTGCCATTGCATTTTCGATAACAGAAAACTAATTTCATCACGCCAACACTTAATACTAATTTAATAATCGAATGTTTTTGTTTTTTTTGTAAAATGGTAACCTTGAAATTGACGGCTGTCAAGGCTTAAATCTCACAGCCGCTTTTCATACAATCAGCAACGTTTAAGGGAGACGCACGCGTTCGAAAGCTGTGTCGAGGTATTTGTTAGTTGATTATACTAGAATTTTGTTTATTTATTTTTTGTGTATGTAAGGGGATTTATTGGTTATACGGTAGTCAATATAAGATGTTTCCAGTGCGTCGTAGCGAGCGCCTGCGCAGACGCCAGCCACCGCCTGATTAGGCAGCAACTTTCGATGGGGCACCAGAGTCCGAGGAGCCTGAAGTCCAGGCACGGCGTCGTCGCATCTATAGCAAGCTGCTGCGCAGCGGGATGACCGAACGCCGTTTGGGTCGTGAGCTGGCAGAGATCAAGCGCAATCCATTGGCTGGTTGCAAAGTGGATATGTTGAATAGCAATTTATTCGAGTGGATTGCCGCGCTTGAAGGGCCCCAGGGCACACCCTATGAGGGCGGGCTCTTTCACATACACGTCACCTTCCCGCGTGACTATCCTTTTACTCCGCCGAACCTAAGGTTCCTAACCAAAATCTATCACTGCAACGTGCATGCCGATCAGATCTGTGTGGAAAAGTGGTCTCCGGTCTTAACCGTGGGCAAGCTGCTGGTGTCGGTGCTTGCGCTGCTGGTGTCACCCAATCTACAGGATCCGCTGAATCCGGCAATTGCTAAGCTATATATGGAGCATCGCGCTGAGCACGACAGCATAGTCCGCGACTGGACCGATCGCTTTGCCATGCCGGAAGACATCAAACCCATTATTTGAATGGATGATTTTTTGTTTGAATAAACAGAACTGTGGTTTTTCAAAAACATTTTATTATTTGATGATTTTGTGCCAGCACTTTTTGGTGTTTAGAAACGATGTAGAGACACGATAAGTTTACATATACATAATACACTAGCTACCATATACATACAGGACAGATATATGTACATATATAGTCGTACGCATCAAATTACAGACTAACATAATATTATGGCTAAGGGAAACTATACAGAAACTAGGCGACAATGACACGTGGCGATACAACTTGGCATTGATTTAGTTTAAGTATACAAGGATCTATATGAATGTATATATATATTTATCTATATAGATATATATGTACTATATGCACTTTAATACACGGGTCTCTCAGCATGCGCTCGCAACTGTGAGAGTGTTGAGAGAAACGAGAGAATTCTCTGGGAACAGTACGAACTAAATATTGTTGTGAATGTGTAAGCTAAACGAGAGTTATGATTAGTTAGGAGTGTGCTTAGTTTAAAATTTGCATTAATATGTAGTTAAGCAGGTGGAAATTTCATTTACTTAATTTAACGCTTGAGTTGAGAGAGAGGGACAGCAGGAGAGAGATCTGCTCCGACTCCGTCCGCTCTCTGAATTTCGATTGTGAAAAGCTCTTGTGTATGTGATTTTTTTGTATTAAACTAATTAGTAATCAGGTTTAATATTAATATTTAATAGTAACCATTTACTAAACGAATTTTTTTATCTTTTTAGCTTAACTAAAGTCCTTTGGATTGTGATATAGTTGATTGGTAGCCGCTCCGCCCGACACGACGGCCTCACTTATTCTTCGGCAAGTGGCGCTTCATATGGAGTGCCAAGTGATCGCTTCTCGCAAAGCTTCGCTCGCAGACGATGCACTTGAAGGGCTTGGCGCCGGTGTGTTTGCGATAATGTCGCGTCAGTTCATCGGAGCGAGCGAAACGCCATTCGCATTCCGGCCACTGGCAGGTGTAGGGCTTTTCACCTGGAATCAAAAATAAGAGCAAAAACAAAGGCATGCCATGAATTGGATTTGACAAATTAAAAGTTATTGGAAAATTTGTTAAACGACAAATTCATATATATTATTCGGCTGAAGTGCATGTCATCAAAGAGCTTCTTGTCTTGCGAGTGTGTACAACTCTGCGGCTGCCGCATGTATTCACAAATTAACATTTTCATCGAATTTTCATGTTAGTTTGCGGCAACAGGAGAACAACAACACGACGACGACGACGACAACAAAACGGCAGCTGAAGCAAATGGTAAGTCAATTCGCAGTTCGAGTCACTCTCAGTCGCGTATTTTATGATTTGGATTTTGCTTGCTGTGGCACACGACTTGCCGCTGACGATGGCCCATTACCAGCAGCAGCAGCAGCAGCAACAACTGCTGCAACAACAAGAGACAACACGACGACATTTGCAAGTGACTTTTGCTCAGCTCATGTCGAGGTAGCAACAAAAATGCGACCGGCCGGTGCCCAAAAGTTTTGCCCGCTGCTCTATGACTAATTCCCTCCAGCTGGAACCGGGTCGACTGCCGGCTGTGTTGTTGATGTTGTTGCTGTTGCTGTTTGGGTCGCCTTGGCTAACAGCGTGCTTCGAGTATTAGAGCACGTATGCCAGAGCATAAACATAAACATAAACATAAACATTCGTGTTCAAATTGAAATTGAATGAAATAATTATTGCGGTGCTTTAAATTTGGTGAACTTGACATTTTATGGCATTATTCAGGCATTGTCTTCGCCAGCGACTGACTCGACTCGACTCGGCCAATGGGATTCTGTGGACTGTATCGAATAGGTTTCCCAATTGGATTGACATTGTTCACATAATCCAATTGGTTGTGGATTGTGGAAATACTTAATTTTTTGCACTATTTCTCAATTGTTTGAGAAAAGGAATATCAAATATTAATGTATGCTGTCTTATAGACAATTCACAAAATATGTTTTCGGATTTTTTTATTAAGTCTTATAGGAAATTCTTTAAAGTAAATTATCTATAAATGTTACCTTGCAAAAAAGATTACCACATCTTCACACTTTGCTCAAATAACTCGCACTTCTAAGCTCATTTGAGCACCGAAACCCTTTTCACAGCATTATTTCAAGCAGCAATAGGCATAATAATTATTGCCGTTGTTTTTTACAGCGGATATTTAGTTTGAAATGCCTCTTAAGGCTGGGGAGGAGGACGGGGAGAGAGTTGTTTGGCTCAAGTTGAGGTCTGAAGTGGCACTCAGCTGACACTTTTGTAGGATTTACGAATAGAAACCCAATACGAGCGACTCGTGGCGTGACTTATTGGTTTATTTAGATCTCTTTTAATGAATTTAAGTGCTTCGAGATGACTGAACATAATTGAAAAAAAATTTACCTATCGACACTTGCACGCACACATGCGTGCCGCGTGTGTGTGTGAGCGTGTAAGAAGCTTTGTTTGAGGCAAAAAAAACATTGATAAATGGCTGGGCATTGTAGCCCGCTGTTGTCGATGGTGAGTCATGGTACAGAAACTGCCCAAACAGAATCTCGTAAACAAAAACAATATCAATACCAACAACAACAGCAACAGCAACGGCCACAGAAACTACAACAACAACCACAGCGCACTCGTGGGAATATCATTTGGCAATGGCAAAATTGAAATCGCTCGTAACTAAAACAAAGATCAGCATCGAACCCGCAGTCCGGGGGTTGGACCGGGGCCGGCCCGATCCGATCCGAGCGCCCGGGTAAACAACAAACAAAGTTATGTAAATGTTGTTTTGTAATGTGCGATGAACGCAATGCGATAAGGCCGACGAAATTACTTCATAATTTTAACATAGTATGCCGCGATAAGCTCAACATGCAACTAACAATATGCAGACACACTCGGACTCGTATATAAATTAAGGCAACGGCTGCCCCCAAAACAAGCTAGAAGACAAGTCTAGCCGCAGGCCACACAGTCCAGGCCAGGCCAGGCCGGAGACCTCCTCCAGTCGTCGGGCATAAAAATCAAACTAATTTATGGCAACGCGAACATATTAGCAAACAAATCAGTACAAAATAAGCCCAGCCGGTGGGCAAACTGCGTTCCAAGTGCCTGTCTTCCAGCTTCAGTTCCAGTTCCAGTGCAGACACCTAGGGACTGAGGCAGCGATATGTTTAATTTATGCGTTCGCTTGCTGCATAAAGATTAGTTACCGAGTGATTTTCTAATCGCTGCGTCCAGATAAATACAAAAAGCCCAAATAAAAACCACAAATTTACGAGCAGCGAACGCAGCAAGCAAAAAAAAAACAAAAGACTTAGGAAACGAACTTGCCCTGCCGAAGCATAGGAAGCCGCAGCGAATAGGTTCACTTAAAGAAACGTCTCAGATTCTAGAATTCGCCTATGAGAAGGGGCCTAGGGCGATTCGTCATATAAGAATTTCAACAATCATTAGAAAATTGAGAATCAGTATCAGAAAAAAGGAAGTAATAAATATAATATAAATAATTATATTTCTTAGAAAATTGTTAAAAACATAAATTTTCTGATGTTAGGAATTTTTTCATTAATGGCGATTGATATTTTTTTGAGTGCATGTAAACTAAATGCTGTCCCAAGTGTCCGGCCCGGCACTTGAGCTGCAGCGCCGCTAATCAGCAAAGACAACACTCAGCTGGTGTCTGGCGCCACGAGATGCCGCAGCTTCAAAATTGCATGAAAATTGTGTGTGTATGTGGTTTTGCTGCCTCCTAGGCTGGGCGTGTGACGACGACGTTAACTAAGTCAAAAGCCAAACAAACAGGACAGGCATCAGACGGTAGCCACAAATGGCTGCTGCCACTCGAAATCTACTGCAAAATTTGAGCCAAATCCACAAAGACGTGGTCACAGATTTGCCTGGCATTCGTGTTGGCCCACGGCGGGTGTAAGGCAATTAAATCAGCTAACCAGAGCTCAAGCTTACATTGACTGGCCTGTAGCAAGTGCAGCAAAAGGGTTAACAGCTGGAGAAAGTCTTTGAGAGAGTGAGCGAGAAAGCATGAGAATGGGAATTGTTAGCTACAATATATCAGAATATGATTAATTGATCGGATGAGAAAACAACCTCTGCTTGATATATCTGCTTGTTAGCTAAAGGTTCGATTTCTATTAAACGGGTCATCGGGAAGGAGGGAGAGTATAGAAGGAACTTACTAGATTAAGCTCAGGTATATAATACATGGGCAAAAACTGAGGACAAAGGTTGTGTAAAATCAATACAGCCTTACGTGTGTTTGAGCGTCAGATTCAAAAACATGAGGTCAGTGGATCAATTTGTATGTTACTCATATTTATATCTTATGCAATGCTTCAGCAACTGATATTGCTGTCATTTATATGGGACTTTGAATATTTTCAACTATAAAATCGTAGAAAGACCTTTTACAGGGCATTTATAGCGTCACCTTGACTCGAGCACTTGTCGTCGGGGCTTATCAAATGTGTCGTTTTTTTCTTAGCGAAGCGTCGAGTTTATCAGTTAAGTGAAAATCAGCGCAGCGCAAAATCATAATAATAAAAATGTTTTTTAAGTGCAGCGTTTTAAGTTTGCGCATAAATCAGCTGGTCATGTGCGATTAATAAAACACTGAAGGAGAACTGCGCTCGGGATTGAGTCTCGCTGCTTTTGGGGCTGGGTCGAGAGTCGAGAGTTGAAAGTCGCAAGTCGCCAGTTGTTGTGAGTCGCGAATCAGAGGGGCATAAAACGTGTGGCCCATAAAACGAAGACAGGTGATCAACATCCAACGACCCACCAAAAAAACCAAAAAAAAAATGGTAAAGCCCGACCGACTGGCGGACAAACCAAAAAATAACGTCAAGTGTAATCTGAGCAAGAAGGAAATGCAGGCCAAACGTGCGCCCAGCTGATGGCGTTGGCGATTGGCGATTGTTGATGTTGTTGATGTTGCAACTGACCACAAAAAGCCGCACAACAAAAACAGCAACAAAAACAAAACGTAGAAATCACGATTTCTGTGGTTTTGTTGCGCTATGTGCTGCGCCGAAATTGAAAAACAAAAAACCAAAAAAAAAAAATCAGCCAAAAGGCGCTCCGAGCTCTTGGCAAATTATGTGCTGGCAACTACAAATATGAGCGCGCGAATTAATCAAAAGCCTTTTTCCGCCGTACGTTCGGTTGCTCAACGCTACAAAATAAAGCAGCGCAGCTGTGCACCACCAGCTCATCGTCAGACATGGCGGAGCTGCTGGTGGTGTGGTAATAAGCCAAACCTTCTACGCCTACATCGGATGCGGGGCAGGATCGGGCCGGCAACAAATGTGTGTGACAGCGGACAAGCCTAGCGGCGCCTTATAACTAATACCAAGTGCTTGTTGCCTGGGTGGTGGGTGGATCTGTGCTGCAGCCTCTGACTATCAATAACATTAACGACTTACCCGTGTGTATCCTTTGATGCGCCTTCAAATGCGAGCTCTTCGTATAGACCTTGGAACAACCTGCAAATGGGAAAAAGAAAAGAAATTGGGCTGTTAGTTGTTAAAGCGGAAGAAAGGAAGGCAGCGAATGTATAGCTAAGAATTGAGAGGTACCATAAGGAAATGAATGGTTTAGATTCAAGAGACAGGGCGCGAATATATTGTATATTATTCTATTATTAATTGAATTCTTGAATGATTCTTCAAAAATCAAAAATCGTGAAACGGTGCTGCAAAAAAAATAATAATATAATTTGAAAAAAATTTAGAATATCCATTAAGCCTTAACTGTAGCCGCTAGTTAACCTAAACCATAACTTGAATTGCTGTTTAAATTAAACCTTCAACAAGCAACTTGTGTATAGGTTCAACACTGATGTTAGCCGTTAAATTTACTACGGCCTTAAAAGTTGTTAACAATTTTAAGCGCTTCATATGTGATACCAAGTCGAATCTCGTTGTCAGAGTGCCAAATTGAATGGGCAATTTATCTGAGAGCACAGTGCAGAGCCCGCACTGTGGCAGCACAGACAAAAATCTTGATAAGCTGCCTATGAGAAAAGAGCCACATTGCAAAGTGCAGCTGGCTGTGGCAGTGGTTGTGGCTGAGGCTGAGGCTGTGCCTCTGCAGTGGGTCAGTGGGCGTCGCTACAATCGAGCCTTTAATTAAGGCCGTGCAGCTGTAGTTGGAGCTGGGACTGTAGCTGAAGCTGGAGCTGGTGAAAGTTGCACAAGATTCACTTGTGCACAGCATGAGACATTTATGTGGCACTTAAAAGGATGCTTAGAGATCTCAGCACGTCCGCTCTAATTGAAAGCTGAGTACAACGTGACGCGCATATAGAAAAAGACAATGCCAAAACTCAGCTAAAAATACTCGAACCACCACCAAGGCACAAGTAAGCCACCGTAGACAAACATGGCCAAAGCGAATTGATAGCTAAAAAGCGAGTCAAGAATGTTGCGTCGACGCCAGACAACAGCAGCAGCAACAACAGCAACAGAAACAACAACAACAATGATGACAGTTAGACGCGTGATTGGCTGGGACTGCAAAGTTACGAGGATTGCCGATCACATGCCCCGCGCCAGAGCGAACTTCTGAGACATAACTCACTTGCGTGGCAGTTGCAATCTCGAGTTGCAAGTCGCAAGTTGCAAGTGGCATAGTCCATAGAGCTGCAATGTGGACGTGAAACGTGTAGACTTGGCCCACAGTGCTGTGTCGGAGAGTCTGATGCGTGCGTTTATGGCATAATAACTTCATTTGGACAGCATTTTTGTGCGCCTGCGCTCAAGAGTTTTGGCCAAGCGCAATCGGACTCGTAATATTTGTGCTCGAACGCGCTTTTTGTCTAAAAATGGCCACGGCAAACGTGTCAGACAATTGTCAATTATTTATTAGTGGCAACGCACGTAGCCAACGACGCCAACGACTCCAACGACGGACCATCAGTTGGCTAGACAACGTCGCATTTAGTTGGGGTTAAGTGCTTTTCGCTTCCCTCTCAATGATCGCCCCGTTAGCAGCTAATGGACTGAACGCCGAATTGTGTATAAGGTTTTCGATTCGATTCAACAGTTGATTGAACGCCGATTCAGTGCTGTGTATTTTTCGGCTGATCTTCAATTGATAAACAAAAGTCTTTGCATGATCTTTAATTGATCTTCAAATATTAAATGTTCCATTCAACTCTATCTTCAGGCCCTTTTTCGTATGGTACAAGATAATGTACAATATATTTTTGGCTGATCTACATTACCTCTTTCCGATCTTGAATTGATCTTCGACTTTTGATTTACTTATATTAGACTAAACTTAATAGCAATAAATAGGAGTTTTCTTTATAAGCAACAATTTTAATTTCATTCTAAATGCTCCTCAATTCCGTACGACCCCTATTCATATATAATCTTTGTCTTCCAGCTAACTGCTACAAGATCGTCGGGTTGACATTGGAACTGTGTCGAACGTATCTCAGTGATAACAATGAGAGGAGAGACTCTTACATAAATATGGCATTGGCTAATTGGAATTACAAAAGAGGCATTTGAAAAAGCGCCACAACAACTGTCAATAGGCACAGCGGGCGACAGACGGAAAGATAATAAATAAATAAATGCTTAGATAAATGGAGAATAAATAAATGGCGATTGGAAGTACGCCTCACGCATGCGCAATGAGCCAGTGGACAAGATCCCAGCCAAATAGCTGAATATGTAACAGGTATGTAAGTACAAGTAAGGGGGAGGGTTGAGGGTTTGGGGGGAGTTGGTCTCTATTACAAAAAGTGTCGCAAAGCGCGCGAAATGATAAACGAGTCGCACATGCAACGCATCCCAAGCAGAAAGAAAAAGCTCCTAAAAAAACAGCAGGCGGCAGATGAATCTACGGATTGCACTCACCCACAAAATCACAGTGATGGATGCGACGCTTCTCCAGCTCCGGATTGTTGCGCCGATTGTAGCGCACGGTACGCACGCTCATCAGGCTGGCGATATGCGCCGGCGTTCCTGGCTGATGGTGCGCATGTCGGCCGCGTCGCCCGCTGCTCGGCGGCGGCGGAGGTGGCGGCGGCGCCGGCTGCTGGACTGCTCCAACTGCGCTGGCTGCATTGGCGGGCGTGAGTGTCGTCAGCGTGGTGGGCGTGCCGGCACCCAGCAGCTGCAGCGTGGGCGGCGGATTAACCAGGCTAGGACAGAGGCCAGCTAGGCCATGGCCCTGCTGATAGGGCGGCGGTGGCGTGGAGCGCCGCTGTGCCTGGGCAACGGCAGCGGCTGCGGCGACCATGGAGGCGCCGGGACTGCCGGGATCTGAGCTGGGCGGTGTCAGCGGTGGCACGAACATGTGACGCGTCGAGTTGGAGCCCGTCGAGGAGGCGCTGCCCGAGGAGGAGGCGGATGTGGCGGACGGTGTGCTAGGCGCGGCTGGCGGGCATAGCTGCAGTTGTTGTTGTTGCTGATGCTGTTGCTGCTGCAGCACGTGTTGAGCTGTGGGTGTGGCAGTGGTTGGTGTCGCAGTGGCAACTGCTGATGGCGGGTGTATTTGGTATTTGGTGTGAAAGCTCTAGAGCAGCAAAGGGAACCAGAAATAGAAAGTCTTCAAGCAACAACAATTGCGGAGATTCTCACCTGACTGCTGTGGTGCCAGCTGTAGCCATAGCTGCTGCTGCTGCTGCTGCCGGTGCTGCTGGTGACGACGCTGCTGGTGGTGCCCCCAGATGCACTGCTGTTGTTGCTGCTACTGTTTAGATATCCAGCGCCTGATGCGCTGTTCAGCTGAGATGCGTATTGTTGCTGATAGGAGGCAGAGTTGTTGTTGTTGTTGTTGCTGCTGTTGTTGATGTCGCCGGCTGCCTGCTTGGGACTGTTGCTGCCGCTGTGGAGATGCTGCTGATGTTGCTGCTGCTGCTGCTGCTGCTGTAGCTGCAACTCGACAACCTCAGCAGCGGGTGGCAACCCAGACAGCGAGAGGCTAGGATGATGCTGGTACAAGTGTTGCTGCTGTTGCTGATAATGTTGCTGATAGTGTTGCTGCTGCTGTTGTTGCTGATGATATTGCTGCTGCTGCTGCTGCTGTTGTTGCTGCTGCTGCTGTTGTTGCTGCTGCTGCTGTTGTCGCTGCTGCTTTTCAGTTTTAATCTCCATGGGACTGAGCATTGGTGTCGAGAAAGTTTCGAGCAGTGTTTCATCTATTGCTTCCATTTTGACCTGTGGCAGCAACTGTTGCTGCTGTGTCGCCTGATTCGCTGCCGCATTGTCGCTGCCATTGGCCACTGTGCTGGCGCTCAGCATGAGTGCATTCTCCGGATCGATGTTCTGTATTGAGGTGGCAATATCATCCCAGAGAGCTGGTCTTTGATAAGGATCGTCCAGGGGGTCGCCGAAGAGAGCCTCTTTGTTTTTGGTTTCTATGTGTGTGTGTGTGCGTGTGTTGGTGTTGGGAGGGTAAAGAAAATCGCTTTATAATCAAGCTGCTAATGCCTTATGCAAATCAATATATAGACATCGCTCAAACAGGGAATTATTAATGCAAACAAAGAAATCTCACATATGCATGAAATTTATAAACAACCGTTTCGATATTTTTAACTATAAATAAAGCCGAGACTTTTCGCTAAACTCTCACTTGTATACACTAACTTTTTCTCTGACGTCTCCTAAAGTCAAAAGGTTTCAGTTTCATTCTTGGTTTTCAATTCGTAAGTTTGCCCAATCTACGTCTGAAGCGCATTTTGAGTTCGTCTTAGTTTTAAGCTTCTCTCTGTGTTTGGGTTTTAGGCTCTTCTGTAAGGTCTCAAGTTTCACATTTGGCTTGCAAACGCAACTATGAATCAAAAAAACTACAAACGAAAATAATACGAAACTACGAAAAGGCGAACACGAGTTGTCGCGTCTCGTTTTGCTATTGACTTGCGAGATTTCTCCTCATGCGTGTAATTTTGTGTGCCCAGCTTACCTCCCTCTCCCCCTTCTGCCACTCGCCCAGCTACTTACCATACAAATACTCCTTCTCGCTGCCCGTTGCCGTGCCCCCCGCCCCGTTGCCGGCACCCGCTCCATAGCCCAGTGCCACTTCGTAGGGCGCTTCGTCGTAGAGCGGCGCACATCCATAGGCGGAATTTGAGTTGGAATTGGGCGAGCCGGCGGGTTGTTGTTGCTGCTGCTGATGCTGCTGCTGCTGCTGGGACTGGTCGCTGGCATAGCTGGAGGCAGCCAGCTGCCAGGCATCCAAGGC
The DNA here is from genome assembly GCF_003285875.2 of Drosophila novamexicana. Taxonomy (NCBI): domain Eukaryota; kingdom Metazoa; phylum Arthropoda; class Insecta; order Diptera; family Drosophilidae; genus Drosophila; species Drosophila novamexicana. The sequence continues at coordinate 621,242 of NW_020824850.1, read as the reverse complement.
GGCACCACTCTCGCCGCTCTGCAGACTGTGGTGCAAATGCTGATGATGATGTTGGTGGTGGTGTGCATGTGAATGGTGGTGCGAATGCAGGTGGTGGTGATGGAACTGATGATGGTGATGATGATGCGAAGATGCCGCCGAGTTGTTGCTGCTGGGCGTTTGGCTGCCGTTGCCGTTGCTGCTGTTGTTGTTGTTGTTACTATTCGTGTTGTTGTTGTTGTTGGAGGCAGCAGCAGCAGCAGCGAGCACTTCCAGTTCCACGTCGGCCGGCTCGATCTTGTGCAGACGTCCCATCAGCTCGTGCCGATAATCCAGTTCCGGGGACTGCAAACAGATTGAGAAAAGTTAGTGTTAGTAAATTGTGTGTTATATGGCCCAACAGGCGGCCCGATCTGGTGCGTTGCCTCTTCATAAATTTTGATTAAATTTTTATCGCTGTGCAACACTTTGGGCCGCTTCTCGCTGCCACTTTTCGCTTATCTTTATTCTCTGGCTGTTTTCTTTGGCTTATTTTTATGGCGAGCATCGTTTTTTGTGGCTCGTTTTCAATTTAATTTTCGTCGTTCGTTTGTTTTGCATCGAAATGTTTCTGTTTCTGTAGATATCTTGTCGCATTTTTATGCACCTTTTTTTTCTGTTTTTATTTTATTGTTGTGTGCTCTTAATGCGCATGCGCTGGCTGGCATGCAAGTTCGTTGCCTAAGTCATTGCTGCCTGACGTTAGAGTCGACACGCTGACTTTGCGCAAATTAATTTATTCTATTCAAGTTTTCTAAACTTATTGACAATTGAGTGGGAAGTATCATATGAAAACTCTTGACAATTGATTACAATTCGATTAGCGCTTATCCAATACGGCTTTTCAAATTGAAGGAACTGTCAATTCGTAATTAAATTAATTGCAAATCATTCTGGAAATGTTCATGATTAGATTTTAAAAGGAAAAAACTGCATAACTGTCGCTACGCTTTTAAAAAAAATGTAATAGGAGATTTAGAAAAAGTTACCCATTAATAAATATTTTAAGAAAATATTACTTGAAAGTAAGGAAATTTTTCATTTTCTAGTGAATTTCTGAAATACATTTTCCCTAGTTTTCATAAGTGTACTTTTGATACAGATATTTTATTTTCTGAATATTTCCAGACATAGCCGATTATTGATTATTGTCTACCCTAGTTTTCTTTGGTGTATTATAATACTTTTTTGGCATCAATGTGCGTTCTTTTTGGTCATCTCGCTATTTTGATTAGTTTTAATGCTTGGCTCCAAAAAGTATTGTCGCTGTCTGAAATTTATGAGCAACTTTTTATAGACAGCCCAGCGACAAACGTCAACATTGTCTGCAAGCTAATTTATGACAACACTTAACGTTGTTTAGGCACACATAATAATCATTTGGCAAATTAGAGAAACTTTTTTCCAGGCTTTTCACATGCAAATGATGCCTGCCAGCGAGTCGGGGCTGGCAATATATCAAAGTGTAGAGTGTTGATCAGGGCCAGGCATATAGCCTACTAAAACCAAGCCGAAATCTGACTCAATTCGAGAAATGCTCAACACTGACTCACACACAACACACACACACACACCCTCGAAACCCACCAACGTAGTTCGTTTCTTTTTATGAGCTGAAAATTTACGAGCGTGGCAAATTATTTTGCCGCAATATTTTTGCCAAGCATTTTTCATTTTATTGGCTGCGGTTTTTTTTTCTTTTCGGTATTTTTTCCTTTTATTTATTTATTTATTTTTTTTTTTGATTTTTCGTACGCCGACACATAAAACAGTACGAGTACGAGAGTATTTGGAACGGTACTTGAAAAATGTTTGCTCGCCTCTGAGGTCAACGTGGCGTGTGATAATTTTAATAGATTTTGTTTAGCCAGTTGTTGCCGCGAATATGAGTAATATTTTGGCTTTGGCTTTGGCTTTGGCTGTGGCACAGTCAGTGTGGCTTTTCCTGGCGCGTTTTCCACGAATTGAATTCGATTTTTCCAGCTGCCGCGTGGGCCGCATTTAGTGCGCTTCACACGCAAATGACCTCATAAAAATGCGTAACGCGTCGCCCCGAAGCGACGCGGAATCTTTAAGTGGCCCCCACTCTGGCATTAGTACTACTCGAGTTGGACTCGGACTTTGGCGGCGACAACAACTGCACACAACGGTAACTTGCGTCCAGGCCAACTAGCAGCAAGTACCTCAGTCTGACATATTGACAACAGCAGCTACAACAACAACAACAACAACAACAACAACAACAACAACAACAACAACAACGACAACAAACATGAATTTCAATTATGAACCTGTTCTTTTGGGCTTTCGCCTGAGCCAAGTTCTTTTGTGTCTAGTGAAATTATGTGCAGGTAATTTTTTATATTTTATTTTTATACTTTTTAATACGCGCGTACGCCAAGTTATTTTCTGATATTTTTTATACATTTTTCGTAGTTGTTTTTGTTTTTTTTAGGCATTAAAATGCCGTTGTCAGCAATCGGCGATAAATGGGCATTACGCACAGAGAACAAAAAAGCCATTTGCATAAATTGAGCAATCCGAGGAAGCGCGAGCTTGTACCGTACTTTGTTATACCCTTCTAGAGGGTATTATAACTTTGTCTTGAAATGTGCAACGCATAGAAGGAGACATTTTCGACGTCATAAAGTATATATTTTCTTGATCAGCATTAATAGCCGACTTGATATAACCAGGTCCGTCTCCGTCCGTCCGTCTGTCTGTTTCTATGCGAACTAGTTTCTCAGCATTACGATCTTCACTATCTTCACATATCTGCAAAAGGGAAATGTCTGCAAGGGTATTAAATCATCGGCGTGCCAAAGGTATTCTTACTTTCGCGTTTTATTTTCATTTCATTCTTCAAGCTAATGTTTTATTGATATTGATTTGGCCCATTTGCAGAAGTGCCGTGGCCATAAAATATTTATGACTTATTATTTAATTGTTATTTTGTGTTAATTTTTTTGTAAATCTTTTTTATAGTAATTTTACTGAACACCCCTGTTTGCCTAATTGCTATGCCTTACATCGAATTTTAGCCATTTGCAATTTGTTGTGCATGCATATATCAAGAGTTATTTATAGCCACACTTGAGTTTTATTTGCCCTATAAATAGTTCTAGTTTTATTTATTTTCTCATTTCGATTTCTTTGCATTGTGTGGGCGCCCATTTCTAATATCTATTCAGCATACCTGCAAAGCATTTACCATTTACTCATTTAATTTATTATTTCCCGCAGTTCTGAAGCTTTTGTCATTGTTCGGTCGGGTTTTTATGGGTTATTGGTCGACTTGTTTGGGATAAGCAGCGACAGTGTGGAGTCTCTATATAGGTGACTATATACGAGCATTGTCGGCGCTGCCTGTGGCTGACATTTATGAGCAACTTTATGCGCAGCTGTCAAAATTCGAAATCTAAATTTGAAAATGGCCAACTTTATGGCTCAATATCGCCAGAGCCGCCACACAGCGCAGTTGTTCGTCTATTGTCTATTGTAACAGCAAAAATGTTGTAAAATTCAACAAAAACAGTTGGCAATTTGACATCTTTTTTTTACGACGAAATGTGTATTTGTTTTTTATTTATATTTGGCATATTGATGGCTGTTAATAGAGCCGCGCGTCTTAAGCAAATTGAAAAGAAATGACGGCCAAAGAGAAGCTCTTTAAAATGCAAAGCGACAGCCACTGTTGCCAGAGGGCAGCACAATAAAAGTAACAGCAACAACAACAGCAACAAATAATAATGGTACATAAAATTTATTAAATTTTATAGGTATTATTTTTATTTTGTTTGTTTCTCATTTTCAGTTATTTTTGTTTTTTTTTTTTTTTGGTGTTTTCTTTATTTCTCAGGCAAGTGCCAAATTTGGTTTGGGGTTCTTGACCACGCACGTGTGGCTCTAAATGTGCGCCCGCTGCTGTACGTGTGCGTTGTTTATTTGTTGTTGCTGCTGCTGCTGCTTTTGGTATTATTTTGCATATTTTGTTCGATTTTAAATGAAGTCACGTTGCAATCGTAAAGTCGATATTTATGCTTGTCATTATTTTTTATGCTCTGCTGCTTGTTCAGCTGCTTCTTCTTCTTCAGCCACTTAGTTGTTGCTGCTGTCGCTTCATATAAATATTCTTGTTGCCGCTGCCCATTAATATATACAATGTTTTTGCGCCGTCTTATAGCGCTTAACAATAGTAGTTAACAACTTTATTTCTATGTTTTATGCACACACAAACTGCCGACGCTCACGTTTCGTGAAATGCCAAAGCAACATGCAACTTGTTGCAAGCAACTGTTGCAAGCTGCTGCCGCTGCTGCTGCTGGCAGTAATGAAGCAGCCACAAGTCATCAGCAGCTGTCAACTCACATAAAAGTCAACAAAATGTCTAGGAGAAATCACCAAAGCGAATGCGTTAAAGAGCCGCAAAATGCATTCCGAATCCGGCCATGACAAATGGCATAATTATTTGAAATGGTTCGCTTTGAAATGAACCGACTTTTAAGTACATTATTTCATTTGGCCGATATATCTGCCGGGGATTCCTGGGCCTGGGCCAGCACGTGCCGCATATCTGTACATCATTTGGCCATTTGTAAAGTCCCCCAATTGAAAACAATAGAGCACACAGATCTACAGAGATTCATGCCACAACCGTTTTTGTTGGCCATTTCTCTGATAAGGCAACACGCAACAACATATTTGCAGCCGAAGGCGGCTAATGCCACGCGCCCGCAAATCCGAAATCCAAAATAAAGCAAACAAAAGGCGCAGTCGTGGGCCCCAAAGGGGGGAACAGCGGCAGGCAGCTGGATGATAAATCAGCAGAGGGCCAAGCAACTACATTTCTTTTGGTACTTTTTTCTCTGCTGGATAATCGTTAAATAATCCGTTGTATGTGGCTTATTGTGTCTCGTCTGTCTGAGCTGTCGGAGCCAGGGGGCGCCGCAGCTGGCAGTTGACGGCGCGGTGCGGCGGCAGGGTGCAAAATATTTCCTGAAATTTGTTGAATTGACTTTTAATGCTTTTTATCACAATTTGGTATTGAGAGACGCAGTGAAAGTTTCTATTGCGACAGGAAATGTGTTTGACAGCCGAGAAACTTGAGACTTTTGCTTGCGCGAGAGAACAAGTTCGTTGCCTCAGTCTTTTGTTTGTTCAAGCTGGCAAATATCCAATAAGATATACAGCTGGCAATAAAACAAAAATTCAATTTGCTGACCCCCAAGCAACAACAAAGAATGCAGTTAACTTTTTCATATAAAAAAAAAACAACGCTATAAACGCAGGCCATAAAATCACAACAACAACAGCAACAACAACAACAAACGGCAATGATGCTGCCTGCGTAGCTGCTCGTAAAAATAGTTAAACTTTTAATACGAAATGTAAGAAAAAAATTTGTTCATGACTCATAACAGCAAAAATAACAACAACAACGAAACAATTTGCATAAAAAATCGCTGGCAATCATTTTATTGGGCCAAGCGCTCGTAAATCTCCGACAACGAGTTGGCCGCGACTTCAGCAACCATCAGCCAGCAGCAGCAGCAACAACAACCAGCAGCAGCTCTGGCCACACAGTTGACAAAAGAAGCAGAAAAGTAAACACACACACACACACACATTTATGCAGGCAGTCAAAAAAGTAGAGAAAACTATGCCAAATATGTTTTCCGCATTTTCTTCTTTTGCATACGCCCCAGGGACGCAAGCAGGCTATTTACAGGCCACAGTCAGAGACAGAGCCAGAGCTAGAGCTAAACTGTGGCTCCACTGCTGCCCAAATCAGCATAGCAAATCAAATTTGGGACAGTAGTTGACCAGAGACTCGACTAAAGACTGCGGCTCAGACTAGAGACTGGAGGCTGCAGGCTGAAGCTGGAGCCTGGACAAGTGCAGCGCATGCTGAACATGCGTTTGGCATCGTTTCGTTTCGTTTCGTTTTCACTGGACATACGTATACATATGCCGTATATGTATGTACATACATTGTACTTGTACATACAAAACTCCTCTAGCTGCAGCTCACCCTCCTGCTCCTCCTCAACCCTGCGCGCCCTGGTGCCGCCGCATTTAAATGTCAACCCGGGCAAAAACGAGGCAAAGTTGCGGATTTGCAGTCAATTTTCTTGGAATTGAATTTTGTGTCCATTTGTGCCTAAGAGAGATTACATGGCCACTTTACATGTGAGCAGCTGGCACTGGGGGCGGGGCAAATGAGGGGTTAGTTGTGTTTGGGGGCACATGGGTTTTTATGTTCGGTAATATACTGAAGCCTGGGCGTATTTTATGTGTGTGTGATTTTATCTTGCAGCTGAATAGGAAATGCTCTACTTGTAATTGGGAGTTAGAAGAGAATAGTTTAACTGTGAAGGGTTGATAAATTTACAAGTAGTTGGGAAACCATTTTTAGAAAAGATATTTAAAAAAAAAGTGTTAGATAATATTATTAAAAAATTGTTTTTAACTCCAATTAAATATAATTAGCTTAACTTTTAGCATTTGAATATATTTTTTTTATAAAATTTTGCATAACTTTGCATATTTTATAAACTAAATTTAAATTTGGCATTTATACCAAGAGGTTTTTAATTTTCCACCTCTTTCTATTGCTAGTTTCTTGTAGATCTTAACTACAATTGGCATCGTGTTAGGGTAGCCAGCGGGTCTATCACTCACATGCTCAGCAACACACACACACGACTCACGTTGCTTCTGCTGCCACTTGGCAGTTGCCACATGCAGCTCAACGCGCTGCTGACTCTATTGCATTCAGTTTTTCAAGCAGGCGTGTAGGTATTGACAGCCCAGGCAGCTACCTGTTGCAGCTAGCTGCTGCAAATGCAACAGCCGCACAGCAGTGCACCAAGTGTTGCAACAACAGGCAGGCAGAGCTTCGGCAGAATTCGACATGTTGGGCGAGAATCATTTACACGCGAGCGGAGAAGCCGGCAAATGCGGTTTATGGGTGAGTGGGGAATGGTGACTGCCGACTGCCAAAGGGGAGGAGGGCGGGTGTGCTAGGCATGCGGTGCTGAGTTGATTTTGGTTTATTTGCGCTTGTCGCCAGCCTCATTTGTCGGCACAGCTGGATGCGCCTTTGGCACCTGCAAGAAACACAGTAACAGCAACAGCAACAGTAACAAAACCAAACACTCAATGCACAACAATTTGTAGCACGCCAAGTTTTTGTAGAACTTGCTGCCCGCCCCCTGGCCCCGTGCCTTGGCACCTGCCCGGACTAGAGCTGGGCAAACTGAACCCATCAATTAGGCAAAGAGACGGCGCACGCTCATAAATATTTAATGTGCAGCGGGAACCAGCCGAAACCCAATGGAAAAGCATTTTCAGAGCCAAGGTGTCAATTTGACATAAATGGCCCTTTTGGCTTTTGGGCGACTGTCGTTTACATAATTAAATACCCAGACTAGATCTGCGGTCTGTGGGGCCACACTCTCCCCCTCTCCCTCTCTCTCTCTCTCACTGCCTTTGTGTGTCTCTAATCAGCTGCGAGATCATGGCTGGGTTTGAAAGGAGGCGCTAAGTGGCGGCGCAAACAGAAACAAAACAAATCGCACGCACAAATCTCTCGAAAAGGTGTTAAAAGAAAAGCATGCGAGCGTTTATCTCGCGCTTTCTCGCCGACCCATTAAAAAAAAAGTGGAGAAAAAACTACAAAATATGTTGGGCAATCAACAATGATCATTGGCGATGATCATCAGCGGCGAGCAGCTGCAAAAGTTGCCTTGTTGTGGCACGTTTCCATATGCCACCAATTCATCAACAGCCAAACGGGGCGCCAGACTCATAAATTAGTGAACCGAGTCACCGCCCCCGATTGCTTGGCCTCGTCCTTAAGCTCAAGCCTGGGCGCAGTTCATATATGCCCGGCTTAACCTTTATGTTGTTCACGTGCCCAATATTGACGTCATTCTCAGCAGTTGTTGTTGCCCCTTGTCAGTGCCTTTTTCATTAGCGTTCGGGTTATTAACCAACTATTTTGTTGCCTTTGTTTCTCGCCTGCCCTTCGCGTCTGTCCTTTAGTCGCGCCCTTTGCGACCCGGCAACAGTTTTTAACACCTTTGTGCCGTCGACTGCGACGTCAGCAGCGACTGTGACGTCGACGTTGGCGTGTGCAGGCTGCGACGCGTGCGGCTCTTCAAGAGTCCAACTGCATGTCAGGACGTTTGTTCTTTAGAGTTTTACTAAAGACCCATTAAATAAAGGGAAGCAAACATTTGACTATGCATAATGAAGACGAGGCACGGAGTGTGTATTATACTTATATGTATATGCATAAGTATATACATATGTATATACAAGTAGCCCTCTAAGGATCGTTTCGGGGACTTGATTTTACGAATCTTTCTATTTTCCATATAACTAATTAATTTATTATAAATTTAACTAGTTATATTTATAAAAATTAGGCAATTATTTTTGGTATTGCTAGTTAAAACTCCTGCTTAATATCCATATATACATACAAATATTGCCAACTATGTTGGCCGCATGACTTGCCAATTGGTTTTGTGTAATATTTGGCCATATAAGTGCGACTATGTTTAATGTTTGTTTGGCCATATTCAATGGAACTTTTGCAGCCGTCATTCAATATGCCACTAGACTTATTAGCCGCAAATGTGTTGCCGCTCTCAGAGTGTCATTAAAATCCCCCAGCGACGGCATAAATCACCGTTGGCCAGCAGCAGCGGCAGCCAACAACAATCGCTTAGGCAAATAACAATGCGAAAAAAAAGCGGCAAGAAAATGCGTTAATCAATGCAGCAGCCAAAAACAAACCAACGCAGTCCCAAAATGGTCAAATTAAAGACCAGCCCAAAAGATACACACGGCCAAAAAGCAAAAAGCAAAAAAACAAAAAAAATCAAATAAAAACCTGCGACCTGCAACTGCCACACGTGAGCACCTTAAATGGCACGACGTCGAGACGGGTGGGCGGCTCCAAGGGGGCACTTGTTGAATATTCGACTTCCTCATTTAACAAAACCAACAACAGTAGCAGCAGCAGCAGGCAGAGTTAACTTAATACACATTTTTTGCGTTAAGTGAATCTGAATCGCACTTCATTAAGAGGCAAAAAAGGCACAAATTTGCGTATTTGTTATAAAAATAACAGCAACAGAAACAAAATATAAAAAAAAAATAAAAGAATAAAAAAATTAATCCTAAAATATTTGCGCTTTGTTAACGAACTGTGCGCTGCCAAAGCCAACAACAACAACAACAACAACAAGTACAACAAACGCAACAACAACAACGACAACAAATACTTTGCGTTAATGATGCACATTGTTCAATGAAAATGAAAGCAACAACGGAGGCTGCACTCGACGTCAAAGTTGACGTCAACATTGGCAGAGGAAGCAGCAGCAGCAGCGGCGTCATCGACATTTGCATGCAAAAAAGGCTCGAAAGGAATTCCCAAGGCTGAAGAACACAGCAACAAATCATTTAGTTCATTTAATTACTTCTTTTCCTAAGTACCTTTGACATTTGTCATTAGACAAGCTTACGTTCAATATGTTCCCCGAAGAAATGGTTCAGAACAAAGATGCCCATTGGCAATAACTCTACCAATTGCTCAACCTCCCACTAGTTAAAGTTCCATTTCAGCAGAATTTTCACTGTCCTTCATTTTATTGTTGAACTTAATTGTGAATTTATTCATTACATAGCTAGATTCTGCAGAAAGTTTATCATTTAGAACCAGTTCAAAAGAATCATTGTTTTATACATTCTTTTAATGAGCTTTCTAAATAGATTAAGTGCGGAACTGGTTCACTTTACATCGTTTTTCTATTAAATTGTGATCAGTTCCGCAGAAATTTAACGCAGATCATTTTATTTATTGAATTGTTTCGCCTAAAATTTGTTCCCTTTGCCAAGTTTCTGTCCAAAATTTACAATATTTCTTCATGCTTACAATGGGCTTCTGTTTCTATGCAAGAGACTTCCTAGATACCTCCATGTAAATAGGTTCAGCCCAAAACCGGCTCACTTGCAATTAGTTCCGCCAAAAAATTGCCATGCTCAGAACCAGTTCAGTTCGTGAATGGTGGGCGTGAGTCGCTTGCCTGGGTGGCTCACCAGCCCACTGACGTCAGGTTTTCGCTTAGCATCTTCTGCCCACCACAGGTGGGCGACAATTGGAGCAGCTGCAGCAACAAAAACAACAGCAACAACAGCAACAACAATCGACAACAATAACAAAATGATTACACGCTTCCGGCTCGAGCTGCGGGCGTCTCTGTCTGTGCCGTGGCTTATTCAGCGGCGAATTATGCGCTAAGCGATTGTCATTACAATAAATTTCGCATATTGTGCGCATAAATTTCGCACAAGCTTCAAAGGAGTCGCAACAACAACAGCAGCAACAATGAGCTGCATGGCGCAGCTGGGACATCCAAAAGTGGAACCACAGTGAGTCATGACTGTTATGGACTTCAAACTGGGTCAAATTTGTGCGGCATTTGTTTTGGGCTTTGGCTTAGAATATGCCAAAGCGACAGACAGACAAACAGACAGACAATGAGTCAACGTTACGTATACGCAATGTGGGCCACGCAGTAACTTCTTTTGCTTCTTCTGGTGCGACAGAGAGAGACTGGCAGACTGGGAGACAGCTAGCCGAGCGAGCTGTCAGCTTGTCAAAACTGTTGCCTTATCGACATTTCAATTAGCTACAATTTTCAGCCCTGAGCGGCTGTCAGACAGTTCTCGATACTACTCGATGCCGGGGCGCGCGCACTAACGATATTCGATAGACACGATCCACGACTAAATGTATAGATCGATAGTTGGCCTGTCAAAATCTCTTGGCATCTATCTATTTGGTGTCTTTTAGTTAACGGGTGCGCTTAGCTAGGCTAAATACCAAAGGCAGCATGTGGCATGCCGCAGACTTGCGTTTTCATATGCAGATTGTGTGGCACAGCCAAATGCCAGTGCGCTCCTCCAGACGACTAGAGAGACGTGCACATATGAGTCTCAGGTTTCACCAGCTGCAAGTGGCAGTTGCAAGCGGCAACTAGCCGCAGTTGTTGCATTTTGAGCTACTGCTCGCAGGCGCTATTCAAAAGTCTATCGGCTGTCCAATTAAAACGTTTTTAGCCTTTAATTAGTTTGATAAAACGTTCAATATGTGACATTATTGAATTGAGAACCTGAGAGAGGGGCTGGGTTACCTGAAATACTAGAAATATCGGTCAGGGAAAAAAACACATTTGATATATAAGAACAAACTTTTTAGACTAACCTTCTCAATTACCGCTTGATATAAATGAAAGTAAATTCTTTCAAATCAAGAATTCTCAGTTAAAATATATTAAATAAAATAGTAGGTAAATACTTTCAACACATAAACAAAGGCAAGAATAAGTCAGGGGCAAGAAATTGCAAGAAATCGTAAATTAAATTCAGAATGAACTACGAAGTCAGGGCAAAAAAGTTTAAAATATATTAAATTAAATTTACGTGATTTCTAGTCAGAATTAAAAATTCTTAAATACATTTAGGCAAATACTTTTTATACCTAAAACAAATCAAGATTGAATTTCTCAGTCAGGGGCAAAAAGATATCACATAAATTCAAGTGAATTCTTTTTAAGTCAAGAATAAGCTCCCAGTGCAAAATATTTGCAAATAAATTTGGTTAATACTTGTGGCAAATAAATTAAATGTAGAATAAATGTCTATAACTTGTTTAATATCATAATTTGGCCAACAAATTGTTTAACAGCTTCCAGGTCCAATATTTTGTCCGACAATCTCCTGCAACCTCTCTCTCTCTCTCTCTCTCTCCCAGTCTCTCGGTTACTTTGTCACATTTTGGGTTTGTTTATCGCTCATTTAGCTAAATTAGTTAGGCACTGCATATTTAGCTTTGGCCCGGGCTACTTTCGCGCTGTCTGATGATTTATTTTAATGAGCCACTCGAGTGAGTTTAATTATAAGCAAAGTGAATAATTTTGCGAGTGTTTAGCCGCCGCCTGAATGTTGTTTGTTATTCGGTGTTCGTTTGTTTGTTTGTCAAGTAACGTGTTAAATGCATTTAATTTCGCCAGCGCCAGCGCCAGTGACATATAAATTAGCAGCTTGTCTCAACCTTGAGCATTTAAATTCTATGCAATTAAATGAATTACACACAAAAACAAACAGAACTCTCCAGAGCGCGCGCGGGCCGAGACAGGAGAAGCCGCAGGCAAACATTCGTCGATCAGTTGGTGCAATTAATAAACTAAATTTAAAATTACATCGAGCTTAAACATAAATTATAAGGCTAACATATGTCTGGAATCCATTTGGCTCCACCCCCCTGCCCTCTCGATTGGCTGCCAATTGCAATCACGACTGGAAAAGTCGCGCGTTATGAAAACTGTTTTTTTTTTGTTGTGCTGTGTTGTGTTGTGTTAAAATCATAGCTCTCGGTGGACAAATGCGGCATGATGGCTCCAGGGGACAGCACAGCAATTACTATGCAACGAACAGCAACAAATGCAGCAGGAGTGGGAGGGGGAAAGAGTGGGTCACAGTGGACAGCACACACACAGAGAGAAAATGTGCATGTGCCAAAGGCATGCAATTGGCCAGACAGAGACAGATGCGTGTGGGCCACACGCTGACCCCACGGAACTCTGCCGTGATATATGTGACAGCTTTGACACCGGCTAACAAATAACCACAGCAGCAGCCCCAAACCCCCAAAGAAACATCGTGTAAGACAAGATATTGGCTTCAAATACGAACAGGTTTCGCTTTTTTCCATCTCCAAAGAGCTCTCTTTTCCAACACACAAACACAAACAAAGTATCAATATGTGCATGTTAAGTTGCCTAAAGATTATGTTAATGTCCGGTTTCATTGAGGAAAAAGCCAAGTTGAGGGCATTTCATTCAACCGGAGCGATATTGACGCAAGCAGTTAACAGTTGGCGGCCTCTAGAATACACTGAATGTAAAACAAAAACAAAAAGAAACAACAAAACTTAAATGTATTGAATGCCCATAGATACCGATTAGAAACACAATAAATCAGCGGTATATCGAAAGAGAGAAAGAGAGAGAATCGTCTGAATCGAGTGAATATATAAGGCATAATTTGCCTAAATTAGAAAATCGGTAACAAAAATCAATGATGCTGAAAATTTTCATAATAATAGCGTTAATAGACATCATAACAACGATACAACCAAATGACCAAACAATGGAACCATTGTGCGCGCACAGCCATGCCTCAAAGATCCAACTAATGGAAAACAAATTGTTAAATGAAATTGATACAGCTGCTAGTTGTGGGTTGTTCAGGCCTGGAATAAGTGTACACTCACTGCTAAAGTCCACTAAAAATGATAAAACTGAATGAGCTGATGACCAGCAAGGGGCGAATACTTCGAACAGCGACTGTGTGGCTTATAATAATAGAAATTAAAAGTTATTTATATACACAATACATAAATTCGTTGACTTTATTGATGTTAACCGCATCTTTAAAGATTGTATTGAATAAAGAATTGGGTATAAATTTGTGAGCAATAATAGTTTGATAGAAAACCAGAATATGTTGGGATATAAAGTATGTGCTCGAATATATTGGGAAACTAAGCTAAGTACACGTAAATTATTAAAAGTCTATAAAGACTTTCAAACTGTTTGATATTTGCAGATATTATATGTATACCATGTGATATATCAGTTCGTGAGTTAGCTAAGAACATATATATTATTTAGCTGTTCCCACAAAACTTTTTCTATCTTCAGATAAAATGTTATTATTTTTATGAGTTATACATAACTTAATTTTATTATTCTTTACATAGTTTTGTTTTTATGGATCAACATTATTCAACTTTTTTCCAAAACGTAAGAGTTAAGTCAACATATATATGTTCTCTACTTTGAATTTCCCATACACACACACGCACACACACACACACATATGTACACAGACGCACACGCTGTCACAGCTACCAAAATGGCGCATCCCAATTGAAATGTTCCAACTGTGTTGCCTATTCTCATAACTGTAGTTCAGCTAAGCGCAATTGTCTTCCTATGTACAGTGCCCACTCACACGCGCACTCGTAGATATATAAGCGTGTATGTGTGTGTGTGAGCGTGTGTATGATTGTATCTATTTCTCTCTGTTTGTCGCCGCGACATGCGCACTTCACGCAGCGCTGGCCGCTGAGCGCAGTTAAGCACCATTTAACAGCCGCCGTCGCAGCGACGCCATATTGAGCTGCGACATAAAGCGACCCCCCTGCTTCGCCAGCCGCGCTTCAGGTCTACCCCTCCCCGCATACTGCCGTCGTTGCGGCTGTCGCCCAACCAGCGGGCAGCAGAAAGCTTTTTGCAAGCGCAGCAAATCAAAACACATTTCATAGTTAGAAAACAGCAACACACACACGCACATACATATACATACGTATATACATATATACATGTATGCACATGTGTGTAGCAAAAAAAGACAAAAGTATCAGTTTTTGTTGTTGTTTTGTTTGTTTTCTGCCTCATCAGCCCCTCGATAACAACAAAAACAAAAGCATTGCGATAAAAGCTGCTCACTGCTGCTGCTGCTGCCGTTACTCTCCCTCTCTTTGCTCTTACTCTTGTTGTGCATACATATGTATGTATATTTATTTGTTGTTGCTTTTTGCTACTCTTACATAGTTGAAGCGCTTGCTGTGACTCGCGCTGAACGCCAGAGCGCCCGCCCGCCCGCTCTCCCCACATTCGTCCACAAATCGCCCTCATTTGCCAAGACGCCATTTGCCAAAGCATTTGTTATTGTTGGGAGCTACTCTCTGTCTCTGCCTCTGCCTCTGTCTCTGCCGCTGCCGCTGCCTCTGTCTCTGCCGTTCTGCTCATGTGCGCATGACGAATGACCGCAATTTGCGACAGTTTTTTTTCTATTTCTTCTTTTTGTTGTTGCTGCTTTTAACTATTTTTTGTAGTTTACATATCTTTGACTGATGTTATTGAGTATTTATTGTTGACTGCCTACATATACAATATAGAGTCGAATGTACATATTGATGTTTTGTCATTATTGGCTGGATATAAATGTTTCCATTTTCCATTGGGCTTAGTTTGATATTCTAATGATTTTATTTTTCCCATGTCCATTTTGAGTTTAAATGAAGTGGAAATAAATTTTAAGTCTAACATGTTTATGGCAGGGGCAATTGTTGACTTTATAAATGCGAATAGATTTGTTAAACGAGGCTAAGTTGTTTTCCAGGATCTACAAAGTATTTAAAAAGTGTTTATAACTTAATTCAAATTGTATTTAGAATCTATGTTCTATACGTGCAGTAAATTACAATTAAAATAAGTTGGTTGGGCAAAATATTTCAACAATAATCTAAATATTTAAATTTTCTTTAAATGAACAGCATAAAAGTAAATTCTAATTTTGACTGACAAATAATTACAACAATCAAACTTTCTTTTTTTTCAGGAAGCAACCTAATTGAGAGTCTATCGGAAACCCCATTTTGGTGAGTAAACGATTTACGTTCCCTTTATTATATTATTTACTTTTTATTTGGGATTCCGAACATTTGCATAAAAACCTTCGCACAGCTATTGCATTGCACTAGCAGGACGATATTGAATATCCTCTGCAGCGCAAAGACAAACAGAAGGAAGCATATTAAAACATAATTTAATGGTAAAGCCTATGGAAAATTTTTCTCACAATTTCACGCTGAGCAATCATAACGCAACGACACACAGATACACACACACTCATTTTTTAGGGTGTCCACTGAAGCTATTAAATGCCAATTCCCAATTTCTACGTGCGGGGGTGACAAAGCGCGGCAGCGCGAGGGGCGCGTATTTACAGGAAATGTGAGCAGCCCAGGGAAATGAGGGCATACTGGAAGCTAGGCATAAAACCAATTTCCGATCAAGCGAAAGGGCAGCGATGCAGTGAGGCTGAACGGGCAAAGGGAGGGCAGAAGTTAGTAGTAAAGGGCTACGCATGCGCAACACGTTGCAGTTGCAAGCTTGCAAATGCAGCGTTGATCAATAAAATTTGAAGTGAAAACTGTTGAATAATGCGGCAACAAACGGCGGTCACCCTGCTCGGGGGGTTAGGGGGGACTGAGCAGAGGCACAGGATTTGCGGGCAATTAATTTGTGTGTAGTACAAGCAACAGGAAACAAAATACCAAGCCACGCATGCAGCCCAGCAGCCCAATAGGGGCAGAGGGGCGCTCTTAAAGTTCAACGGCCAACACATTGAGCCCAAGTCAAGTCAGCCGAACCGACGCTCAGCCGGCCGCAAGTCATTCACGCTCTCTCGGCGCTGGCAGCATTCTTATTGACAGGGCCTATTAGTGGGTCAATTGGCAAAAAGATTTCGGCGCTTATTTTTGGGCCAAGTGCGCGCCGCTGCGTTGCCCCGTCAGGTTTACTTTTCATTTTTATTTTATTTACCTTTTATTTCTTTATATTTTTGTTTGCATACTCTTTTATTTGATTTACATTTTTTTTTTTTTGCATACTCTGGCAATTAGCGTAAATGATCGATCAAATATAGCTGCGTCCATGGCAGCAACAACAAATGAGCCTCATTAATTGGTGATAAAAGTTAAATAAGCAAATAATAAAATCTCAGGTAATTTTAGGCCCACATGGCCAGGCCAGGCCAGCATGTGTGTGTGTCGCTGTGTGTGTGTGTTCATGTATGTCAACGCATATTGGCAGACTTCTTGACGTTAGCTAAGCTTAACTTGCAAAGCCTTGTAAAATGCAACGCCTTGTGGCAAATGAATTTAAAAGAATTATTCAAGAAGCAAGTGCTACAGTGATGACTCGCAAATAAGAACTCTTTCGCACCAGGGCTGTTATTAAATTCTCAAAATATTTCAAGTTCCGCAAACCTTTCTTTTATACAAAAAACGAACTCTAATTTCTGACAGCTTGCTTTTGCCAGCGACTCGAACTGGCAAACTGGACTGCCAATAAGTAGCTCATAAATAAATGTATAATTTTGAAATACTTTCTCAAATCAAACAACTCTATAAAATTGAAAAATGTGCACTTAATATGCAATTAAATTCAATAGCAACATTAAAACATCGTGATTTTCAACAAGTATTCCAATATCAAACTGGAATAAAAGCTTGCGCAATGTGAAAATAAACCTAATTGGTTGGCTATTGGCTTAATTTATAAATTAATTTTGCAACTTGAGTTTTGGCAGTTCGCTTATTTGTTTAAACTTTTGAGTGGCTTTTACGAGCTGCTGCTGATGGCTTTATCAGCGGCCCGTGATCAGCGCTAAATGTCGGCCGTTTCATGTTTCTCTTTTCCATTTCTCACCTTTAAAATTTGATTGCTTATTATTTAAGTTTTTTTACTGTTAGAAATTGTTGACAGCATCTGAAATTTACAGCGCCCACATTTGACATGGCGGTATCGCACATAAGCTGGTCAACTATTTGAAGATTTTATGCCGATTTGATTTCATAATCAAATAATTGATCTTAATGCGCCTTCAAATGAGCGCCGAGCCGCAAACATAATTTTTGCTAGTTGTTTCTTTTTTTTTCTAAATTTATTATTTCTTTTTTTTTGAAAACTGAAAACGTGTCTGTCAGCTGCTCGCAGCTTTAGATCCAATCAAATCTGAAACGAATTGCGCTTCAATGCTGAAAAATTAATCAAAACCAAAAAAACACTAAAAAAAAAAACAAAGAAAATAACGCATATTGAGAATGAGCTTTGAATAGATTTTATTTGTTGTTGTCTTGTTTTGGCACCTCGCAGGAAATTTCAGTCTGCACAAACTCGTTTCCGCAATCATTTGACGAATTTCGAACGCACACAATCCATCAAAAATTAGGGTATCCATGAGTTTTAGGGACTGTGCGCCAAAGAAATGCGGATTAGATGGGCTCAGGTATTGGCACAGCAATTCTAGCTCAGCTCACACGTGCCATTGGGGCACAGTGCCTTGATAGCTCAAGAGTGTAGGCATTTTTTTTGCAATCAATCAAAAATGGACATTATTTCGATAACATTTGGAAAGCTTAATAAATAAAAGGATAAGTCTGAAAGCATTCATAGAAACTTGTTGATTTGGGTTCGGTTCGAAAGAGCTTCAAGTTGTGGAAGTCGAAATTCGAGAAGTCTTTGGACGGGATACAACTTATATATTCTAATATATTATCATGAATAAAGATAAAGTTCTATACAGAATACAGAATTGCTTAAAATTAATAAAGTTCTCGTGTGTTTAGGGGGCTTCCTCTGATATATTATTTGCTGCTATTTATTTTCTGTTGATCACAAGCAAACTTTAAAATAATCATGTTAGAAAAGTAGCTTTACAGCCAACTTGCAACCACTGTGCCGCTTTGCACATCCGTCGCCTTATGGCAAATTCTTGAAAACCCGCCGCAGAATGTGGACTCAGCCTCTTCATCCTTCGCTTGGCTCTTGAGTCACGCAGTGAGTTGAGAGTGATTGATTCTTGTTGCCATTTTTCGCTTGGACAAATGGCAGAAGAGAAAGAAACCCAAATGGAATAGCCAACGTGACCTCCAGCCCGTCTATGCGGCATATCAATCAAATGTGGCCATTTGCCAATTGCAGTTTTCGTTTTCATTGGCATGAATTGGCGAAAAACAAAATGTGGAGACCCCCATAAATTGGCATTATGATCGGTAATACTTGTAGTCGCTGGAAATCGTCTATAGATTTGCATAGAATCGAAGCGATGCCAATCGGAGAGCTCCCACTGTGCGCAGCGGCTTTTTAATGAGATTTTGTTGTTATTGTTGTTGTTAGGCATAAGTAGTTGCTGTTATAGTTTTTGGCCCAGTTTACTAATTATTATTATTTAACATTGATCGCTTGGGCCGTTTGTAATTGGCATTTGGATTTGGCCGCGATTTGACCCACTCTTGAACTCGTTTCGCAACATTAACGAAATGGAAAGTGTCTGCCAAAAGGCATCCCAAATAGAAAAAAAACTCAAATGGAAAACGAATACGAATACCCTTGCCAATAATGTTTGACATGTCGGAACTTGGTTATCTTATCTGGGCCTGGCCTTTGTATTGCTCTTATTCTTTCTTTATTTTATTTTTGCTACAATTTTATGGCCTAAATGATGTATCTATGTATCTTTGGGTATTGTGTATCTGCAAGATATCAAAATGCAATTCTTGTTAGACGCTTTGAAGGCGGCCGCCTTTGTATTTTGATTTCTTCGAATGCAAATATGTTTTATTGATACGAGACATTTTATATACTCGATTCTGAATGTTATTTTTATTTTGGAGAATTGACAAATTGGCTTTGGCTGCGGCTTCGAATCTTAAAATGTGTTTTGTTGCATTTTATGTACAATTTGCATAACCGTTGACAGCCACGCCCCAGCAACGTTTGCTACACCATCTAATGCCCGGCAACATGACGTATGAGTAATCTGATTTTTATCTATATTTAATTATTTGCGCATATGTGATTGAAGCACAATGGCCAGGGCCATTAATCAGTGCACCAGAGACCGGACACCAGAGACCAGAGAGCCGAGACCGGAGACCGTACACCGGAGACGGAGACTGTAGACCCCAAGCCAGGTGCCCATATGCTCGATTAGCTCAATTATTCATGCAGTTAGAGCAAGCTGGCCATAGCTGGCCATATCTGGCCTATTAGCTGGCTAAATTCCTTGTAAGAAACCATAAACTAATTTTTGTGTTAAATGCCATAAAATATGAAAGTTTTCGTCATAATCGATGCGCGTGTCTGTGTGAGGCGTGGGAAATACCCTTTTGTTAAATCAGTGAAAACGGAAGAAGAGGCCTCCCCCCACTACTTTAAGGCCCCCTCTCCATGCCCTTAGCTCCCCACAAGCTCGTCTTTGCTATCAGCCATGAAGAGCCGTCGACATCGCTTTGTACTTTTGCGGCCGTGTGTAAATATTTGACAACACATGCCTAATTAGTGCAGCTATTGATGGTGACAGCGGAACAGCACCAACAACACGAACAACAACATGAACAACACTTGTCGAACATCGGGGAAAGGGGAAACGGGACTGGAAGTGGATATGGAATGGAACGGAAAGACTGAGTGCGAGCTCTTTTACGATGTCGTTTCCTGAGAATCGCCTCAGTCACAGATTGACAGACTGACTGACTGACTGATTGACTGACTAAGTAGTTGGGTTTCTTATCTCTAGCACTAGGTGAGGGTCTTGAAAGGGTTCTGGTTTCTCTGTGGCTGTTGTTGGTTTTGTTGAGTAAGGCAATATTCGAAGCGATTGTCTGCGAAATGCTTATCAATGGGTAACACCAGTTGACTTGTAGGCAAACTATTCGACATTGGTTTGACAGGTGTTCAATCAATCAATCAGGGAAAGTGAAAAGAACTGCATGAATGAATATACAAATAATAGATAAGCCAGCGTATTTCGAAATCAAGCTATAATTTAAAGGAAATCTGGACATTAAAAGTTAATGAGTTGATAAATAATAAAGATTAAAAATATATGGATTAATCTATCTTTAAAAATAAAGATAGAGTTAAATGAATGCATAGATAGACAGATATATGCAAAAAAAATATATAGGCTGATAGATAGATGGATATATAGATGAGTTGATGCATATTTAATTATATAGATAATACATATAGAAAGAACAGATGGATAGATAGAAAGATACATGGAAAGATACTTATGTAGATATGACTGACAGATAGATAGCAGATAGAATTATGGATACATAGATAGATAAATAGACAGACATCTACAAATACAAAGGTACATAGATAGATAAATACTTGTGGGCAGATGGATACAAAGGAAAGATGAACACATATATAGATATATAAACTTGTAAAGATACATAGAAAGAAAAGATGTATATACAGATATATATAGATAAATATAAAGATAGATATAAAAATATATGTATATTTATATAGAATGAAAGAAGAAAGATCAATGGATAGATATATACATAGGTAGAAAGAAATGTGAATGAATAGATTGATTGAATGATAGATGGATAAAGAGATGGATAAATTTAGATACATCGATAGATAGATAGGTAGATAGGTAGATATCGAATGTTCATGATACAAACTGTATTTTTTCTATAAGCTATAGCAAATTTACCCCTCAAATGCGATTTTACAAGACTTTTATCTTCGCATATCAAGTTGTAATTC